>NC_051045.1:856983-1229483 GCF_904848185.1 Acanthopagrus latus | reverse complement strand
TTGCGAGTTTGCGAGCTCTCCTCCTCGTTCCTCCTCGTTCCAGCGCCGAGCCACATCGCAGTAATTGCTGTTATGGATATGTGAGCTTCCTTCTCCTCGCGATAATCAGTGACAAGAGCTCGTAGCTCGGCCCTGTTTTCATTTAGCGCTAACATCTCCTGGCTGAACGCCTCGGTGATCAAAAGGCTCGACCGGCTGCGGTTCGACGCACTCTTTAGACATGCAGAGCTGAACAATCTGCGACGATGGCGGCAGGACGAATGTTTTCTGGCACATGTTCATCTCTGAACGCCGGAACACAGGATTATCCAGCTACGCACGTCAGAGGAGGTTTCATCCTCCATGAATTGATGCTGCGGTGCACGTAAACAAACACCTTATCAGATCACACACACACACACACACAGTTCAGAGAGCAGCAGAACACTGACAGAATAACAGTGCAGATGGACGGAGAGAGGAGGGAGATCATAACTGGATCTGATGGCTGCTGAGGTGACCTGATCTGTGAGACAGGCATCACATAAACACACAAGACATGAAGTACAGTCAGCGCACACATCAGTCTGCAGACAACACATCGCTTCGTATAGAGAAGAGAGAGACAGACAGTAGGACAGACAGCAGAGGTACAGAAAGCAGAGGGACAGACAGTAGTGAGACAGACAGACAGACAGTAGGACAGACAGTAGAGACAGACAGCAGAGGGACAGACAGTAGAGAGACAGACAGTAGGACAGACAGTAGAGACAGACAGCAGAGGGACAGACAGTAGAGAGACAGACAGTAGGACAGACAGTAGAGACAGACAGTAGTGGGACAGACAGTAGGACAGACAGTAGAGACAGACAGCAGAGGGACAGACAGTAGAGAGACAGACAGTAGGACAGACAGTAGAGACAGACAGTAGTGGGACAGACAGTAGGACAGACAGTAGAGAGACAGACAGCAGAGGCAGGACAGGTTCACTGCTTCCTGTTTTACTGTGAAGACAAACATGAGATGTGAGCCTCTGCAGTGATGGGATGATAAAACGTGTTTCTGAGTATTCTTGTAATAGAACTGATGTTTGTTTTTGTTAGTTTGTTGGAAGTCTGTTTCTCATTGGCTGCAGGGATGATGTATTTGTGGAGGCTAGCATAGCAGTTAGCATCACATCAGCCTGGTTCACCTGCCTGTGGAGTACCACAGAGACAAAGCTTTGATAGTTTATGATACTTAAATGTTTTGGACTTTATATCATCAGGAGGAGGAGAGGAGGACTTTATATCATCAGGAGGAGGAGAGGAGGACTTTATATCATCAGGAGGAGGAGAGGAGGACTTTATATCATCAGGAGGAGGAGAGCAGGACTTTATTTTTTATTTTAGGTGGACTGTTCCTTTAAGAAACTTAACAGTGAGGTCTTGTGTTTACCACAGACCTTATCTGAGGCATCTATCTGGAGACATTTAAAAGAACAAACTCAGAGAAAAGGGAAGCAGAAGTGTGAAAATGCTACTTCATGTCGATACCTTTGGCCTCCTGCTGCACTCGGCACCTCCTGACTTCCTGTCTGTGGGCTCTAAACTCGTTGGCTCCCATTGAAGACGTAAATCTTTAAAAACACCTCACAAATACATTGTTTCATTATTAAAAGATCGTCTGAGCCGAGGCGACAGCTGAGGGTTTGTCTCAGAGAGGATCAGCGGGGATCCTCATCGCGGCTGTTAGATCTGAATGTAAATGTTTGCGCGGTCTGTTGTGACAGTTCTGCGAGCGACACGAGAGCTGAACACCACACTGGCTGTATTCGTCCCTGATGTGAGGCTGGCACAGTGTAAGGCAGCAGGACGTTGTGTTGCGTGACGTAAAGAGATCGACAGCTTGACATAAATGGGTGGTGGTGAAGGACTAACAGCTCTGTACGGCCTCTGGGTGTACAGTACGTCTTACATCCTTATATAACCACAGCAGAACGTAGATTTAATAAAAGAGAGGTGATATTTTTAGTTTTTTGTATCATTGTGCTGCATGCAGCAGCTCCCCTGCACATACTGTCACTACCAACACAGCAGAAACCTACAGAAAACCACTTCACCAGTTATCGATCCCATTCTCAGACTTTATAGTCAAAACTGCAGTGATTCCAACCTGCAGGAATCAGAACGACTCTCATGAAAAACTTTCCAAATCTTCGCAGAACAATGATAGAAAAACGTGTCAGCATCAAAACAAAGACAGCAGTTCTTATCATCCGGGCACCAGAATATTTCAGGGTTTTCTGAAAACACTTCTCTCTCTGTGTACAAAAGAAAGTGTGACTCACTTTCCACTTCACCCACATCACTCACACAATCTATTTTCCTCCTCAATACTTCTGCCTCGATAGTCAGAGCAGGAATACCAGTTCAACTTTGGCTTTTAGAAAAACACGACGTAACAAAGGATTCATCAGTCCTTGTTGATTAATAAGCCCGGATGTCCTTCATTTAGTTTTCAGTCAAACACATCTGAGTGTTGTTGAAATGAAGCGTGAGCAGTCCGGCCTCTCCGACAGGATAAAGATTCATCCGCTATGTTCATATACTGAGTGTTTCTGTTCAGCTGCTCAAAAATAAACAATTAAATACGATAAAAAAGTGTTTACTGGATGGTTGCAACTGATGTTCATAATACTTTGTAAATGGTTAATTAATACAATTCATAAACATTACAGGACGGCCTGTGGAGAGCACACACTGATGTTTTAACCTTTACAATTAATTCAGTGTTTTATAAACCATATATTATAAGGAATAAGTGAAATAAATTCAGGTTGAATTGTCCATATCTGTCACCTGATCTTGATCTTGTTAAAATGCACAGATTTATACCACAGTCACTCCTCAGGCGAACAGGTTGACCGTTAACAGGTGACAGCATCGTGGCTCGGTGTTCACAGGCGAGGGCGTCAAACACACGACGGTTTGGAGGATTTTACTCCATCAGGAGGAAAGTGAACAGCAGACTGGATGCAGCCTCACGAAGCTCTGCTGCATCCGACACTCTCATTTAATTCTGCACGCCGGCCGTGATTTTGTGCTGAGAACGAGGAGTGTCACATTCTGCAGAGTTTTGCACTTTGAGGCTGAAAATTGAGTCAAAGCTTCATAAAAATAAATAAATAAATAAATAAAATACTGAAAGAAAGAGAGACGGATACATGAAGAGGGAGAGAGAGGGATCAGTCTACGTTACTGTCAAAGTGCAGTGGAGCGCAACTCACTTCTCCAGGGTACAGCACATCACTCTCACTCTCTGATTTCACTGTGAGTGTGTGTGTGTGTGTGTGTGTGTGTGTGTGTGTGTGTGTGTGTGTGGCCCGAGGCCCGGCACACGCAGTGTAAAGACTCCAGTGCTGGTCGCGGGGTCACGGAGGGCTGCTGACCTACATCATGCTGCTGTTTGGACCGGGTCTCTTTAACTTCACTGCATCTTAACTTTCACGTGTGACGTTCTCACACAAACTGCCGCTATTATAGTTCATCATCACTCAGACTGAATGTCCTCGAGGGCGCGAGCTGTCCTTTTATGTACCAAGCTGACAGGACGGTGACACACTTACATCTCTGCATGTGAGACCTTCGCTGTTAGTCCTGAGCTCTCTGATGTAAACTCACAGCTCTCCTCCAGAGAGTCGTGCCGTTATCAAGAAGACACACTTCATCACAGTAATTATGCAAAAGAGTCACCACGATGCTGCTGGACTGCTGAGTCTTGATTTTGTTTGTTTACATAATCAAATTCTTCTTGATTCTTGAGTGTGATACAACTGCCACATCTCAGGAAAATTTCAATCGTTTATATAAAAACTGCTACTAGAACAGAACACAGTAGAGTGCATACCTTCACAGTCAGCGTATCTAGTCACAAACAGGTACGAAACAACAACATTATGTTATTTGAGTTTCGTTTTAAAAAACAAAAAACAAAAATTAAAATACAAGGTGTGTTTTTTCACTCATGGTTAAAAAGAATGATTGAGAATGAGATTTAAAAACAAGGCCGGTCATCTGCAGAATTAATACTGTTCCATATTTCCTCATGAGGTTAGTTGAACTATATGTATATACCCTGAATGAGGGTGTTGATTGGAGTCATTTCAGCCATAAGTTCAAAATAGCTCAGTTGAATCATCTCATTGAACAAGGTATATATCTTTGGCATCGCTGTGTAAAAACAGAAGTACAATGTTGTGAAGTAAATGTAGAAAATAAGTCAAAGTGGAAATTCTCAAGCAGAACATCTTAATAACTGTTGTCGTTATATTTTTCAAGTTTGCCTGCAAAACTCTCAGTTGGTTAACCAGCCTGAGCATTATACAGTCAGTAAAGTAAATATTCTTCCATTTCTAAATCCTGCCTCGTCTGCAGAATTTGGTTCCAACACTAATTAATATGATGAGAATGAGAGGAAACAATCAGTGCTGCTGCTGTTTAGCTGAAACTAAACCTGCAAACTCTTCGCTCCTGCTCTCCAACTTACACATAATGGCTCAATCTTTTATCTTTTTATATAAAGAGGGTGTGAATCATATGCCACGTTATGTAACACTGTTGTAGTCGGGCATGCCAAAAAGTTTGAAACCAAAGAACTGACTGACCTTCTTTTGGAAACTAAACTCCCACTTCACGTGTGCAGCCTCCGTCCATTATCAATAATACACGTGATACTGATAACATGTTGCATCTAAAATCTGCGAACCCGCCTATGACCGACCTTTATTAATAAAGATCAATCACTGTGGAGCCATTAATTAATCTGAACTCTCCTCATTTTTCATGCATCACAACAGTCTAAACTCTGATCTGATCCGTTTCCTCTCGTCAGGCCAAGACTCATGAACCTTCTCACCACCATCGCCGGGAGGAGCTGCACTATGTGGATGAGTATGGTCAGCCGATCACCATGCAGGTGGAAGGAAGGAGGAGCCACGGTCACAGGAGGCGACGGTCTCGATGTGCGATGGAGTGCAGCGCCCCAACAGAGCGACACTGGGAGGCCCTGAGAGCCATGGGGCTGATGGAGGGGGAGGAGGGCCAGGGAGACGGCTACAGTGCAGGGTAAGTAATCTGGGAGGCTTCCGGTAAAGAGTTCAGGGTTAAGAGGACATGAGTGTGTGACTGAGGTGGTCTCAGGTAAAGGTAAGGAAACTGAGAACATGGCAACAAGCTTTTCAGTTTTTAGCTCTTATTTGTGATGGTATTTTATGTTTATTTTTGTACAAAAAATTATTTAGCTTTGAGTAAATGAGCACAAACAGAGAATAGCAGCGCCACTACTACTAAACCGAGACACAGACTACAAAGATGAAAGATAGATAAAGCTTTGAAACAGGCTGGGGAACACATGACGGAGTGGGTAAACACTTGCGACTGAGGTGGTTATTAGGCCTGGGGTAAACAGTTAGGATTTAAGTTGAAGTTGAAATGGGGTGAAATGTTGGACAAGAGTCAAAGTTTGTGATCAGGATAAAGACTTGTGGGTGACGGTGCAGATAGGACCAGGGTGCGATCTTGGACTGTTCAGTAATAGAATAAAAATGTTGACTAAAGACCGCAAGTTGTGAATACTGGCTGAAGATAAATATGAATTGCTGGCTTAAAAATAGTTGTGGAATATCCAAAAGCTGAAAGCATGAATAGAATACACTGTAGTTTTGACCAAGAAGGTCCTACTTCGATATCTTGTAGGGATGAGTATTGGTACTAGAACAATGAGATAACAACAATGAAATATACTGCCCACCTCCAAGTAGGCGTTCAGAGGGTTTGGGAATCAGATAATGGGTATGTAGTGACAAGTGAGGTAAACAAATAGTAGCAGGATAAAAAAGATCTACAGGGTAAAAATCATTGGTTAGATACAAACTGGGGTAAAGTAGGTGAACGAACCAAAATGTTGGGATGATGTAGGTCAGATCTGGGGACTTCAATTAAGAATGCCTCGCAACACGGACTTAAAAGCAGTGTCTTTGTGCTGCATATTTAATTTGAATTATATAACCTTGGAACTATGGTCTGGGAATATGGGAAAGGATTGCAATTGGGTGTAAATGGTTAGAAATGGAGTAGGAAGTTAGGACAGGGGTACAACTTTGGAATAGGGATTACACTTTGGAAGCAGGGTAAAGGTTGTGGACTAGGGAAATAAGATGAGATCAGCATAAAAGTGTAGAAACGAAGTACAAGTCAGGGACATTCAAGAGAATCTCGGAATGGGTGACAAAGAATGGCACTGCAGAAAAAGTTTGGCCATGGACTAAAATCAATGGACTCAAGTAAAAGGCATTGAAAGAAGACTTCTTATTCTGCTTATTGATGACTCAAATCAAGGGACAGCAATCTTTATTCGAATGTTTGGATGCAAGTTCAGCTTGCAGGGTCAACATGACGAGCATGGAGTCCCTTGGCGCGCTTATAAATATTCATGAGCGGCAGGTCGTTCTGCTGAGACAGCTGTCAGTGCAACACATACTATAATTATATGTGTGGATGAAGACTATAAATATTCACGGAGCAGTATACATATCATGGTTCATACCATTTCCATTCATGCACATCTGAACACTGAACAGACCGACATGAGGCCGATGGCTGACATTCTCAGGGAACTCTTTGCTTTATGAATTCCTTTCTGACTGCTTCCTCTTCACAGGCCTTACTATGGTCACATGACCATGTCACCGGACATCTACTCTGCCAATAGTCACATGATGATGTCACCTGATGTCTATCAACCCAATGGCTACCTGCCCAGATCATCGAATGACCAGCATCCGGGTAACAGCTACCTGCCCAGCGTCTCCTACAGCTTAGATCACCTGGACAGACTGGACTACCAGGTGATTATGTTGTAAAATACTCTATAATGTTCAGAATTTATGCTTTACATGTGTTACAATATATCTGATGAATAACTACTATATTCGAAGAAACAATAATTTCCATTCTTGCCTTTTTGTGTATTCCAGGGTCCAGAAATGTTGCCCTACCAGCCAAACTCAGAGAGCTGTCTGATTGGCTGCTACAACACAGAAGAGATGGAGCCGAAGAATTTCCCCAGACAGGTAATTAATACTGAACAGAGGCAACTGGACTTGCTTGAGTACTTTTAAGACACTCAAGTAAGTCCAGTTGCCTCTGTATAGCAGTTGCATATAGCAGGAGCTTGATGACTGAAAATCTTGACGGACTCAATAATATATATTAAATAAATAAAATCAAAATTCTCTCTTTCTTTCTCTGTAGTCTGACTACCGTCCTCCGTGGCAGTCTGATCGTCATCTCGGATACCTCCCCCTCAGTGAGCTGGACAGCGGGCTGGGATGTGGCCCTGACAGTCCGAACCATCGGATGCCCTTCTCCGAGGCAGAGACGGACGCCATGTCCTCGCTCCCAGGCCACACCCCTTCCTCCCAAGGCTCCTCCTCCTCCTCAGAGTCCCTGATCTCCTCTGAACCCAGCGACTCAGGCTTCCACAGTGTCAGCACAGGGGAGCACAGGCGACTGCATAAGATCCACGGGAGCCACGCCCACCGACAAACGCACCATCTCCGCTCAGGCCACTCCCCTCGGGAGCAGAGAGGACGCTGGGATTTGGAGTCCATCCCTGAAACGACACCAATGACTCACTCTGCATCCCGCTGCACTGTGGGTAACAGCACGACCACAACAGTTCACTTTCACAGAGCTGAGAGGAGTCCCACCTTACCACGCCACCGCTCCCCACCTTCCCCTTCAACTGGTTAGTTACAATCTACAGACCAACTTTTGCATGGCCCTGAATGCAACATTTGATGGAAGGAGTACATTCAAATGAATCTCATTAACCTTGGTCAGTTCTGTAAACCATCAATGTCTTTGTAGTCTCATTTAACACCAAGAAGCTACAGGTCCCTTGTTGGGACATTCCCACAGTGTGGGGAAAAACAATGGTGGTCCAACACAGCATGTTTTTCAAGACAGAGTCCAGAGTTTTTGCTGTAACAGCTAAATGAGATGTATGTATTCAGAAATGCTGCACAGTACCGAGGATCTGACGACTTATTTCTATCTGCAGGTTGTCGCACCGAGCCCTGCCAGCGGAGGGCACTGTGGTTGGAGCAGCAGCAGGGAGGAGGCGGGACAATAGAGGCTCCAGGGCGGAGTCGAACAATAACAGATTTGAGTGAAGGACAGCGCCGCCGCAGGGCCAGTCACCCCAACATGACAGATCCAAACGCTCTGAAAAAACGACTCCCGAGCAGCCAACCAGGGCCTGTCAGCAACACCCTGGGGCCAAGGAGCAGGGCCAGTTATCCTAGTAACTGGCCCCCCAACAATCACCTCAGCATAGACAGAACCAGTCAGACCAATCATCAGAACGGACAGAGAAACAGCCAGGGCACAAACCGGAGCAGAGAGGAGGACTCCCTCTCCAAGAGTCCTGGATCTGGCTCCAGTGGAGCGTCAGACTGGCGTGGCGTTCAGACTCTTGGGAATCGTATAAGCAGCTCTAAAGGTTCCTCTGTTCCTTTCTACAGCACACTGGGAGCCCCGCAGTGTGGTCCTCGCTCTCCACCCTCTCCCCGCTCCAGACTGTCCAATCAGAAGTCAGTCAGGAACCAGCTGCTCAGAGCCCGAGCTTACCGATTGGCCAGGGAACGCAGCGAGGTCACAACAGATGAGGAGGTGCGAGGAGAGGGGGAGAAGGAAGGCATGGAGGACGTGGACGATGGCCGATGGGCGGGGCGGTACTGTAGCCGGAACGAGAGAAGACGCCACCTGGCGCTGTCACGGCAACACCGAGAGAGGAGAGGAGGGGGGGAGGAGCAGGTCGGGGGACTGCAGAGCTCACTGTCGTCTCAGACGGTGCTGGAGCTGAGCCACATGAAGCAGAACCGGCTGAGGAACAGCAAGCTGCTCGATGATTGGACAACTGTGGAGGAGCTGCTGACTCATGGGACGCGGGTGGAGAGCGACAATCAGCTATGTCCCAGTCCTTTGTTATCGGTTACTACCGTCTGATGGGAAAACCTCTGACACACTGTTGGTTACCACCCATTGAGGGAAAACTCCAATCTGACACTCAGGCCCAGATTCACTGAAGGTTTGCGTGGTGAAAAGTGCAGATGTAACACGTACGCACTGAAATCACCAAATCAGAAACTCCAGTATGTGTTTACATAAAATTGGTCACGGTCAGCAGCCATCAGTTACATTTACATCACATCACTGTGTGTCAAGAACTGATATACAAGTTAACGAACAACACAACAATACAGCAGTACAGTGCTGGGCTGGTTTCATTGCCACAGCAGTTGATAGCAGTTCATGTTGACTGACAGCATTCAGTGTCATGAAGCTGTGATTATTTTGCCCAGATGTGTCTGCTAACAAATTGCAACTTATTTAGCTTGTTAGCTGCATGATTAATTGATAAAAACACTTGAAATGGGAACAGGACCGGGAGAGCTGCAGAGACGTCCTGGCCTACAGGTCAAAGGGAGCTCGTTACTGCAAAACCACAGATAAACTCAAACTGAACGTGTCTTTTTTGTGGCAACTTTACGTTTGTTTTGGTTGAATTTTCTATTTTTCTCTCATCACAACGGTGCGTTTACGCTCTGTTTAGGTTTACGCACAAATGCCAGCAGATTAGAGGTCGTCCACATCAAGAACAATAACTATAGCGATAACGACGTGAGCATCCACACTGATGAACAACAATGTTCTGACAACAGCGACGCCAAACACGTACTGCTCCAGATGTGTCGGCTGCTCAGGTAAATGGATACTGATGAGCTGTTTCTGCTGTGTGCTGCACAGGAACAAGAAGAAACCCCCCAGGACAAGGTTTTATGAAATCCTTCAAAGATGAGGAGTTACAAGAGTTGCTGTCTTTTGAAGTTTAATTCATACATTTGGATCATCATCAATTATCCTGGTATTTGTTAAGAAGGCCTCCTTACAAACTTCAGAGACTCCACCAGCACCAGCGATTGTTTGGCAGTATGTCTCAGGTTGTATTAATAACCTAGACTGCATTATGAGACCATCTTGAAAGTGTCTCCTCAACACCATCCACTTGCTTACATAACAGAGGTTAGAAACCAACATAATCACCCCCGTGACATTATTTAGCAGGAAAATTCCCCCAAAGTCAAAGTCTGTGAGTTCAGATGATTCTGATTCACTGTCAGTGTTTCTATCGTTCTTCAAATCGCTCTTGAAGTGATCCCAGCGATATTGATCACCACTTTTAATGTCGTTATAGTCGTGACTCCACCATCCTCGACAACACATTAAACGCTACATTTATAGTTACTGTTATGATTATTGATCTCGGTGTGGACGGCCCTTTAGGAAAACATCATGTTTTGTCTTAAAATACCTGCGTTAGTCGCCACAGTCACAGATGAGATAAGTCCGAATTCCTGTGAAAATTAGCCAAATTTAACGACACAAAAGCAGCTGGAAATATCTGCAGGTGAAAAATATTCAGTGGTGTGACTCAAAGTGTGGTCAGCTGTAGTAAGGACACCACCTCCACCCCCTCCAGATGAGAGAGTTGATTTATAATTTATAATTAAGGCTGTTTACCTGCAGTCATCACCACATCATAATGTTTTCTTTCTCATTTTTGGGTTGTTTCTTGGTGATTATTGTTAGCTTGAGCGTTCAAAGACATTGGGGACAGTACAGTAATAAAAAACACATTCAGAATAGTGCTTTTCACAGATACTTTGGTGAGAACTTGATAAATCACAGGCTTTTGTCTTTGTGATGAAAACAAACATCAATAGCTTTATTATCAACCTAGCTTAGTGTTATCGTGTCGTTTAGTGTTGATTTTGCATCCTAACTTGTAAGAGAACTTCCGTACAGCTGAGCAACGACCCGCAGAAATAAAAATATATATATCACAATCAAAAACATTCAAGAAACAACACACTGTATCACAGGTTATTGGCTAGAAAGAGCTGCTGAGAGACAGACGAAGTGAAGCTGAAGAACCAGAACTACGAGCTAAACAACAACAATATTTGGGTTTCTACTCGTGTCTGATGTCCTTCCACATGTGACTTTCTGTGCAATGTTTAAATAATAAAATATATACTATAAAATGGATGCTTGAAAACTATGACGAGATTAGCTAAACTTGTAAAAATATGATTAAATTTGACTGGAGCCGCGATCTTAGTGAATCTGGACCTCAGTGATGTTCTTTACGGTCTGATGGGGAGTTATGATTCACGTGTCAGATCGTCTTCACATTGGTTCAAATATATGAAGAACAACAGAAGAACTGAAACAGAAATCATTTGTATGACAATCTCACCGACCCTGGAGAAACTGACTGAATCTTAGCTGAGTCTGAACCAACACGACCGTCTGACAACAGCCTCTGAACCAGCGCTCGTTAAAGAAATGAGTTTCTGCAGGATTGGACACCGAGGAGCTGCATGAGCTGCCGACTCATCAGCGCTAACAGACTCACTGGACGTACTGGTCGGATTCTTCACACACCAGACCGGCTGTGACTGGTCTGAGATCATCACACAATCGGATGTGTTGCCTTGTGGAAAAGCGTGTCCGTCTCCTTTTCTGGTTTTACTGCCTTTGTTTCTGTCTCTGTGCCATGAAATGTCGAGGTCGACTGGAGATTACTAATCTGTCGGGATGCTCTGCTCGCGGGATTTCTGCACCTTTATGATCAAACAGCCTCTAAACCCCCCCGAGACGCTCGTTCACCATCGTCTGATTCTTCAGTCACCACTGTCACCGGGAGGTTTCTCCTGGGTGGTTCACCATGTTAATCTCCAAACACTTGGAGTGTAAATAAATAATCCACTACAGAGAGCTCACAAGTCTCCACCGCCACCGTGTACAACCGGGTTTCTATCTGAAAGACTTGGACTGGTATTCTGCTGCATTCAGTGGATTTATTACTTTGTTTAGGAAATGAAAGTTGGCCTGTTGAGCTGTATTTCAGAAATCACTTAAAAAATAGTTTGACATTTTGGGTAATATGCTTAATGGGTCTCCTGTCGAGCGTTAGATGAGCAGACACATTGTGTCCATGAAATGAATATGACGCGACAGTTACGAGTGTCACGATGGGGTAAAAGGGAAAACTATGGAAGGGAAGGTGGACCCAAATGCAGTTACTGGAGGCAAGATAAGGAGAACAAAAAGCGAGCTTTATTGAATAGCTGTATACAAAAACCAAAAGCGGACGAGCAGGGATGGAAAAACAAAGTAACAACTAAGAATGAGTCAAAGTAGCAAAGCAAAAAAAAATACAAAGTTCAAATCAATGTCAAAGTACAAAATCAAAGAGAACAAAATACAAAATAAATCCAAAACCTACCAAACAGGATCATGAACAAGAATCAGGATCAAGAACAAGAACCAGGAGCAAGGATCAGACAGCGAACAGAAGACAGAATACAATGACCAGACAAGGAGTGAGGGGAAACACAGAGACTAAATACACAGACACTAATGACATGACGAGGAACAGGTGAGGAGAGAGGAGGAAGGAAGCCAGGTGAGATAACGAGGGGGAGGAGCACAGAGGAACAGACCAGGAGGGAACAAGACAACAGACAGAGGGAGCCAGAGGGGAGAACATGAGAGAAACTTAAAGGACACATGAGGGCATGGAAAATCAAACACATGACACACAAGACAAGGAAAAAACATAACACAAGACATAATACAAGGATGTAAATCATAAACAAGAAACCAAAAACCAGAAACAAGAACAAAACAAACAGGAGACATGACAACGAGACAGTTAGCGGAATATAAAGACGCAGCGTGAAACAGTTCGTCTGGCTGGAGCTGTCGAAAACATCAAAAATGTTAAAAACACTATGAACTCTGTCTGCTACTGTGAAAAGTGAAGTAGATTATCTAAGACACAGGTGAAAAAGCACTGAGATAACTTAAACAAATACAGCAGAAAGATATCGTTAGCAAGTTTACCTAGCAACATGCTAACGTGGAAACATTTGGTGCTTGGAAAGCTGCAAAAAAATGAAAATAAGCAGTAAAGCTCAGACCTGATCACTGAAGACGACTTTAAACCACAAATCAGACAGACACCATACGACAGCTCTACTGTGTTGCTAAGCTAGCTGACGTGCTAACCTCACAGTTTACAAACACATACGAAACGATCAACATGACACACAAACAAGAAAACTGTTAACTATGAACAATATATACAAAGCAAACTGTGATAAGTTAAGCACCTACAGATGTACACTGGAGGTAGACAGATTACTGTGTGACGTCAGCTAGCCACATGCTAACGTTAGGTCGAGAGAAGGATGAATTGTTCCATTATTCTATTAGCTGACAGGCTAACCTCGCTTTCTAAAAACATGACTTACAGAAACAAATAGGAAACTTTACAAAGTGAACTGTGGTAAGTGTATTTTAACCAAGTCAGGGATGAACTTAGTTAAACGTGGAGTTGAGCATATGTTACAAAATGTCAAACTATTCCTTTACTTTATTTCAGTTTCAGACTTTTGTGAAAAACTAAACACAGTGACGCCACAAACCACCACGTTCAGCTACGAAAACAGACATCAGCAGAAAATTCAACCAAATGAAGACACATTTTTATCTTTAAATGACTGAACAAGACTTTAATCCAGATCACCTGATTCTGAGTGTGAAAAGTAAAGGAGAGCTGCGACGACACGAGGACATCGAGACAAACACCTAAATCTCTGTTGTCTCGTCACAAGGGCTGCTATAAGCCAGTACAGAAGACAGGTGTGGTCGGATTAATCAGGGTTAAATGTCATAATGTGATGTAATAATGTGTTATATGATGAAGCTGTTCAATGCAATTTTGTTAAAAATGAGAAAATGTCCATTTATTTTCATATTTTGTCGAGTTTAGGAAGAAATGAAATCCTGAGGACGGTTCAGGTCACAAAGGTGGACTCATCAGATGAATATATTTAATGGTTTCTTTTCTAAACTGTGTGTGTGTGTGTGTGTGTGTGTGTCAGAGAGAGAGAGTATAAAGTTTGATACAAACTTGTTGGTAGTGTTTAGCCAAAGATATCGTGTGACTTTGGTTCTTGGACAATCTAGAAGAAATATCGCTGTCTGATATAAAAGTATATTTTATAATCATATTAGTTTTTTAATATACTTTATTCTTTACTTTGCCTTGAGTAGATTACTTCTGGTTTTTCGCCCAACATCCCGCTTTGCTCGTGTAAATACGTAGATGTGCGTGAACAATCTGCCGTTAGCATAAACAAGCTTTATTACTACAGTCTGAACCTAGCATGCTAACTCCTGCATTAGCACAGAACAGCACAGCATCCCATCGACCGTCCAAAGAGTTACAAGTGCTGAAGTCACATTTAACCTGATCTGAGTCGAATAACAGGCATAGCGGCTCGCTGACTGCAGAATCTGACTGACGAGCAATTGGACTCAGTAAATATGAATAAATCTGTGCAGCATGCAGCCGGCTGACTACGTATCTTAGCTTGTTCCATCTGTCTGTCTGAAGAAAAAAGAAAGTCTTTTCACAGAATTCTTAAAAAAAGGGACATTTTGTAAATTTCAGATATTTCATGTCACTGTGATTCCCCCGAAACATTCCCATAGTATGTTTCCATCTGTGTCTTTTCTTTTTAACATTTAAGGGTCATCGTCTTTTCTTTCTGAAAGTCAGATGAAAAGATGGATCTCAGTCTCACGTCTGTGTGTTAAGCTTGAAGCTGGAGTCAATGTTGTTAGCCTAGCTTAGCATTTTGACTGAAAACAGGCGGAGACGGCCAAACTGTGGAAGAGTGCGAGGCCACAGAGGCCAGTCTGTTGTTTTATTTCCCATTATTTTACCAGCATCACAACAAACATGAAATGACTTGTTAACTGATCAGAATTTGAGCCGTTCGATCTGATCACGTTTGGGAAGTCTAGAAGAGACACACGATTAAACCCGGGGAAGTTAGTGGAGGCCTAAACCAAAATTTGGACTGGAAGATCCAGGAAGTCCGACTTCTTTGGCTTCATGCGCCTCTGAGCAGCCGTCAGTGATCAGGACACATCCATGGAAACATCTGGTCTGCTCACAGTCACATGCAAAATGAAATTTGTAAGAAATCCTGTCAAATCCTGACGCTTCAGGACAGCAGAAATCCAAAACCGGTGTCAGTATTTGACGTGTTGGAACGAGACTTGGACCTTTAGACAGATGAGAGACAACATATTCATTAGTTGTGTTCAGAGGCATCAGACTCACAGCCTCCACTCTTCATGCTACGCTAGGCTAACTCCAGCTCTGTATGTTCAACACACAGATATGAGATTAATTATCCTCTTAATGTCTCACACTCAGAAGACAACTCAACACTTTTATTTCCCTAAATGTTGAATATTTCCTTTAAAGAGTTCATCTGAGAGCTCTGAGTTTTGAAAAACTAACTTTACATTTGAGACTCTGCATTTGTTTCTCATCGTTAAGTTAAACTTCAGAAGGTGAAAATGAGATATGTTTCATTCAGACACTCGTCTCTTGTCACGACACTTTAAGGCGCTTGAGATTACGTTCTTCAGGTTGTGTGAATCTGGTCCTAAATCTTCGGTTCTGACTGTTGTTGTTAGTTTCAGGGCTGAGTGCAATAATCAGCGGTGCAGCTGCGCCGCCGGCCTGCAGCCTGCTGTCGTCAGCTCTGAGGGACTGCGTCCGTCTGCACCGTCTCGTGCTCAGGTGTGTGTGTGTGTGCGTGTGTGTGTGTGCGTGAGTGTGTGTGATGAGCTCACGAGGAGACAGGTGTGACGGGTCGGATTATATCACAGTTCTTGTGTTTCTGCTTGTTCTCATGCACCCTGTGACCTCACAAATGTACACCAAGTTGGAATCATGATGTCGGTGAACACTGTCGGCCCCGAGCAGCCGCGGCAGAGAGCCTCGATGGAAAATGTAAAACAATGTCAGTAAACTGTGAATATTCAAATGAGTGTGTTGAGTTCAGCCTTTCTTTAAAATGGATTGTGAAGATGTTCTCTCACATTATGTTCTGTCCTTCAACTCATTAAAGTCGGAGCAGCGGATCCGACACGTCCTGACTGTTTGTCTCCAGTACAGATTCATTCGACGCCTCTCGGCTGGTTAAAAAGCTATAATTTGGCTTTTTCAGTAAATAATTGGTGATGGTGATTAATGGGCCTTTTGTACAGGAGACATTCTGACAGCTCACAGCAGGTGTAAATAACATAATGAATGTTGGCTCAATTTTGTTCAGCTGCTTCAGCTTCAAGGTCCTGATACTGTGCACGCCGGCTCACCGAGCGCTGACGAGGACGGGTAACAAAAACAGACCGCGACTGAATGAACGATGACGTCCGTGACTGTGTGACTCGTCACATCAGATGTGTGGAGCAACGACGAGGCTGTAACCGTCTGATCGGGCAGCCGCAGCAGTTTAAAGTAATCTGTAACCTGTCCTTCTTCTTCGGTGGTATAATGGCACCGACTGCAGAATCACCTCCACCTGCAGTTTATCTCCTCCAACCAGTCAACTCATATCAACATGAAAGGAGCGGAGACGGTTTATTTTCCTCATTTTCAGGAAATGTAGTTAAAATCACAGCTATGTTTGATGATGCTAACTTCAGTCAGCCTACAAACATGCGTCATGCCTTCACCTCCACAGTAACACTGACAACAGTTCAGTGGTTTAATAACTGCAGGTGATGTTGAGTTGTTGTGAACTCTTCCACATGTTAGTCAGTGTTACGTTACACAAACTGAACTCCAGCTGCTGACAGCTGAACGTGATGGACCAGCGTCACGCCTTCACTCTTTAAACGCTGATTTCAACAGGAAGTAGAAATAACACCAGGAGTGTTTCTGTCCTGGTCCGACACGCAGTCGTTCCTGTGACCAGACCATGAGACGTTAACGGGTCGGTTCCTTCAGATTGGATCAGAATTTAAAAATGTGTAACAGATAACATCCTGATTTTGATTCATCTCCTGTTCCGTCATCGCTCTAAACTGCAGGTTGACTGACAGCGCTCCTCACTGACGGCCATGATGGCTCTTCAGTGCTGCTCCGTGACCGTTTCTATAGCAACTGGTGTTTCTACGGCAGCTGATCTCTCAGCTCCTGGCCTCGTCGCCATGGTGATGTTTTGTGGAGGACAGTGGGACGCTCGTCATCATCGTCAGCAGCAGCAGCAGGAACATTACAGCACCTGGACCGACTGAGTGCAGGGGAGTCTCCAGCCTGATCTGAGATCAGCGTACAGTCGACATGGAGGGTTTACAGAATAAATCTCACAGTCTGTCGAGACGCTTCAGTGAAACTCTGGACTCCACAGAGCCTCCTGGTGTTCTGCTGCATCTGACCCGAGGAATCCGGCAGTAAACTGCGTCATGGCTCCGACTTGAGGTGAAGCGGGGCGACCTCTGCTGGTCGTTACACGGAACTACAGCCACTGGACCTGCGTAGTGAACTCATGGTGGAAAGATCCAATCAGGTGCTAACCGCTAATTAACGACATAAATGACCAGATTTTACAGGTGTTCCTTTAGATAAACGTACAAAAATCAACAAAGACAAATAAAAACTTACATCGACTGTATTTGTACTGTTTTTAGTTCACATGGCGTCCCAATATTTTTGGATTAAGTGTTGTAAGAGACAGATATAAGAAGTGCTGAACACCGACTGCAAAAAACTGTTTTTTCCAGCTGGGGTGTTTCTTAAAGGCACTTCACCTCCACACACACACACACACACACACACACACACACACACACACACACACACACACACACACACACACACACACACACACACACACACACACACACACACACACACACACACACACACACACACACAGGACTGAGCTGACTGATCTTCAGTGACTTAAACAACTTAACTCTTTATCACCCTCAAGTTGCCGTCACATCATCTTCACCCCGGGACCTTCCACCCGTGGAAGAAGACGTTACATCACCACTCCGACGGGATAATAAATAAAAATAGAGGTGTAAGGTTGGAGGAGTTATTCTGGGCGTCCTGCAGGCGAAGGTCTGGTTCGTGTTCCTTTCTCATGTTTGTGAAACTCTCCTCGCTGAATCATCAGTATCGAAAATCGAAACAGAGAGAAGAGAATATCCCAGATAAAGAAGAAGTCAAAAGGTACAAGAATTAAAACACTGAAGGTAAAAAACCCCCCCAAAAAACTCTTTTTAAACCTGATGAAACACACACATTTAGTCTCTGGTGACGTTTTCCACAGCAGATATTTAAACATGTCACAGGAGGAAACAATCAAATGTATGACGGCTGAATTCACTGTTAGTTATAAAAACCTGTGATTCACCTTCTCATCCATCTTACAACAACACAGCACTCTGAGCGTGTTCTCATTTGTAAGTTGCCATATTTGAAAATAAAAAACAAAAAATATCTGTGTAAAGTTTCTGTGTTTGTGTTCTTAAATGATCCAAAATGTTTCCAACAACCAGAAAAATCTGTCGTTTTGATCAAAGTCACGATTTGTTCCAGTCGTGAGTCGACTGCTGGAGAAACGTCTTTTCTGTTTCTACTGGACAACAAAACTGAACAAAGTAAACCTGCAACAGGCCAGAAACACAAACAGGAAACACATTCTGAAATCAATCAGCTGAAGTGAACGACAGAAGGAGAGATGATCTGTGAGTGAAGGAGAACACCAACGAATAGATTCTGACCTGAATTTAACAAAAAAAAACTTCCAGCTGAGAACAAAGAAATCTAACAAACGTCTGAACTCTCCTGACACGTGACGTGATTAGCCTAGCTTAGCATAAAGACTGTAAGCAGGGGGAAACTGCTAGCCTCGCTGCATCAACAGAGAAGACAATCCAACATCCAACACCTCAGCAGCTGACTCATGTTCAGCTCTGTGATACACGTCTTCATATTGATCCACAACACAGAGCTACAGGAGAAATAAAGGAATACTGAGAGAGGAAAAGCTTATTTGTAACAAATTTATTCCATAAAATATACTTGAAAATATACTTGTATGTAGCTACGAAGCAGCGCTGCAGACGGGCTGCGTCTCCACTGAGATCTGATGATGAACGATCACCTTCAGGTGAGTTCAGCTTCTCAGTGGAAACGCAGCCGAACACAGAAACACATTCACAAGATAGAAAAACCATCACGTGTTAAAACGTAAAATTCTGATGCTGCAACACATCTTTAATCTGAACTGGTTTAATATAAAAACGATCATTCGTTTGTAATTTAGAAATATCCAGCTGAATCTCCAACGTGATGAACCTCAGACTGCTTTTTGTAAAACCGTCAAAACTTTTTTCACATTTCTGAAGTGACCATGAAATTAAATTCATTGAAACAGCTGTGCAGCAGTGAAATGAAGGTGCATTTAGAAACAATCAACACATTAAACACATGAAATTCATTTCAATATTTGTTGTTTCTCGACTGAGATCCAAACCAGCAGAAATATTCTTTTAAGGTAAATATTGAGCTTCATGCAAGAAACACACATAATGTAATATTATTGTATTGTTTCCTTATCAGGTAATTTTTGAAATCAAATGTAGTTGCTACTTTTGAATCTCTGTGAGATCTGCATCACTGAACCTCGAGACACTGAGGGCGAAATGATGATATGTTAAGAATCAAACTTAATAAACGAGCTCCAACTTGATGATTTATGAAGTTTGTGCAGTTGAAGTGTTCAAACATCCGTCCTGACTGATCGATCAGTGTTCAGATCACAGCCGACATTCACCTGCGCCTGAGTGACCACCTGTGATGTGATGTCACTTCCTGCTACATATGATAAATAAACATCACTGAGACAAACAGACTCCATGTTTCTACTCAAAGACAGAAAGAAGTTCATGTAGAACATTTGCTGAATGAACAAGAAGGTCCAAATAATGCAGAATGAGTCAGAGACAGAGTTTCACAGAGTTTATAAAGTGTCTCCAACTCAACTACTCACTAAACTGACACATTTGTTAAGGGAGTCTGGGGACTTTCTCCACGGGGACAAAGAAGTCGCCTATATTGTTCCTGTTTAGTGTCTTTGTAACATGTGACATGTTTAGATCAATAACATGTTTCTTCTTTCATGGAGTGTAAATGGTGAAATCAGTGTAAACAGTGTGTTCAAACAGCTGATCAATGTTCTCCTCACTCAACAACTCTAAAAATCACATCATTTGTTAAGGGAGTCTGGTGATGTTGTTGTTGGCTCAGTGTGTTCACAAACATCTGCTGCTAACAGTGGAAGGTGAAGAGAGACCAGACATGAAGCAGACGGAGGTCAGAGAGAGAGAACGTGGCTACATGCAACCAAAAACATCTCTGAGAGATCGGATCTCAAAAGGTTCAGCTTCTGGACTTCTGGATCTGTCGACACGGGGTCAGATCCCTCAGGACAGATGTTAACATCAGTCTGAACAGCCTCGGTCTTTTTAAGTTTTCTTGCATGAAGTCTGTTGAACCTTTTATTTTTACTGGCTCTAAAAGTTTAATTTTGGTGTCAGAAATCAAAAAACCTCAGTAACGGAGGCGACAGTCGTGCTGCCGTTAGAGAAAGTCAGTTTAGATTCAGTGTCCTGTAACGACCTGTGTGATTAGGTCACAATCGTCTGAAAAGTTCAGGACCGTTGGATTTGTGTGAATCCTCCACAGGGTCAAGTAAGAAATACAAATACTGGTGATACTTTCTGTAAACAGAATGACACATTTTTTCAGGATGCAGAGAAGAAGAAGCAGGAAATGAGAGAGCTGCTCTGAGGAAGGCATCGCAGTAAGGCTGAGTACATGTCGAGTATTAATGTGAGTGTGCATATTGTTGTGGGTCAGTGAGGAGGCAGCTCGTCTGCATCCGTACATGTGCAGAGTAACATAATGTTAATGCCAATTTAACCCAGCGGTCAGATTTAATGCTTGATCATCTCCCCTGTGTGTGTTTTGTCTTTAATGACGTCGTCTCATCCCTCATTAATCGCTTGTTTCACAGCAGCATTAAAAACCTCGTTCTAAACTCTTCACATCGGATCATTTCCTCCTAACAGACACAGAACCTGTCAGATTAAAAATGACATTCCTGCTCCTGTGAATCACGTCTTCACATCTATATTAATCCCTTATCTGGTCTCCAAACCACACACAGAAACATGTTCATCACTGAGGAGCAGCAGATTTGTCCACGAACGTATCTGACGGTGAGCTGAAGTAAAGACTGAAACAGCCGTGTGTGAGTCAGCTGACGTGTCTCTAAGTGCTTTAATGGCTCCTGCTGATAAAAGGTTGCCTGGTGATTTAATGCCTCACACAGCATCCAATCAAATCGCCCGCTGCAGGAGAAAAGAGCCAGGATGCTGCTGTATGATTTAAAAAGTGCAATAAATAAGTTTCTCCCTAAAATCTAAACTGGAATCTTAATCTCCAAGTAAATCCTGTAAATAATCCCCACAATAATAATAATAATAATAATAATAATAATAATAATAATAATGATCTGTTAAAACTTATTTCAGATTTCACAGAAAAGTGCTACACAGACACGTGTGCATCACAGTTTCCTTTCTGAGGCAGCTGGATTCAAAAGGTGCAAATCCATCCGTGAAACTAATCAGAGAGAGAAACAGCTGATCGATTGAAAACAACACTGATTATTCTCGTAGGATCAGAGTGAAGTCGGAGCAACGACGTTCGGATCTGCCGACCTGCTTTAAGGCTTCAGGAGTGTGACTGAGTGATGACGAGCGTTACGGCCACTGAGATTCTGGAGGATTTCAATATTCTGACAAAAGAAGTTTTAAATTTGAGGAAAAGTCAAATTATGATGAAAAAATAGCCCCATGTAAGATAAGAGACTGATATGTAAGTGTTGGTGTCTGTGTTTGTTGTTTTTACAGAACATGTGTGATCAGTGTGATTTATAGTTGTTAAATTCAACAGTGATGTTCATCGTTTCACTGTTGATCTCATATTTAACAAGTTGAATGTTAAACTGTAAAATATCATAAGTATGTGTCACTTGATTTCACTTTGATAAATACAGTGAAACGTGTGTGTATGTTTATATTCTGCTGATTTATCAATACTGCCCCAAAAAGTCAGTATGAGTAGTTTTGGTGCCTTTATTTTGAAAGTGTAACTTAAATTCAGACTTAAATGATTTCTTTCTCCAAATGTTACAAATATTTTTATCTCACCTTTTCTTTGTTTAGTATGTTTTTGTGTTATGAGAAACAATCTTCACGTGTAGTTAGAAATATGATTTTCTCATGATGTATAAAATTAAAAACTATTAATTCTTGATATTACGACTTTAAAACTCTCAGGTGTTTTTCTGCTCACCGGCCGCAGCGCTCGTCTCCTAGCGTAGTGATTGTACTCTGCAGTGTGTGTCTGTGTGTGTGTGTGTGTGTGCAGCTAGCCCTCCCCCTCGCTCTCCTCCAGGTTGTGTTTGACCAGAAACTCTGTGATGGTTGGCTGATTGTCTAGCCCCGCCCACTGCTCCTCCAGGTGCCGCAGAAGCTCCTCCCACCGGCGCTTGTCTCTTCCCGTCTGCCACGACAGCCGTACCACCGCCCGTAACAACGGCAACAGAAGGGGGTGTGGCCTGTCTATATGCTGCTGCGATGAGTCGTGCTGGTCAGTCTGTGGGTGGGGCTCGTCAGTGAGTGGGCGGGACCTGTCCTCTGAGTGAGTCTCAGTCTCGGCGGGCGTCAGAACACGCAGAGCGTGGTCACAGTGATCCCGGGCCTCCTCCAGCTGGTCCACTTCCTGGAAACAGCTCGACAGCCCAACCAGGGTGAAGAACCAATGGGAAGAGGCCGGGGGTGGGGCCTGAGCCTGGTTGTCATAGTAACTCGCCCAGCCCAGTTTGTGTTGCAGTCTCTTGGCGTTGAGCAGCGGACCCAAGGCCTCCTGGTAACGTCCCACCCTCAACGACACAAGACAAACTCAAACTACCAACCGTGGAGCTACAAGTCGAGAGAACTAAGAAGTCTGTTTATCAAAAATACTCACAGATGGAAAAAGACAGAAGACAGGAGAGCTACAAGTCGACGGCTCGACTACTCATGACTTTTAACTGAATTTCCAACAAATGTCAGAAACTAAAACTAAGCAGCTGTTTCTGACTCAGTTTACCTCCATCTTTAACTTTAAGGAGTAAATCTACCAAGAAAGGAAGGAAGGAAGCTGCATGTAATTTGTACTTCCACTGCCTACATTACCCACGATGCAGTTCAGCCACAGAGTGACATCACTGGAGGTAATTTATCAGATTACAGATACATGCAGCTTCCTTTAATGTGGATAACTGCTGGCATTATCCTTTAAGTAAAAGCAGTTATACTACTGTGTAAAAATAAAAGTATAATTACTATCAATAAATACTAGTTACATGTAAAATACCTGCAAATATTATCAGCAAGTACAGAAAGTACTAATCATGTAAAATGGCTGAATTCAGAATCATATATATTATATAATTGTAAATATATACTTCTTGTGAATGTCTCATGTTACGTACATCATATTCTGTTTATTGATTATATTTTGTAATATTGATCAGACTCACATGTTGCTGTAGTATAAAGTAAATAACTGCTTCCTCAGGAGGCGTTCAGGCTCACGGCCCCATCGAGGGAAACTAAACAACCTGTAACTGTATCATTTCTTCTTCACCTTTAACTTTTATATTGATGTCATTTCTCTTTTCAATACTTCTTATTCGTCTGCTACATTATTGATATTGAACGAAAATGAAAAGAAGAGGAACACAGGATTTACTGCCCGGCAGGTGCTGCCGGACCGGTTTGTCTAAAACAATATATCAAATATTTAAGATGTGAAACTTTCCCAACAGAAGTCAAAGCCACATTTCAGCACATTTGTACTGTATTTATATAATAACTTACAGCCAAGTTTCATTTGTGTTACCTGATGAGAAGCTGTCCGGCCTGCAGGTCAGTCAGGTAGAAGAACTGCCGGACACACAGCGCCCCCCGCAGGGTGGAGAGGGAACACAGGTGATACAGGTACTGTTCGAACGCCCGGCTCCTCTTGGCGATCGTCTCCGCCGTGAAGTTCCTGCGCAGCTTCTTTCCTGCCGGGATTAAAACAGGAAGTGAACTCTCACCGCTACAGCAAACAAGAACCAGTCAGGCAGCAGAACTCACGTTGATACGTCACGTCTTTATACACTTTTTTCATTTCATTGAAGACTTTCCATCTGTGTTTTCACCCTGCCAGGCTGAGGATTCAAACCACCAACACCCATGAAAACAGCCTCCCCAGCTTCACGTTCAGACAGCTGACAGATTAATTTCTACTTACGTGGGAAACAGACGCGCTCCATCTGGTCTCCGTGGTTACGGCGCAGCGTGGCGTGCAGCCTCTGGAAGTCAGAGTATCGGCGGGTGATGATGGCCGGCGTCTTATCGCTGCCGCCGGACTGGATCACGTGGATGGTGTACAGCTGCAGGGAGACAGCGACAGGCTGAACGGTCTCCTGTGGTTTTCTGTGAGGCATCTGGACTTTATATTTTTATTGATAAACGCAGAAATCTTTTAAATATCTCCCTCAGGTAGGATTTACTTCGGCTGCACAACTTTTACAGAAGTAATACTGGAGATGAACCTGACAGGGCAGATTTATAGAGGTGGTGCATTCAAGTGCAGTCGTAAAAATGAAGTCATAAGTCAGTTCACAGTAAGGATGTTCGTAGATGTTGTAAGATTTGACAAATAAATCAGAGAACAGTCCCTGTGTAATAATCCTGTAACACACACACACACACACACACACACACACACACACACACCATCATCATCATCGTCAGCTGTTTGAACTCACCACATATTTGGAGGAGCTGTCCTGAACCACGCTGGCATCCGTCACTTCGAACAACAGGTTGTCGGTCAGTCGCCTCCCAGCGGGGGTGGGGCTTCCTCCACCGAGTCCACGAAGACTCCTCCAGCTCTCCTGAAGCTGCCGCGTCAGCAGGGAGGTGGAGGAGGGAGAGGGGGCTACTGGAGACACGCCCACAGGACTGGTGTCTGAACAGGACAGGTGAGACAGGGGTTGAGTCCTTTTTACACTTTAAGGACGATGTAAAAGAAACTTACCCCCAAACGGAGCACAACAAGCAGCTTGTGTAGCACAATTCGCATATCAGTTATGAATCTACTCATAAACTGGTGTCATTCATCAACTTAATGCGGGCAACTTCAAACAAGTCTGTGGAGTTTAATCTGACAAGAACACTCGTATGAATTAATATCACAGGTAAGACTGTGACAGTGTTTGTTCATGAGCGTCACCCTGTTAAATGAGCAGAGCTCCACCTCACCTGCGCTGCTGAGCCCCTCCTCCATCGACTCTCCCAGGAAGTCGGAGTCACTGTCCAGCCCCGAGCCTTCGCCCTCGGCTCCATCCTCTCCTCCTCCTCCTCCGCTGTCGAAGCACAGCGTCCCCCCGAGCCGGTCGGTCACACACTCCTCCTCCTCCTCAAGCTCCGCCTCCCAGTCACTCTCTTTAAACTCCTCCTCCTCCTGGATGCCTCCTGCTTCCTGCTCAGGTCCCGCCCCCTGACCATCTTTAAACAGCGAGCGCTTCAGACGGTCCAGCAGCCGGGACGCCATGACGCCGCCTGGCCACCGCAGGGGGGAGGGGCTGAAGAAACAACAGTTAATGTTCATTATTGATCTAACTGGGGTGTAAATATGGGTAACATTTCCACAGTCTCTCATTAAAGACAGTTAAAGTGTTGAACTTGTTCGTACGAACAAAAAAATCTGAGAGGTTGTCTGATGATTAATGAGAGGAAAGAAGAAATATTAAGTCAAAAAAAGGCTGATAACAAGTCACACACATCTGAAACAAGACAAAGCACGATTCACAGTTTTATCCTGATAATCATCAAAATACTCGTAAAACTAAAGTAAAAAAAAGGAAACAGAAGCATCAAAATAACTCAGGACATCGCTGCAGGCCTGTTCTTCAGTGAGCTGGACAGCTTTTACAAGCCCTTCATGTGAAAACATTCACAATTATCCAAACAATGTAAATCAACTTATTGTTGGTGTTTTTACCACGATGAAACATTTCATTGTCTCTTCCCTACACAGGAACCCAACCACACACTGACTTCTTTAAGAACCCATCAGCTGAAATGTTGTGACTTCATCCTCTGTTTGTGTAGATTTCATTATTTGAAAAAGAAAAAGACAACAAATGTAAATTGTGCACGTGCAGGAAGTCTCTATATTAAAGATATTGTCTGCTTGAAGCTGCATTCAGAGGTACTGCTGTGTGTGATAAATGCTGGGGCATCAGATCTGCACTTACAGTTCAGCTGTTCCAGCATTTTAGGCATTTCCGATGCGGGTGTCAGTATCGGAACAACCCTGGTACTTAATCACTTTCCATGACTGTCTTTAGGAGAAGTCTTTATCGAGACAGACTGCTGCAGAGAGCAGTTTCCTCGCCTGATTAAAGCTTTGTGAAATCGATGTGTACTCAGAACTTTTACTCCACTTCATCCCGTGCAGCTAAAACAAGAGAAAGAGGTACGAGGTAAGTGGTCACGTCTCTGACAATGATCAGACAAAGTCACGACAGACGCTCTTCATGTATACCTCTACGTCCCCGGTAAAGATCACGGGACGTTCACTTCCACAATCCAGGTCACTGAAAAAAATCTCTGGTCACATTTCAGCTCCACAGACACGCTGATCTACATCGGAAACAAGCCGGGCAGAGCAGCAGCAGGCTGAGCTGGCTCTGGTTACAGAGCTGGCGGCCTCTCTGAATGGAAATCATGTCACACATTAATAATGCAGCAGCTTGCTCAGTCAGCCTGCAGCCAGGAGATCCGCACACGGCGAGGCTTCGGCCTGCAGAGCTTCACCGGATCCTTCAGTCACACAGTCAACACATTCACACATTCATTTTCAGCACATCAGGTGTCTCTGTTTAGCAGGACAAACACCTGGCAGACATCAGAACAGTTTGTTTCGGGACACGAAAGTTCAGCCTGACCTGCCGGAAACAAACGTGAACCACCGACCTGCTCACATAACACATAACACATAACACATAACACATAACACATAACACGTACCACAGACACATCGTACCTGCTTTTATGTTGCCTAATATGCTCCGATATGATAAATCTGGTTCCAGAGATCATAATTACAGATGCATGATATGGATTAATACCAATAACGGATCATTTTCTGTGTCCCATGGCTGACACAGATAAGATAATCAATACATACATAATAAATAGCTCACATAGCTCAAATTTAAATAAAAACCTAATAATAAACTTTGTTCATAAAGAATCTTTCTGACAGAAGCTGCAGCTCAAAGCGAGTCAGCTGTCGGCACCTGAGTTAGTCATCAACACTCCTTTTAAATCATAACAGTATTATTCATAGCATCTTATCAAAAGACACAAAACTGGACCTAATGTGCAATGTTTCAATAATCTGAACTACATCTTTTATTCATGAAGCATGTAATGCTTTGATCCATTTCTAGTTTTATTTAATTTTCCTATTTCCTTTATTTATGATCATCTCATTTTACCTTGCCTGTTTTTACAATAATTTATTGTCTCTGAATCAACGTTTTATGCTTTATTTTAACTGTT
Organism: Acanthopagrus latus; assembly: GCF_904848185.1. NCBI lineage: Eukaryota > Metazoa > Chordata > Actinopteri > Spariformes > Sparidae > Acanthopagrus > Acanthopagrus latus. The sequence continues at coordinate 1,201,770 of NC_051045.1, read as the reverse complement.
GAGATGTGTTCTTTGTAACTGAAATTGACTGTTGTCTTATGTTGAAATATTGAGGCAAATCACACACACACACACACGTTTTGGGAACGTCATCTGATCAAATCATTTTTGGAAAATGTGCATATGATAACCAAGAACATTCTGTGATATACAAAACCAAAGGAATGTAAAGTTATGTAACTTGGAAGAATAAATGATTTCTGGTATGTCAATATGTCAACAAACACAATACTTTTAACAGTAAACTGAAGTAATGAATAACTTATGACACAGTAACTGATGTCCTCATGTTACGATAACAGACTTGTGTACACCCTTCTTAGATAATGCAGATTTGTAACTATGACTGTTTTATTTGTGTTTATTAGTCTCTTTTTATCTTATTTTACTTTGTTCGATATTTAATAACCTTCTGGTTGTAAAATGACACTCTTACATGGATAATGATTTGTGTTACATTCTCTATAATGTCCAATAAAATAATAGTAATAAGAGATACAAATATTATAACAACATATAATTAAATATTCATATATATTCATGATACATGTGTGCATCATATATAGAAATATTTATATGGGTGTATCATACAAATATGTACATTTAAGTATTTTAAAAAGGAAATTAAACCTTGTTTCATATAATTTTAGGAGAACGGGATTTTACGAGGCGTCCCTAAAGGTAGCACACCGGTCAGTTAACAAGTTAGCTATAAATATTGACGTAAGCTAGCTGGTTAACACTCTTAAAGTTAACATTATTAAAGTAATTAACTGCAGTTATAGAGAAACATCTTAATGAAGGGACTGTGGAGATACAGGCTAGCACCGTTAGCTCCATAGAAAACCGTATAAAGTTAGCGAGCAGGCTAACAACTTTGCTCTGCCTGTTAATGTTTATAATGGGATGTTGACGTTAACCGAGTAGTTAGTTAGCTAACAGCTAAAGTTCAGTCACTAACTCACTGACCAGCACCTGAGGCTCGTTTGACGGATCCAGTTAATCCTTCTCACGTAAGAACTAAAGTTTAAATCTCCAGCTGGCAGACTGAAGCTGGACAGTCCTGGTTCTGTTCGGTCTGAATGAAAAAGGGCTGTGGCGCTAACTGCTCACATCACTGCAAAGTTAGCACGCGAGCTAACAAGTTAGTTTGCAGTCAGTGTTTCTGGTCTTCGTGGATCCAGAACTGCTTCAGTTCTGACTCACTGAGCACCGGGACGTTTGGATCACTCACCCTGGGCTCAACGCTGACTGTCCCCGCTCCTGTTAATCCATGTCAGAGGGGGAATGTAGTGCTTGAAGCTCCGGTCAGGACCTCCGGGCTGGACCGTCCTGCTGCTGGTTGTGGGGTCCACAGCTGACTGATTCTTTCCCGGATTCCTCAAACGATCCCCGGCTACAGCCTGCAGGGGAGGCGGGACCAGCCGGATGTCGGACAGGCACCATATAAGGAGATGCACTGCTGCACATCGGACAGCAGGGGGCGGTACCAAGCTGATGACGATGGTTACAACAACAACAACAACAGCAATAATAATAATAATAATTATAATAGTATCACTGGTAATAAAAAATATTAATGATGATAATCATAATGACAATAACTGTAATACTAATATCATCAATAAAAATAATGTAATAATGGTGCTAAAAATACTATTCTTAATAATAACAACAATGCAAATAATAATAATAATAATAATAATAATAATAATAATAATAATAATAATAATAATAATAATAATAATAACTGATCATAACACAATTAAAGAATAGCAGTGATGTAATTAATAGAAAATACTCATTTTTACTCAAGTAAAAGTATGTAAGTATTACATAAGTATAATTTTACTCAGTGTATCAAAAGTGACTGTACTCATTACAGTGAGTGTTTGATCATTCTACATCATATAATGTGTTATTATCAGTTCTGTAAGAAGTACAGTACAGTTACTTAGGTCACGTTAGCATTACCACAGTATAGGAATACTCTATTACCAGTGAAAGTACAGATAATATATGCAAGAAAATTGTATTGGACGTGTTCAAACTGGAGCTCAGTGATGTGTAGAAATGTTGATAGTGAGGCGTCATCCTGTTCATCCTCTCCACCGTACTGATTGTTTCCTGTGTCTGTTTCAAATCCAGATCGGACTTCCGTCTGACGTCCTCACCTCCTCCAGGGGGAATCATGAGGTACCCTATGCGTTGTCTCTCCCACAGGCCTTGAATGCAGCAGTGTAGGAGGGGGCGTGGCCAACCTGACTACCAGGTAGTGGTTCAGGTGACATCACTCACAGCAGGTAATGAGCCTCCACCCTGCAGCAGCAGCAGGAAGTTCAGCAGAGTTTCAGCAGCAGAGACACACGGTCGACCCTCCGCTCACCTGAACAGGTAAGAAAACCAGTAACAGCAGGCCTCTGCTGGGACCGGACCTGTGGCAGCTGCTGGCTGGTCTCAGTGTTTGCTGGTCTGAAGCTTTTAAAAGAACTCAGAGGTGGTTCTGAGGCCGGCGGGAGGAGTGTGTGTCAGTGTGTGACCCAGATCAAGGTGTGTTTGTTCTGTGTAACATGGATGTCAGTCTGGTTTTCACGCCTTCGTTCTCCTGTAAACTCCCAATAATCCATTTTTATTTTTAAATCTCAGCTAGAAGTTTTCAGTCTTTATTAAAAAAGATGTGCAGAATTATATACACATTTCTACCAGAGTCAGCTCGACAGATCTGGTACTTTTGCAAACTAAAGTCGAAAAGAACAGTTACAATCATTATTCATTAATCTGCAGATTGATTGATTGGCTCATTGGTCTATAAAGGTTTGGAACAGTGACAAATGTCTTAGATTGAGTCGAGCAAAGTTTAAGAAGTAAAGTTTTAAACTCTTTAATTTTTTTAAACTCTCAGATTTGTGAAGGTGACGTTGTCAGTTTGAATTTTAGGTGAAACATGTAGAACAAGTTGTGCAACACTTCCAGAAACTGTCGTGTCGTGTGTTCCTGCAGCTCTAAAAACACGTTGACAGTGTGAAAACGTTCAGACTGTTAGAAACATCCAGAGCAGACTTTACAGTGTGGTGATGTTTGAAGTCAGCCGCTGTTAAAGATGAACCTGTTTCCTTGTTAATTGGTGACTGAATGTGTCAGTTTGAGTTCAAACCGACACATTCTGAGCAAAGTTAACTGTTGCTGTGTTTCCTGTTCAGACAGGAAGTGCTGGTCCTTCACAAACGTTTAAACTGGGAGAGAAAGAAGCTGTGATGGGATCGTTAAACCCTTTCATGCACGAATTATTAAATCACAAGGAAACATTTTTCTGAATTTTTTTTTTTTACACTAAACAAGTGAAAAATCCTGCCAGTGACTTTATTCAGCGTATTTTATTTTGAAAGAGTTGCATAAATGTCCACTGCAGCGGTCGCTGAGCACTGAGAGTGTAACACCTTATCCAGGAATAACTGTAAATCCTTTTATTCTCAGAACCAGAACAGGATGTTGGAAATACATTAATCCAGATTTCAGTAATGTTTGGGTAAAAGAGAGAGTTTTGGTGTCTTTGTGGACCACTGGGTGCCTGAACATGGTTCTCCAGCTTCAAAATGACTTCCAGTTATCTGTCTGGTGTCGTCAACACGCAGCAAAATAACATCATGTACCTGTGCATCACTTTCTGTGTGTGTTGGATTAATCATCCAGAATATGTTCTCTGTAATCGGATCACTGAGGACCTGACTGCAGAGCTCAGCACAGCAGCAGCTTCACACCCGACGACTTCCTCTTCTTGTTTTGACTTCCTCCTTTGCTGTCGTGGTTTGTTCAGTCTCGGGCTGACCTCAGTTCACAGCGACCACGCAGGGGTCACAGGGCCTGTGTGAACCGGTGGTTCAGGTGTGTGTGACTCATGTCGGTCCAGTTTCTGCTGGCTGACATCAGCGTGACATCAGCGTGACACCAGCGTGACACCAGCGTGACTGTTCATGTTCGTGATGGCCTCTTCCCATTCAGGGTGGATTTAGGGATCAGACGGGTTCATTGATTCACATTGTGTGGCCTGTTTACCACTGAGTCCATTTAAATAATCATTAACACTTTCTGGGAAAATTCTTTTTAATGTCCGTCTCTTCTACGTCTTCTAACTTAAAGGGGAAGTTAGCGTAGTTTTGGAGAAGAAATACAGACTCGTAATTAATAATCTGTCCCTGTCATCTCAGTGAAAGTGAAGTTTACTGGGAACTGATCTATACGTGGATGTTGTGACATCACACTGTGACCTCAGTATCTACCTGCAGAGAGACGTTGGAGTGACGAGTCGTCAGCTGCCAGTTTAAACCACAGTTTGAACGCAGGACTTCAGAGGATTTGAAAGTTGGGCTGTGGTTCCTGCCGTCGGGACTCAGTATCTCACAGAGATTCACTGTGTTGTAACGACCGGACGCTCGAGCAGTGACAGTGAAGTTTTCTTTCCTGTTTTACACAACACACAGGATTAAAATCTAACTCAGTCTGATGAAACAGCACGTTGTGTTCTGGATCTCTGATTCTGCATCCTGACTTCATACAGCTCAAGTTAAAGTGTCGTGTCTCCTGCTCGCTGCTGCAGTTTATCTGAAGTCACCGAGAATAGAGGGAGTGTAGAACTCACCCGACTGGTCCTTCCACCTCCACCTGGGAGGGGCTGTGTGTGTGTGTGTGTGTGTGTGTGTGTGTGTGTGTGTGTGTGTGTGTGTGTGTGTGTGGACATGTTTCACTGTCGTCTGCTGCAGGAATGTTTGTTATCACATCTGCCGTCATGGTGTGTTTGCAGTGACAGAATGTAATAAGTATATTTACTCGAGTTCTGTATTAAGTGCAGTTTTGAGGGTCTTGAGCATTTCCATTTTCTGTTACTTTATTCCTCCACTCGACTACAATATGGAATTAAATATTGCACCTTTTACTCTATTACATTTATTTGATAGCTTCAGTTACTAGTTACTTTGTAGATTACCTGCTGATTAGCATAAAAAAATTGTTTTTTTAATCTAATTCTGATCAGATAAATGCTGAACATCAGCTCTGATAATCAGTTGACAAGTTCAGGTACTTGAATAAAAACAGACTCTGGTGACAGTAGAAGTTCTGATCCATCTTGTTTCCTCCAGTACAGTAACAGAGTTCAGGCTCTGACATGGACTCAGAGTATCAGAGTAAAAAGTCTCCCTCTGAAGGACATTTGTGCTCAAAGCTAACTGAAGCTCACGTCATATTAATAGAATTCAAAGACTATTAAAGTTAAAGGTAGAATCAGTAGGATTTGTCCCAGCTGTTCCTGAACGCACCACAGAGACAGTTGATTGTTGAGTCTCATTCCCAGGACGTCAAATAGACACATGTTGGGTTGGTAAAGCGTCCCGAGCAGCAACAAAGAGAGAAAATCAGAAACTCTCTGCAGATACGAGACACTAACACGCCTTTTCTCCACATTCCAGCCTCCCTCTCTGTCTGTTTACGGCTTCTTACGGCTTTTACGTCTTTGTCTCGTCTCGCTGCGTCTGATTGGTCCACATCAGTCTGCTGATGTTGGGAAATAACAAGAATCCAGAATTCAGCTCAGATGCATCAAACTAAAGTAACGAGGCTGTTCTGAAGCTGTGAGGAGGAGAAAGTTCAGGTGTAGAGAGGAGAAGTCACACAGATACTGAAGTACAGATACATGAAACATGTACTGGAGGACAGTAACTGAGTACTTGTACTCTGTTACTGTCCTCTCTGAGTGGACTTTGTTCACCGAGTCTGTTCAGAGTCAGAGCTTCTCTTCCTGCAGGAGTTTTTATTGTGGTGAGGTAATTTGCTGTCGGACCAGATGAGACTGAATGTAATAAATGATGCTGTTTGTTACGTTCTGGTGGGTCAGATTCTGCAGGTGTTGTCGTCCTCAGGCTCTCGGAGGTCTTGGGTTGTCTCTCTGTCTCTGTCTGTCAGGTCTGAACATGCTCTCGCTCGTCCATCAGACCAGTCGAACCACTCCGCTTGTCACAGTCGCACTCTGTTTGTTGAAAGCTGTTAAAGTTCAGCAGCAGTAAAAAGAGGTTAATATTTGAATCCCAGCCTCTCCTCCTGCTCTGATTCTTGGCTGTAGAAACTGCTGCCGTCGTGTTGTTGCTGCTTCAGTCCCTGAACCCAGAGGACAGATTGAATCAGTTCCCAGTTTCCGTCGTCCTCTCCTCTGCCTGCTCGTGAATACAGAATCGTGGAGTCGTGTTGTTCTGTGACGGGTTGTTGTGTTGTGTCACGTTTGGTTTCACGTCACTGCATCCATCTGGAAACAAACAGACATTTGATGTTCACCTCTGACTGAGCACACAGGCGGCCTACAGATCAGGTCTACAGAGTCCTGATTCACTTTATTAAAGCCAGTGGTGAAAGGAAACGACACCATTCAGATGTTTTTATAAAAACCAACATGTGAGACGTCGACAGCGATGAGTTAAAGATGATAATCATCAGCCTCATTGAGCACGTTGTCCTGTGAATTATAAGTTACACATCTCACCTTCACTCCAGGTCAATCTACACTTACCGAGGTACTTTTACACGTGTATTATTTTGTATCTTTTCATTTGTGTCCTTTATAACGAGGCTTCCCAGAGTTGATGCGCTATAAGACTCGATATGCTGCCAGATGTTTGTCTCAAAAAAAGACATTTGTAATAAATATTTTAAATATAAATCACTGTTTTTTTTTGTCAGGTAAAAATTCTCTTTAATTTTTTAGGATCCCTCATGTTTAATACTTGATAATCTGAGTGAAGCGTTCAGGGAACCGACAGGTGAACAGAAACATTTTGCATCTAAGCTATAAAATAAAAATGTGGGTTTCTACTCTCATTCTGATTATTTGTCTGTCTTGTACCCCAGGTTGATATTTCACTTCACATCTTTGACAAAGATCACGAGAGACGTAAACTCTATACATCCCGTCAGAAACACTGCGAACAGGTTTCTCTACTTGTTTTTGTGGCGTATTCTGTTGAACACAATAACAGCTGGGAGGAGTCGACCGACACACAAACAGCTCTTAAACCACGACGACACGGAGAAGCCTGATGTTCTTTCTCCCTGTTCTGATGTCTGTTAGCATCTGCAGAGACTCTTAACAGTCAACTTCCACCTGTTCCAGCTGCAGTTGTGTGTTTGCAGATGTTTGATTTGTTTCTTCTGATCGAACATGAAGCTGTTGAGACATTTATGGAATCAGAAAAGATTCTGTGTTTGAAGTCGTCGTCCTCCCGAGCAGAACAGCTCCGATGTCTGAACACACACAGAGATAACATGGACGGATGTTTTGTGTCTTTTCTCTTCTCCTCAGTCCAACCATGGGGCGGCGCTCTCCTCTTCTTCCTCTCCTCCTCCTCCTCCTCTTCTCCTTCCTCACCTCCTCAGTGGGAGGAGCCAAAAAGTCAGGATTCAGGATCTGTGCCTTCAACGTGCAGAAGTTCGACACGGTGAAATCTTCAAACTATAGACTGATGCACACACTGCTACGGGTAGGACACACACACACACACACACACACACACACACACACACACACACACACACACACACACACACACACACACACACACACACACTCTGATGCTTTCAGTCTGTTTCTGTGTGCAGATCGTGTCTCGCTGTGACATCACGCTCCTGCAGGATGTGGTGGATCCGCATGGTAAAGCCATCAAAAAGCTGGTGGATTCTCTCAACAGGTACAAACACACCTGAGCAGCTTCATGACCTGCTGCCTCCCTCTGCAGCGAGCAGTCACCAGTCTCTGATACATGTCGTGACTCGTCTTTTTAATGAACAAGGAGATTTAAAATGTAATGACTTTCTAATACGGCAGCCTTTATACAAGGTGTTAAAGGAAAAGTTCACCCCCAAAATTCAGTCTTCCTCTCCTCCTCCTGATGACATAAAGAAATGTTCTGTGGATCGTCACAGAATTTAAATTTCTGGGTGAACTTTTCCTTTCATTAATCATTTACTTTACTCAGTTTAAAGCTTGTTTACTCTTAATCTTTACCATGTTGGTTTTGTTAACTGTTACTTAAAAAGTTGTATTTGTTCTTTAAACGGTTCATTAGGCAGCATTAATTGATAATTAGTAAAGTCTCATTAGAGCCTTTATTTAAAGCCTTTTGAAGGTTGTGTTATTAGACTGTAAAGACTTGTTGATATCTCAGTTGATGGTCACTAATAATGAATTATTGAACGAGGACGCTGAAACGACTCTGCTCTCACACCTTCCGGTCCAAACTTGTTCTTTCACTCTTTGATGGTTGTTTCTCATATTCGCACATTTAAATTTGACCGTTTTAATAATCCAGAAGTGATTGAAAGTGATTTTGTTGATGTTTTAAGCGGCGCGTTCAGAGGACAGATCCCAGAGACTGAAGTTATACAGACTGAAATGTTTGAAGGATTTATAATCCAGCGCTGACTGAGGATCTAAACGTGACGTCCTCAGATCTGTGACAGCATCATGTATTGATACAATATTGTGATCATTACGTATCATTATCATCATTTATCATTATGTATGTGTCTGCTGTCTGCCTCCAACAGGGAAACTGACAGGTACAGTGGATTTTATAAGCATGTGGATCATTATCTAATCACATTTAATCATCCAATCAGCTTTATTTACCCTCTGTACTAATCCTAATGCCTGTGATAATTGGTGACACTTTATTTGGGATGTTCACTGTTCCAGTAACTCTGCAACACGTCAGCTGACAGAGAAGAGTCTCCGTCGACAGGGTTATCAATCGATGCCCGAACACGCTGAATGATCCTGATATCAATCAGCATGAACTTTTAACAGTTTATGTGACTTGATGTTTAACTTTAAAGAAACAGTTGATCCAAAAATGAAAAACTCTGTCATTAGAAAGTCAGGTGCCGTTTCGTGGTCCACAGAACATTTCTGCAGCTTCACAGTAAAAATATCTCCACACAGCTCGTCTGGTGTCCGAGTCACCAGCCGCTGAGATCACAGAGGGATTATAAAAAACATTTTACACCCTCGACGTGCTTTCAAGCTCGGACACCAGCTTCACACGGGGAGCAAACAAGCGTCTTGATCACAGCAGCTACACTGAAGATTTCAGCTCTTAAAAAAGGGGAAATAATATATTTATTAATTGATCTGCGAGATCTAAACTTAATAATCTGTATGGAGCCATTTGAAGCAGCTGCAGACAAACAACTGAAAAAAAAACAGCTTGTCCAAGTCTCAAGAAGTCTCAGAGATCCTGAACTGATTTATTGAAGATGTTATTCACGCCCTCGATGAGCAGGTGACTTCAGATGCACAGTTTTCCTCTTTGGGTGAACTATTCCTTTTAAGGTTGAAGGAACGGATCAGTACGTCCCCTACAGAGATCTGACACAAAACAAAGAGGGACCACTCGTCTCGCGGCATCAGAAGTTAAACCAGTTGTCTGAGTTACATGTTGCATCCTGGATGTAAAACATGTAAACTGAGTTGTCTGGTTGTCGAGAGTCTGGAAAACACAACAAGTTAGTTCCTGAACTGACTCCAAACCACATCCAGAGACAGCTGGAGGATCGTCTGAAACTGATCCAGAGTCACCTGAACAGATCAACCAAAATAAAGTGTTTCACAATATTACACTCGACAGTCAAACAGGGATTGAGGCGGTCCTGATGCAGCAGGTCCGACGCAGCTCGCTGTGTTGATTGAGCCAACGAACATTAACTAAATAAGGACTTTTACATCCTATGACACAGCACAGTTCATTTGTGTCCTGATTCAGCATTATTGATATTGTATGTTGTGCACAATAACATAACAGAAACCTAGATTTGAGTGTCATCAGCAAAATATAGAACATTTTTGTCAAATTTCGACACATATTAATCAACATGTGTGTAAATGTGCCGGTGTTAGCCAGCTGGCTGTGTTCAGCTGAAGTTCTGTAACTTATAAATAATGTAGCATGTATCCTTTATGTACACACCCAGGCAAGTCAGACGTAATCAAGTCAGCAGTCAAACCAGCAGTTTACCTCTGGTGGAAGCAGTTTGTTGGAGTGATGCTGAACAGATGAGCTGAGAACTGAGCAGCAGCAGTTCAGAGAAACGGGAGATGAGACAGTTTGTGGTCAAACAGTCACGAGATGAAATACAAGCAGTCATAAATACTGTTTATCTTACTGGACGACTCTCATGTAGTTTTACTGGAGTAGAACTTGAGTCCAACACATCCTGATGTCTAAATGACTGAACAGGTCGTCTGTCACTGACTCCCAGAACGAATCCTGTCGTACACTCGCAGTTTTCTTCGGTTTAAACAAACGCTTGGTGAGGTTTAGAAACTGACCACACAGAACTTATGTTACCTTACATGATGTAGCATTACTACATTAATATAATTCACTGCTTGTTTTTACACAGGACACAAGCAGCAGTTGGCTGAAAATTCAGTTTTTTTGAAACATCTGTTGAAGTGCACAGGACACAAACAGCTCCTCAGCCGTTGTATTCTACATATTCTACAGGTCCAAACATTAAAACTGCAGTGAAACATGGATATGATGTTGTTATGAATGTCTGCAGGTCTATTTTTGCAGAGTAACTCACACTGTGGTAAAAATAGGTGACCTGTGAACACCGACGCTGGAATGAAAAGTAAAACGTAACGCCACACAAATACAGGTCGTGTTCAGCCTGTAAAGTTCTGTTCTCACTCTCAAACACACCTCAGAGAACGTGTGGTGCAGCCGTGGAGCGGGTTGTACAACACCCGGGCAATCAAGTATAATTAACTGAAAAAGTTGTGAGACCTTGTGCTGAAAAACTGAGAATATTTAAAAACCTCGAGGCACGCTGCCATGTAGGATGACAGTGATTTTGCTGTAGATGCATTTCCCTTGACGTGTCAGTCGCTCATGCAGATCTATACTTACTTATTTCTATTTAAGTATATTTATTATATATACTCGTCACCTGACTTCCTCTTGTGTTGCCTGGATTATCACCACAGACACAATGTGGACTGTAACAAGCTGCTTTCACAGCCGATCTGTCGTCTCTGCTCATCATTCTTCCAGCTCAGTCACGTTTAACCACCATATTTGAGTTTGTCTCTTTGTCTGCTATTAAATATCGAGATACATTTGTTTTCTACATAAACTCTACATTTGGTGCCGGTGGTGTTTATAACATGTGATTTGGCTCAGAAATGATCCAATTCAACCCCAATTATCTGAAACTGTGCAGGCAGCTGTTTTTCCTCCTGGTTGATGTCTAACATCTCATCTCATCTCATTTTCTTCTGTTTGATTTCTTGGTGAAAATTTGATTTTTTAAATCTCTGGTGGTTGGTTCCAATCTGCTAATCAAGTTTGATTTTAGCTTTCGAATATGCAAATGAAGAGATGTGTCTGCTGACTAACGCATGTCTGCTGGTGTCCCTGGAGTCGCTCTGAGGGTCTCGTCTCCACACTGTGTTTTAACGATGTGTCAGAGCTGGAACCCGTCTGAACCCGTCTGAACCCGTCTGAACCCGTCTGAACCCGTCTGAAAACGTCTTGTGTGGCACTAAATCCAGGATGCATTAACGGTGCTGCTGCAAAATAGTGTCACAGACAGAGGAAGTGGAGAACACGACTAATTAATACAGTATTAAATGTATTAATCACTAACCTACGTGGGATTGAGAGCATGAATCATACCTGTTTAATTCTGTTGTTAACGGTCTAAATCGAGGTCGCTGTGCATGTCTGGATCTGTGGGAAAATATTCGAAGTCTCACCAACGACAGCCTCAGTGGTGCACTCAGGTCCCTCACTGATGTAAAAGTAACTGTACAACAATGTCAAAATAATTTGATATAAGTCAAAGTTAAACATTTAAAAAATCGTACTTAAGTAAAAGTATTCTCAGCTTCATGCAGTAAAAGTAGAGCAGCACAGTCGGCTGATGGAGTTGAAGCACCGGTGTCCATCTGATATCTGCTTCTGTGTGATATTATGAGATTATTACATTTGTAATAATTCCCGACTTGTCAAATACGTTCTGGGACGACAGCCGACTCGACCTGCAGTGTTTAACAGGAATGAGACTCAAAAAATAAACTTTCTCATAAATTTCATCCATGTGGGTGCAGCGTGCTGCAGCTGGAGCGCCTCCAGGTGGAGACACCTTCAGCTGCTTTATGAACAGTTAGCTAGTTCAGTCCAGCGGTTCCCAACCTCTGGGTCGGGCCCCTCTGAAGGGTCACCAGATTCCTCTGAGGTGTCGTCACATGAGGAAGTTTGATTCACGCATCTGTTTTCAGCTTGTGTGTTTTTTGTTTCCTCCAGTATTTATATTTAATGTAAAAAAAAAACCCCTTTGATCTAAATGAAACATGTGATCTAAATCATGGCCGGAGGCCCGGGAACCAACTGGAGGTCTCCAGGTTTACGTCAGTAACGAAGCGCAAAAACAAACAAAGAGTCAGAACTCAAAGCTTCAGATGTCTGCAGTCACATTTCTGCAGCTGCTCAGCAGGTCCAAGGACACCCGGCTCCATGTCAGCGATGGATGGTTTCATTTTAATTCAACAACATCGAAATGTCAATACTGTACACAGCTAAAAAACAACTGCAACTGAAAATGAGAGCGTTACCGTCGGCGATACTTCCCCAGATAGGTGAAGGTTTAAAAATCAGGCAGAGAGAAATCAAATATAAAACCTGGGCACATCGTCGTGGGACTGTTCGGTTCTGATCTGTTCTGATCTGTTCGGTTCTGTTCGGTTCTGTTCTGTTCTGATGGTGGCTGTTCACTGCTGCTTCTCCTCACTGTTTCTCTGTTTGTGTGTTGTGTTGAGGTATAACAGGTACCACTACAAGTCCCTGTCCAGCAAGAGTCTGGGAAACTCTCCCAGCAACATGCAGCAGTACGTGTTCATCTACAGGTGAGACGCAGCGCCGCCATCCACCCACAGACACACCTGTACGCACCTGGACACACCTGTACACACCTGGACACACCTGCACAGTCCCTCAGTCTTGTTTCATGAATGAAAAGACATCAGAAACATTTTTGCATAATTCTGCATTCTCCTGAACAACTGAAGAAAAACAAACCAGAAACTCGTCAGCTCGTGTTCGAGGTGTCAGTCACATCTTTTCTAATCAGTTTCTGATTTTGTGACTTGGATTAAGCTCATGAGAGAACGATCAAGTGAAATTCTTCCACTTTGGATCCAGCAGCAGTTTTATTCCTCTTCCATCTGAACCTCGTCTGCTCTCCAAACAGGGCCGAGACGGTGAATGTGACGGGTCAGCATCAGTACCAGAAGGAAAATTCCTTCGTCAGAGAGCCGTTCGTCGTTGCGTTCCAAAGCGACAGAACCGGTCAGTGGACACAAAACATACAGTTACTGACCCACCTGGTGCATCCTGTAGGCTCATTGTGTTCTTTCTCTCCTGCAGCTATCAAGAAGTTTATTCTGGTTCCTCTGCACACTGAACCCAGTCAGGCTGCCGAGGAGATCGACCGGCTCTACGACGTCTTCGAGGAAGTCAGCAACAAATGGAACAACACGGTGAGGAAAAGGGATTTGACAGGAAGGACGTTACGTTCATGAAGTGAAGTCCAGTTCCCCTCCAGCTCCAGTCAGCAGAACAGAACCTGGAGGTCCGCTCCAGATCACTGCTGCAGTCAGGCTGATCAACAGGAGGGAAGAGAAATGAACTTTTTAATCCCACAAGTTACAAAGACATCTCTGAGCTCTGATCCCATCGGATCAGAACAGAGTCTGATGAGACTCCAGGAGGTCTGGATCTGCCCCCGCCCTCACCCGTCACTCCAGACACAACACCTAGGACCTCTTGTGGCAGTCTCCCTCTAGTCTCAAGTTATTTATGTTCTGTCAGTCCACATCTGTGACCTCGACTGATTTAACTTTTCTTTTGTGTGTGTGTGTGTGTGTGTGTGTAGAATGTGATGTTCCTGGGAGATTTCCACGCTAGCTGTGCCTACGTTACCCGAGCCAGCAAGAAGGAGATCCGACTGTTCAGCAATTCAAAGTTCTCCACGCTGATCGGAGACAAAGTGGACACCACCGTCTCTGATGACACCCACTGTGCTTATGACAGGTGTGTGTGTGTGTGTGTGTTTGTGTGTGTGTGTGTGTGATGGACAGAGCAATGAAGATGGAATAAAATGGTGGAGGATATGAGGAAAACACAAGACTTCAACTCACTGTCCATTTTCTGTGTGTGTGGCAGGATCATAGTCCACGGGCCAGCCTTGCTGAAGACGATCACTCCGTTCTCCGCAACAGTCTTCAACTATCGCAAAGAGTTCAAACTCTCCAAGAGAAGTGTGAGTCTCTCTCTCTGTCTGTCTAATGTCAAAGAGGCCGACAGGTGAAGCCGAGCAAACAGCTCAGTGAGGCCATTGCTCTAATTTATGCTTATCAGTTAAAGTGAAACTCTCGCCAAAATACAACCGAGGCTTCTTTTTTGAATGTATATGAGTCAAACCTTCGTGTAAAAGCATAATATCGATGAAAGAGGCACTTTAAAAATGTACATTTTTCATTTTCAGGTCAAACTCATTTTCAATGGGAGTGCTACGGGCACTTTTACAATAGCATCAAAATCTGTATTTTTAAAACAGTAAGAAGTCTGGACACAACATGAAACTGTGCTGGTAGCATCACCAGGGTCTCTACACATGAACACCAGCACTGACAACATTGTTTGTGTACACAGAGTTACTAAAAAGAAAGTTTTTGAACAGCTCATGTTAGCAGCAGCTTGTTCCGCTCGCCGCCGTCCTGCCAGTGGAGAAGAGTCGACCTCAGAATGAGACGTAACCTGGAGGACAGTTAAGGTGGAACTACTGTCGTCCAGCAACAACTATCCACACCAGATCTCATGTGACTTTTCTGACTTTTGATTTTAGTATTGTTTCTTATGTGAGGCTCCTTTTTCAACTTCAAGGTGCGTTTGACTCGTATACATTCACAAAAAAAGCCTAGGTTAGATTTTGGCAAGAGTTTCAGTTTAAGTCTTAATATAATTCAAACAAGAGAGTTACATGAAGTCCACCTGTACAGTTGTCATGAAGGGATAAATTATGTGTTGAGACCAAAAGTGTTTTTGTTTGAGGCTGTAAGCAGGATTCTTTCTGCCTCGAGTGGCCGTTAGAGGAACTGCAGTTCTTGGTGGTTTCCTGAATGCAGACGCTGCTGGATGGTGATCTCCTCGTAGTTTGACTCTGTGCTCTGTTGCTTCTGTCTGCCAGGCGCTGGAGTTGAGTGACCACCTGCCTGTGGAGGTGAGACTAAAAAGCTCCGCCCCTCTCCTTCAGGCCACACCTCTCCTGATCCTCCTCAGTGTCTCTGCCATCGTCCAGTCCTTCCTGTCCGCTCTGTGATCGTCTGCTCGAGTCTTCAGGTTTAAACTCTCTAAAAGCCAAAGAATCTGTTGTTCTGCACAAAGTAGTCTGATTACTGGGAGGCATCAGGCTCAAAGTAACATGCATGGTAGTTGGATTGGAATGTAACTAAATACTTTTACTCAATTACTGAATTATTTTGAACAGTTTTTGAGGTTCATGTACTTTACTTGCATATTTCCAATAACTTCTTACTTCACTCCTCATTATTTGACAGCTTTAGATTCTGGTTTCTCTCCAGATTCACATTATTAAAACAGGTTATAAATAATTTATAAGTGATGAGATAATTTTACAGACCAAGTTACCAGGCAGATTATGATGTAGTTAAAATTATCCCCACCTTTAGCAGCTGCAGCACCAGTGACGATTACATATTAATGTTGGGGCCATGACAAGTAGTTTTTGGTACTTTTAATTGTTTTTTTGATGCAAATGCTATTTTAGCACTTAGCTTTGCTTGAGTGAGTAGAACTTTACAAAGTAAATGTACTTGGTAGTATTTCTTCTTTTTACTTCAGTCCACTGCAGTATCTGACCAGAGTGAAGCTGACGGACGAAAGAAACAGAAAGGTCAATGCTTAATTATCTCATCATTAAATCGATATAAATTTTGCTTTTACAAGGAAGGAAAGAAGCCAATATACTTTCAACCCATTTAAATCCTGATCACCATGAAAATATATTGGAGGATCTGCAGGAGATTCACTGATCGTCTGATTGGTTTGAAGTTGGTTTGATTCATGATCTGACTTCAGAGTTGAGGTTTGAAGTCTGAATTTATCAGCAGAGGCTGTTTAAAAAACCTCCGCTGGCTCCTAATTTCTCAGGGAAACGCTGAATGAAAAATCAAGAGAACCTAAAAATGAATCTTCATTTATCACCATGATTCTGCAGGTCAGTCATTAAAGGGTTCATCCACAGGTTTTCCACATTAAAGTGTGTGTGGTGACTACTGTTGCCTCTGTGGAAAAAGTGTTATGAAGCGTTTTATAACTTGCCTCCAGTGATGACACTCCTGGTCCACTCCACTGGATGTTGCATTGTGGGTAATGCAGTTGCCAGGTTTTGAAAAGCAGTCCACTAGCGTATCATTGCTCTCCTGTAACTCGTAATACTTGTTATGGACAGTTTAAAAACAGATTAAGCCGAAAAAAAATCACCTTTATAATTCCACATTCTTCTTGCTGTTAAAAACCTGTAACCTACATTACCCACAATGCAACTTAGCCACTGAGTGACATCACTGGAGGCAGGTTGCATGCAGCTTCCTGTGGAGCCACAAAAGGTTTTACACAACTGTCACTTTACACACTTTAAAGTGGAAAACTGGTGGAGTTGCCCTTTAAGTGTCCATCAGGAGTTTTGTTTTGTGCTTCTCTCGTCCAAAAATCAACCAACGCTACGAGAACATGTGACACTTTGTGATGTCATCAACACTATTATCACATCATTTTTGCTGGTGGAGAGTTTTTTGTGCCTGGATCAGAAACAGTGAAACGACCTTGTGGTGCCGTTCAGACGATGCCAAAGACTTTGACTGTTGATGTTAACAGAAGTCATTAACGGGAGGATGATGATTAATTAGTGTTTATTTATTGTTTAGCAGCGACGGCAGAGTAGTTATTCTGCTCCACACAGCTGATTTGATTAAAGAAGCTGCCTGATGAAGCCGTTCAGCACCACAAGGGTACAAATGTGTGATGTTCACCATCTGGGGAATTGAACCACTCACGTGGTGGTGTTGGTGCCTTGCTCTCCCGGTCGAACCTCACGGGCCAACAGACAGCAACAGGTCCTGTATCAGAGGACTGTAGAGTTTTTGATGCCTTCTAACTGAATGTACATACTGTAGATTTGAGTTTAAAGCCATTATAGAGTCAGTGAACACTCCATGTTTTCATCATCTTCCTTTCTGCTGTCAGCTCAGATTTGACTTTGTACAGAAACTGATTGTGTAAATATTTGAAAAATGTCAGGAAAAACATTTAATGTGTGTGTTTTTATGTTTCCAACATTCAGTAAAGTTTTTTTTTATGTTTTATTAAAATGCTTCAGATGATGTCATTGGTTGTGATTGTTCTTCCATCTTGTTTTTGTTTGTTTGTTTTTCAACACAGAATATTTTATGATTTCCAAGATGTTCCAAGTTTGTTCTGCCAACTCATGTAAACAGACGTTATGTTGAAAAATCCCACATTTTCATGCTGCCTTTTAAGCAATCAGTCAACTGTCAGATCTTACTAAAATTTTTCAAGATATTCAACTTTCTTCAAAGTTTATTTATAATGGAAGTCAAAAAGAAATCCTCTCACACTTCAGCTGTAGTTTGGAAATGGTGTCTTGGTTTTGGGTCGGTGTGTTTAGCAGTGACAGGACTGCTGACCAACTGCCGCATCGGCACCAATTTAATTGATTATAACTAAAACTAAAATCCATTAAAACAGGTATGTCTCATTCAACCAGTGTAAGAAGACATGTTTTACAGAGATTCTGTCTCAGTGCCCCCCCGCCCGCATATTACACAAAGAACCTAATTGGAAAATGCAGATTTTTCATTGAAGTATTCAAATGAAATATGATGAGGACTAAAATCCCCAAAACATTTCATAGACATTTCTGCTTTGTATTTGAGTCAATGGGTCACATGCAGCTTTTAGAGAAAGTTACTATTTTGCCATTAAAAATGACATTTCAACATTGATTTAGTAATCAATGGGTCACATGACCTGGGACTTAGTGACACAAAACCGCTGACTATACAAGGAACCATTTGAAAAACTATGATTTTTCATTCAGTTATTAATATAAAATATGACAAGGGCCCACAATCCCTCCAAAACAGGTGTGTCCCATTCAACCGGTGTAAAAAGACATTTCGGCGTTCATTGTGTATCAATGGGTCACATGACCTGGAAGCTATTGGAAAAAAAATGCTGACTATATATGGAACCTAATGCGAAAAAGTATGATTCTTCATTCAAATATGAATATGAAAGATTTCGAAGACCCAAAATCCAATAAAAGCAGGTGTGTCTCACTCACCTCGGAGTGGGAAATATTTCGGCACTGATTTTGAGTCAATGGGTCAAATGACCTGGAACCTATTAAATGAAACGCTGATTTTTCATTAAACATTCATATAAAATATGACAGACTTTCTTTGTAGCTTATTTATAATGTAGTTATATAAGGAACCGCTTCAAATCCATTCATTTTCAAACTCGTCCTTCATACATTCTGATCCAAACTGATCGTATTTATTGATCCATGTGTATGTTTCCTGGTTTATCTTGGATTTTGGCAGCGTCAGTCCTCCGTACAGGCGCTGCTGCAGCCGCTCAGAACAACCTGTTCCACCAACGAAGAAGACGCCCCAGTTCCTCACAGCAGAGATCGTCTACTTTTAAGACGATGTCTCACACTTGAGATCAACACGCTCACCGGTTGCTTCTGTCACTAACAGGTGTTTTAGTCTCATCTGTTGTTTAAGTGTGTTGATCACTCTACTGGTTTCACTGTAGGAAGGAAAAAACAACAACAACAACAACCAAAAAGCTGCATTCGTGTTAAAAAAAGAAAGAAAGAAGCATCATTACAGATCACCGTGAACTGAAAACTTTGCTTCCATCTGTAAAGTGTTTCATGTGTTTTAAAAGCATGGTCTAACAGCGTGAAATCTCCACATTGAGACTTGAATTAAACTTCCTCCTCCCGGCTGACCCCCATATCCTGCCCTCAGTCTCACACATGCTGTATGGACGCAGACAAGTTGATGACTACGGTTCCCGGAAACATGAGCAGAGTGAGACCTCGTCGCTGCCGCCTTCTCTGTGTTCGCTGCTTTAGGAAACGTGGCCTTAATGCGACTCCAGCAGCCCCGCGGTGGATGAATGACAAACACACGGCTCCAGCCTCCGTCTCTGCCCGTCTGTCAGCCTCTGTCACCGCTCCAGCACTGCCCGCGGTCCCCTGAAGCTCGTCTTTGAACAACCATGTCCGAGGCAGAACAAGCCCCGGCCTCGGCCCCTGAGGCCGCCGCCGCTGTGATCCTGGACGCCCTGAACGCCACGGACTCCAACGGGACCGAGGCGCTCAACGCCACGGCTAAATTCGTGGCCACTCCGGAGGGCACGGCGCTGGCATACGGCAGCCTGGTGTTCATGGCGCTCCTGCCCATCTTCTTCGGAGCCCTGCGGTCCGTCAGCTGCTCCAAATCTAAGGTACCCTTCAGCGGCAGCCCCCCTGAACGCACCTCGGCGATGCGTTCTGTTAGCTCCTACCGGCTAGCTAGTTCAGCTAACGGCTAGCTAGCGGCTTTCCAGGTGATTTGAACGAGTTTCAACCGTTTTAAAATTATATTTCTCGATGTGAACACGGAGAACAGCTCAGGCTTGGAGGTAAATAGAGCCGTATTTGTGTTGAAGTTATTGATAAAATCATGAAAATGAAGTGTTTTCCCGTTTTAAAATAAGTTACCGATAGCAGGAACGTTACAGCTGTTTGCATATTAACGGTTATTCTCAACAACATCTGATAACGTCAGTGCTCACTTCACACAGCACTCAGCTGTAAAACACGTCCTCTGCCGGGTCCCAGGCCTGGTGGTTTATGGTGTGAGTGTTTTTTAAAAAAACGTTTTAAATTACAGTGTTATTCATTTGTCTTGTACTTCTGCTGGTTTGTCCGGTGACGGTCGCTCCTGGTGGGGATGCTGCTGTACCCGGCTCTTTATTCACACTTCCGGTGTTTACCTGCCGTCACACTTGTACCTGGATGAGTGAGGATGGACAGGTGTCGCCAGGAGAGTCGCGTCACATAACCAGGAATACAAACACGCCTGTGCGAATATGTTAACCCTTAGTTTACTCTGAGGGGGTTTAACTGACGTGTGTATATATGTGTGACGTGTACAGAGGGATGTATTTGCGCTCATTTTGGGTTTTTTGCGGACATGCGCAGTCGTGCTGTCAGCGGTGAGGACTGCCTCCTCCTGTGCAGCTCAGAGTCATGATGACTGAGAGGAAGTGGTGCAGCAGACCACAGTTTACATCCACCTGTAGAGAGCACGTACAGGTGCGTCTCAGAATATTACAACGTCATGGAAAAGTTAATTTTCTTTCTGTGACTTAATAAAAAAAAAATCTGGACCTGTCATATTCTGGATTCGTTACACATCAGTGAAATATTTCAGGCCTTTGTTTTAATGCTGATGATTACAGCTCATGAAAATCAAAAATCCAGTATCTCTAAAATGGATTTATAATACAGGAATGTTGACCCTCAGAAAAACCCCTGGAGCAAGCTCAACGAAACACAGTGGAACCATCATTAATGTAAGAAACTACACCTGTGCTTTTCTGCCGTGGAAGGGGTCTGTTGCTGTCGTCCTGTTTTCACCAGTCGCAGCAGTTCCCTTTGCTCACCTCACAAGAGAACTCACTTCCTTGTTTCTTTATTTGAAGATGCTCTCATGTGCTCGGCTAAACTCGCCGCTAAAGGTCGCGCAAAATGATTCCCTGGCCTGTGTGACAGCAGAGGTAAACTGTTTTCATCGTGGTGGAACTCAAAAGAAAGTTGTTGCTTAACAAACACTTTGTTACTGTAAAACACAACGTGTGGATGACAGGTGAGACAATTCTCCGTGACGCAGGCACTTTAATCCAAAGCAAGTACTGACAGAAGAGAGGCGAGTTAACATTAAATAAAACATTAAATGTGCATGTTAAGTAAAAACCTCTGTGAAATAAAGGTCACAGCAGGAGTTTTGGAAGTACTGAGTGCAGAAATGAACAAACTTTTCAGAAGGTCGACATTTCTGTATTATAAGTCCTTTTATGAAATCTTATGATTTGAATTGTAGGATTTTTTGATTTTCATGAGCTGTAATCATCAAAATTAAAACAAAATGAACTTTTCGATGATGATACAACTGTAACTAAGTACATTTACACAAGTACTGCAGTCGGGTACAAATTTTGAGGTGCTTGCACTCAAAGTTTATTAACAGGAACGAGCCATTATTAACTTTTATTATTTCATTTTTTGATTTTAACTGTGTTGGCTCACAGTGAGCGAGCACGGCGGATCAGTCTGGGTTTGAATCCGGCACCTGAACTTTGTTGCATGTCATCCTTCCTTTCTCTCTTCCTTTCTTCATCCTTCCTCTCTGTCTCTCTGTCAGCTGTCTCTATTATGAATCTTTGCTCATGAATCCGTTTCCCTCTCAGAGTTGAACGGTGATTTGTTTCCTGCCTCTGACACTCGTTGGGTTGATATGATGACGGACCCTGCCTCCAGCCCTCCTCTTTGTCGCCGATCTGATCCCTCTTTCTCCCTGTCTGTCTGTGCACATCTGTCTGTCCATCCATTCTGTCTGTCTGTCTGTAGGAGCTCGGAGAAAATGATTACGACTCTGGGTTCAGAGTGAGTATGAGAGCTGCTGGGAGCACCAAATACACACAATCCTCTGCACTGTTGTCCGCACTAACACCACAGTACATACATTAACACTGGGGCTGTTTTTCTGCTGACGCTGAGGGAGACGCTGACTTACATGTAGATCTTCACTCTGAAACAACCTGACTACACTGTTGACTTTTAGCTGAATCATGAAAAAATGGCAGAATCATCAGCTGCCCTCTCATTGTTTATCTGTCCACACACATCTTTACTGTTCTGGTTCGTTCTCAGCGCTCTCATGGCGTTTGGTTTCAGAGAACAAGCTCCAACAAATGGCCGTACGCTGCCTGTAGCAGCAGACAGACAGACAGTGGAGCGTACAGTGACAGATATCACCTCAGCAGTCGGTGCAGACAAACAGAGTTTAAGCAACCAAATGCTTAATCGAGAAAATGATCAACAGATAAATTGACACTGACGGTAACTGTTAGATGCAGCACTAACGGCCAGAACAGCACAGAGAAGATGCATGTGTCCCGTTAATTTTAGAGGCGCAGCAAGAACTTACTTTTGTTGTTAAAATGATCTGTTTTTAATTGGATGATGATGATGATGATGATGATATAAAAACATTCATCTCAGAGTCTACAAACAAACTGGTGTCCTCACATCCAGCAGTACCAGCAAACTTTATAATCAAGACTTTGGGATTTAAAGGCTGCCAGCCGTTCCCTGTCTGACATGTTCTGTACATACAGAGGAACGAACACTGTCAGTGTTCTCCTCCCTTTGTTTGAACATGCCTCTGACCAATCACAGCGCTCTGTGTTGAAGCTCCTCCTCTGGCTGTAGTAAACACACATTGTGAGTCCTTAGACGTGTGTGTGTTTCTGATGACATGGAGGACTGTTAACGACTCCTGCAGCACCGACACAGACAAACACACTTCTGCTGTTGAACTTCATTTAGTGACTGAGTGATTCCTTTAACAGCGTTGGTGTTTTAGTGCAGAAACAAGGATCCTCTCCTCTTCTCTTCCTCCATCTTCTGTCCTTGTCTCCTCTGTCCTTCTCCTCCTCTTTCCTCTCCTGTCCCATTTTCTCTCTCTGGGGAGTAGATGGAGGAGAATATAGATGGAGGTGACTCTCTGGCTTCTCTCTCAGGGACTCTTCTATAAACCTGCTGAAGTCACTCAGTCTCTGGTCTCTGGTAGCTGCAGCAGTTCAGATCTGAGTGTAGATGGACAGAATGACAGTGAAGTACTCACCTGATCGTCACCTTAGATTGAATCTGAACACGTGAGATCCAGTCAGCTGTCACCTCAGTATCTGTGACCAGTGAGGCTCCGACTCAGCATTCACTGAAGTCTTTATATTTTGCTGTCAGACTCAGAGGAGGTTGTACAGCTGATGTAGCTCCACTGGTTCCTGGAGGTTGATTGGTATTTTCATTTAGGCCGATACCAACATCATTTACACCAACACGATATATCTTATAACTGTAACCGATGTTTCAGTCGTAGTGGAATCAGTTCATCGCTGCCTGAAGCTGCTGGTGGGAATTCTGCGGAGTCATGTTCTTCAGTTTCACTAGTTTTTGGTTTTTGGTGGCAGAATTGAAGCTGGTGTTGTTTTTGGTTGAACTGGAGTTTGTTGAGAGTGAAGCTACAACATCCCTCTGACTCTGTTTCTCTTTGTGTCTCCTCCCAGAATTCATCAGACATGCCGGAGACGATCACCGGTCGAGACGCGGCCAGGTTCCCCATCATCGCCAGCTGCACTCTGTTTGGGCTCTACCTCTTCTTCAAGGTAACTCGGGGTCTCCTCAGCCGTCCTCCAGGGGCCTCGTGTAGAAGAACGGATGGCACTGTGATGAAAGCTTCCAACAGTCTGACTTTAATGTGTTTTGACGCAGGTATTTTCTCAAGAGTACATCAACCTGCTGCTGTCGGTCTACTTCTTCGGCCTGGGCGTGCTGGCTCTGTCTCACACTATGAGGTAAAGCGACGCACCGATGGATGTGTTGTGTAATATAACAGGTTCACTGACGTTGTTGGTGATGTTTACTTTGTTTGTTCCTGTCCCTCAGTCCTCTGATGTCCAGAATCTTTCCAGAGTCTTTCCCAAACAAGCAGTACCAGCTGCTCTTCACTCAGGGCTCCGGAGAGTCCAAAGAGGGTGAGACCTGCTGCAACACACCAGTGTTTACCAAGAGGTCAAAGGACCAGTGTGTCATCATGTCAACTCAAACTGGACATGAAGTCGAACGCTCTTTAGTTTGTTTTCTCTATAAAATGTGTAACACTTCATGCTGCTCCAGTAGTTTTTGAGTTTGGTTTATAGTGTTCAGTGTTTATGATGTATGTAATAAAAACATGTAGGCAGAAACCTCCGTTTAAAAACAAAAAAACAAAACATTTCTAACATCTCTCTCCGTCTCTGCAGAAATCGTCAACTATGAGTTTGACACCAAGAACCTGGTGTGTCTGGTCATCAGCAGCGTGGTGGGAGTCTGGTACCTGCTCAAAAAGGTAAAGTCTGTCAGGTCAAAGGTTAAAACAGACCTGTGACAGTGCTGTGTCATGATGTCACAGCACTGGCTAAACACTCATATGAGCTGGAACTTCTGCTCATCATCTGTCAACATGTGTGTGTTGTGTGACATCACAGCACTGGATAGCCAATAACTTGTTTGGCCTGGCGTTCGCCCTGAACGGAGTGGAGCTGCTTCACCTGAACAACGTCAGCACCGGCTGCATCCTGCTGGGGGGGCTGTTCGTCTACGACGTCTTCTGGGTGAGTTAAGATTGGACTCGCATTCACGTTCAATACAGCCATCACACGTTCATTTTTAATTAGAATGATTTGTACTTTTATTTTGCATTTATTTGCCTCTTTAGTGTAAATCTGGACATCAGCAGTCTGATGAAAATGTTCTCCAACATCTGTCTGTTCTCCCTCTCACGCTCTCTGCAGGTGTTTGGCACCAACGTCATGGTAACAGTTGCCAAGTCCTTTGAAGCACCAATCAAATGTAAGTATGTGAGTCTGACACAGGTTCAGATGTCTCCAGTAGTGCTGAGTGTCAATGTTTCTTCATCGTCCTCAACCTACAGTAGTGATATTATCATCACATCTGATGTGCTGTGCTTCCTGCGGTGGTTCTCTGTCTCTCTCTCTCTCTCTCTCTGTCTCTCTCTCTCTCTCTCTCTCTCTGTCTCTCTCTCTCTCTGTCTCTCTGTCTCTCTCTCTCTCTCTCTCTCTCTGTCTCTGTCTCTCTCTGTCTCTCTCTCTCTCTGTCTCTCTCTGTCTCTCTCTCTCTCTCTCTCTCTCTCTCTCTCTCTCTCTCTCTCTCTGTCTCTCTCTCTCTCTCTCTGTCTCTCTCTGTCTCTGTCTCTGTCTCTGTCTCTCTCTCTCTCTCTCTCTCTGTCTCTCTCTCTCTCTGTCTCTCTCTCTCTCTCTCTGTCTCTCTCTCTCTGTCTCTCTCTGTCTCTGTCTCTGTCTCTGTCTCTCTCTCTCTCTCTCTCTCTGTCTCTCTCTCTCTCTCTCTCTCTCTCTCTCTCTCTCTGTCTCTCTCTGTCTCTGTCTCTGTCTCTGTCTCTCTCTCTCTCTCTCTCTCTCTCTCTCTCTCTGTCTCTCTCTCTCTCTGTCTCTCTCTCTCTCTCTGTCTCTCTCTCTCTCTCTCTCTGTCTGTCTCTGTCTCTCTCTCTCTCTGTCTCTGTCTCTCTCTCTCTCTCTCTGTCTCTCTCTGTCTCTCTGTCTCTCTCTGTCTCTCGTCCAGTGGTCTTTCCTCAGGACTTGTTGGAGAAAGGACTTGGAGCCAGTAACTTCGCCATGCTGGGTCTTGGTGACATCGTCATCCCAGGTATCTTCATCGCTCTGCTGCTGCGCTTCGACGTCAGGTAAAGCCCCCCTCCTCCTCCTCCTCCTCCTCCTCCTCCTCCTCCTCCTTCTTCTTCTTCTTCTTCTCTGGATAATATCTTCTTTCTGACTGAGGTTTAACGACGACGAGAACTTCTTTTCACTTTGTTGAATAAAGTTTAAAGTGTTTGAACTTTTTGTCTTCCTGCAGCTTAAAGAAGAACAGCAGGACATATTTCTACTCTAGTTTCCTGGCCTATATCTTCGGGCTGGGCCTCACCATCTTCGTCATGCACACCTTCAAACACGCACAGGTACGAGGCGAGGTCAGAGGTCAGAGGTCGTGCACTGTGACGTCTCTGTTCCAGGATTATACAGAAAGTGGATTTGCAGTGAGAGGATAATGTTCGCTTCTGTCGGGATGAATTAAACTAATATTCCTTCCCTCTGCAGCCCGCTCTGCTCTACCTGGTCCCGGCCTGCGTCGGCTTCCCCGTCATTGTAGCACTGATCAAAGGAGAGCTCACAGAGATGTTCAGGTGAGTAACCATGACAACCACACGGCCTGGTCATCACGTGATGATTCGGAGGTCAGACTTCAGATTTTGGGCTGAGACTAATGAAACGATACTTTAATGAAGATGAGGGAAAAATATCCGACACTAAATCCACAGGAGACACATTTATTAATTCCACAACAGAGAACTGTGATGACATCATGGAGGTCGTTATTTTTAATTAAACATTGATGAGACTTCAAACTGTTTGAACATTTTCTGAAATACCTCCAAATTTCAACACTTTTTAGGGTTTTAAAGCTAATTTGATAAAGTGTATTATTACTGCTGTTTCTCCCGCTCGCGTTATTTTGTCTCTCCGAAAAAGTTCCTTCTGCTCTGTGATTGGATGGCAGAATAAACAGCTGAGGCCTCAAACTGCCTGAAACACAAAGAGACAGACAGAAACAGGTTCAGTGTCGCCATCATGGAAATCTGCCTGCACGAGGAAATCCTAAATTATTGATGAAACATTTTCAGACGGTGACCAGATGACATTTAAAATCACTTCCTACACTGAGCTGTGACTCTGTCAGTGAGCTGACGCTGACGTCATTACATTTAGTTTGTCGTATTTAGTCTGTAATATATACAGTAAATACTGAGAGTGTCACGATTTTGATTCTAAAATGGAAATCAGTTGAAATGAGACTCTGCTGTGTGATGGAGACGATCAGCTGACCAGTTCCAGAGGAAACTGACAGCATCAAACATGTTGGTTCATTTTCCTGTTTCAGAGATCCTTCATTGATTTGTTTGTGCAGAGGCTTCACTCTGGACAGAGAAACTGAACTCTGTAACAAACTGAATCTCTGACGTGTGTTTTGTTTTGTTGAATCACTGGAGGCCAGGATTAGTTGTTGATCTGTTCTTATTAAATACGTCTTTAAGAAAACTGGTTTGAACACGTAAAGGACATAAAACCTTCGATCAGTTGATCTTCACTGATACGGACGAGTTGGTTTAACGTTAGCAGAGACGTCGGTGCTGAAAACAAAATGTTCAAATTGAAATGTGAGTGTGGAGAATCGTGACACTCTGAGTGTTTACTGACCGTCTGTCTCATCCTCTTCATCCTCCTCGTCCCTCGTCCTCCTCATCACTGTGACGTCTGTGATTGACAGCCGCTCACCTGTTTCTCCAGCCTCATAGTTTCCCATCAGCCCCTCCTCCTGTATCTCTTCTCTTCCTCTACTCCGTCACTTCATCTTCTCTTCTGTCTCATCTTCCCTCCTCTCGTCCTCTCCTTCCTTCCTCCCTCCCTGTTGTTCTTCAGATATTTAAGCAGAAGTTTTCTGAAACAACTTTTTTTAATTTTAGAGTTTAAGACAAAAACTTACCACAGTCTTTCTTTCTCTCTGTCTTTCTTTCCTCTGTCTCTCCTCCCCGTTCTATCACAATTTATTTTCATGGCTTATCTTTTCTTTTTCTGATTTTCTCCGCCATCACCTCTCTTCTTCCTCCTCCCCCTCTCCTCCCTCCGTCTCCCCCGTGGTTAGCTATGAGTCGTCAGAGGAAGTTCTCCCCGCCTCTCCCAGGCTCACTTCCTTCCCAACTGTCAGCGGCTCGCCCGCCAGCCTGGCTAGTTCCATGGATGCTGTCTCTATGGCAACAGGCTCCTCCCCCTGCCGCCGCCGGTTACAGCCCACGCCCCACATGTAGAGGCCCCGCCCCTTTCTCTTTACCCTCCCCCACCTGTCTCACCTGGGCAGGTAATCAGCACGTTAACAAGACGAGTGCTGTCATCCATCCATCCATCCGTCCGTCTGTCGCCTGTGTGTCAAACAGCTACGACCATCTCTCCATCAGCTCCGTCCTGTCCACGTGAACGAAACATGTCAATGTTTATAATCTGTGTAACGATCGCTGCTGCCAGCAGGACTACAGCTGAATGATTTAGAGATTGTAGTCATGTCGTTCTCTGCATCTGACTTGACTCTGTGATGGAACTAAGACTAACTGAGAGCACTTGAAGAGAGAGAAGTCACTCCTGCAACAAGTCACAGCGAGTCAGGACGACATGACTGACTCGAGGAATCACCTGGTCAAACATCTCGTATATCTGACAGCTGAGTGGAGCCTGTTCGACTGATCTGAAGTGGCACGTCTGCAGACAGCGCTGCACTAGTTCTCTGAGAGATGATCTTTACACGAAGGATGAGGCATTAACGTTTATTAACATATTTCATAATTAGTTTGTTTAGTTAGTTTAGGAGAAGTTGCTTTTTGCAGTAACTGGGCTCAGTTGTTTTACTAGTGTTCACTAAAGCTTCAACTTCAAAAATTAGAAAAACAATATTAATCCAGTGACGACGACGACAGAGTTAAAGTGCTGACCTCTACTGTTGGTTACTCATCATCCTGTTGACGGTTGTATTTTAGATGTTCCACCAGTTTCTACATTTCAGTCCAGATATCCAGGTTGAGTAAAGTACAGTTGAAACTGTTTCTCCAGCTGCTTTCAGGTCTTTGAACAGTTTCCTCTTTGCAGCAAAGCTGCTTCTATTTTGTTTTCCTCTTTGTTTGGCTTCAGTTGTAGAGGTTCAAACATGATCGTTACTCGGCCGTGTTATTGACACTGAGACACCTGTTCTCTGTGGCCAGACTGCATCTACACAAGTATTCAATCAATCAAAGAAACAGTTGATTATTCATGTTGAATGTTCTGCTGAACATGAAAACATTTGTTTTCCTCCTCTGTCTTTTCTCCTCCTCCTCCTCTGCAGGTACGAGGAGACGCCTCCTGAGGATGAGGCCACTAAAGAGGAATCATCAGAATCAGAGAAAAAGGACCAATAGCATCTGTCGCTGCCCTCCCTGCCCCTCCCCCAAACACTTTCATCAGCCTGCTGCCACCACATTTCACTGAAGCCCCTCCCACTCCCCCCTCTCCAGCTTCCTGTTTGTCGCCGGGGGAAACGGGGCTCATGTAGCCAGTGTTTGTCTCCAGTAACCATGGGAACGGCCGCTGGTCTCCGTGGTAGCGGTGGTGGTGTTTCTGATTAAAGGTTGTTTCGTTACAACAGTTCAGACTCGGTGCCTACCATGATTCCTCTCTGTGTCTCGCTGCTCTCACACAGGAACATAAAACGTCTGCGGCGGCCATCTTTGTCCAGCAATACGTTTTGAAACGCAGTTTGAACGCGTGAAACCAGCCGCGGCGTCCTCACTTCTGATCTTCTTGTGTGTTTGCAGCTCGCTGGCTCAGATAGACCAGGAAGATGTTCATTTCCACTCTTAAGCCTTTAAAAAGCTTCGAGTGGAAAAACACGCTAACACGAACGATTCTGTCGTTTTCTGTTTTAACTTCCAAACAAAGAACCACAACTCTCACTGGTTTGAATCCTCCAGCTGTGGTTCTTTGTCTTTGGGTTTCTGCACTTCCTGGTTTATTTGGTGCCGGGCCGACGCTCACTCTGCCTTCTGCTTTCTTACGTCAGCGTTTTCTGTTGGTTCAGTTTTGTTTTACTTTGACTTATTCTTGTAAAAGGCCAGAATTTTAAGATGGAGACATTTTTAACTACACACAGTTGTTTGTCCAAGTCGTACGGCTGACACCAACTCTGTATCTGTATCCTGCCGCTGTCCAGGAGATAAACTCACTTCTCTGACGGTTAATAACTGTGTTATTCCTGAAGGCGGCTCAGGTGTGAATGTTTTAGAGTTAAAGCTAAAGGTTAAACTTGACAACAGCTGTAGTTGTAATCAAAGGGACCAAATGTTTCCCGACCTCAGCTGCTTCCTGTCGGTTCTGTTCCACCTGCCTGTTCACCTGCTCTCCATCTTAAAGTTCTGGCCTGTGAGGAGTAAAGGGAGGAGGAGGCAGACTGAACCTCCTCTGCTGAATATTTCCAGTCCTCATTCTCAGACCTGATTGGTGGAAAGGCTGCGAGGAGGCGGGGCCCTGTGGCCTCATCATCCAATCAGCTCTGAGGATGAATTGCATGTTTGGTTTTAGGAGTTTTTCCACAAGCGTTCTCGGACTGATCTGATCCGGGTTAGAACGTTTCATATTCACCTCTAATGATCAACATTAGATTAGTTGTGAATTAAATAAAATCATAGACAGTTTTTCTTGTTAGAGCTTCTCCAGTGACGGGGTTTGGTGCTTTTCTCTGTTAAACTGAAGTATTTTGGGTTTGGTCAGACAAACGATTGACCAATATTCCTCAGATTGATCAGAAATGAAGGAACTCTTCATTTTTCCCTGCTCTTGTTTTAGAAAGCTGTGTAGCAGCTGGAGGCCACAAACCCAACGTCAGATTTTACCCACTGAACCAAACTGCAGATGCAAATGTGGCCGACTCAAAGTCTTTAATGTGAAATACATTTCCCATGATGCAACTTGATGGAAGACATTATTCAGCTGCCTCAGCAGGCTGAGTTCCACCTCCCATGACAAGTGAACTGACTTGTGTCTGAAATTGCTGGAGTGGCTCCTTTTAAACAGAATCCCCTGAATTTCAAAATAAGAGTTTGAATTTAAATGTAGTTACTCATCAGAAGGAAAAAAAAAAAAGAGGTTCATGTCATCAAAGAACTCAGAATTCTGAGTACCTTCTATTATTTGATTAGTATTGATGGCATTCTGAAAGGTATTGTTTTATTTAATTTTAAGTCAAAGTGTAAAAGTCAGAACATTTCTCCAATATGACTTCATTAACTGGAAAACGGATCTTTGTAAGTTTTGGACGTTTGATTTATAGCCGCTCTGACTGGACGTATTCAGCCTTGCATTATTATACTTGGTGTTATTGATGTTGATGCTTTATTAAGAGATGCACAGTTTTGTATTTTGATGTAAAAAATAAAACTAGACGTATCCTGCTCATATTCTGCTCGGTGAAGTTCAGTAGCCTCATCATTTTAAATATAATGTACCTGAAATGGTTTTTCTTTTTTCTTTCTCTCTGGTTGCATTTGTGCAGGAGGTCGTTTCACGGCCCCGACTGTAACTATTTTATTTGCAATAAAAGTTTTTTGGTGTTTTGATCACCGTATAGAGAAGCATAACTCTGAGTCAGGCTGCTTCTTTAACGCACACATCGGTGTCTCCATCTTCATTTTTAGCAGCAGTCAGCTGAATGTATATTAAAACACAAACTTGGTGAATGTGTGGAACATTATTCAGTGAATTTAAGTAATCTAATCCCACCTCACCTCCATTCATTTTTAGTTAATTATATGTAATATATGTAAGTTATGACCAAATATGTCCTGCAAAATATCATTAAGTTGATCAACCATTAATCTTGTATATTATAACTTATAAAGTGATTTATTTTGTCTTCTATAAACATGTACTACACCATAATTATGTGTTATGTTAATTTAAGTATATATTCTCCAGTACTGTCTTAGCCCTCAACATACATATCTACATATTTACATATATATACTTACATTCCTATCTGCAAACAAAAACATAAAAATAAATGAATAAATCAAACGGCTAGTTACAGTTCAAGTAAATTAAAAATCTGAAACAATATTTAATTCATTGTTTTGATGTTTGCTGATATTGTTGTGTCAGGACAAACTATTCTATTCTCTCCATAATACAAGAAATTGAGTTTTTGTTTGTCAATGTAGAATTTGGCACAAAGTAACATTTTGTGAATAAAAACTCTTAGCTTTGAAAAATAAATTCATGACATTTATTCTGAAAAATAAATGAAAACCCGGAAGTAAGATCCTAGTTCCGGCTGCCGGCGAAGGAGGCGGAACAAAACAGTCTCGAGACTCCGCTCGAGCTCTGTTAGCTCTGCTAGCCCTGTTAGCTTCTTCCAGCCTGTTTCAGCCGTTTATCATAAAATGGGGGAAGCAGATGTGACGCTGAATCAGACCGACGAGAAGCCTCCGGACTCGGCGTTGGTTCCCGGGGAGGACTCGGTGGTGTGGAGCCACGAGGTGGAGGTCTGTCTGTTTCACGCGATGATCGGACACAAACCCGTCGGTAAGAGGCAGCTAACGTTCATTAGCATGTTAGCTGCTGGAGCATCCAACTGCAACACACTCCGCTAACTGCTAACACATCCCGACCGGTTTAACCCGTTGTGTCACGGAGGTGTCTGAAGGCTCCGTCTAATTACTGAACACCAGTTTAACGTCTCTGTTCTGTTTTCGCTAGTTTTGTGTTTTGTCCCAAATTAGAATAGTTTGATCTGAATACGAACCAGATGAGACAGATCTGACTCAGCTTCATTAGAATCCAACCAGATCTGAATGGAATGAACTGAGATTAGATTTAAAGTTGCATTTCTCCAAAATAAACTTTTAACTGCAGATGTCAAGGGGCAGTTCTGTGCTGCGTTCAGGGGTCATGGGAAATGTAAACATTCAGTCAACATCAAGTTCAAATAACCAGTTTGAATTCTGTGATGTCACAGTGCAGTCCGAAAGTCTGACACCACATTTAAAATCTGCTATATTGTCACAAAATACCTGATATTAATCAGATATAATCACATTCAGAACATACGTGAAGTTATTCACGATCAGACTGAAGGTTTCTATCAGCTCAGTGCTGGAGATCATTTCCCAAACCAACACCTTCAGAAGATCAACACTCAGCTCTGTTCACTGACAGAGACAGAAGCATCTTCATCACAGATACAGACTTTAATCAGTCAGCAGTCGTCTGTCCTGCAGTGTCTCAGAGGACGAGCAGCGGGTTCTAAACCGCTTCTCAGGAGGGAAACAAGGACAAACACTTGAGCTGGACTCAGAAATACAGTTTTCAAAAGTCAAGCAATAGATTAGTGTCAGTAACAGAAGGGTGTGTGTAAGGAGGCGGACAGGAGAGAGAATGACACAGTGAAACATGGTGCTGGAAGATGTTTTCAGACTCCACCCTGACTGAGGAGAAGCACCTTCTCCATCCTCTGGTTTGATCTGAGAAAACCAAACAAGAAGCTTTGTGGAACTCCATCACTTCATGCTGGGTCACGTGACTCACTTATGGGGTCCGTGCAGCTCGAGTGCATGAAGGAGTACAAACCAAATCCAAAACTGTTAAAACTGATATTATCATTTGTTTTGAACAAAATATAATTACATTAGAAACAAATCCAAACTAATTGTATTTGGACTCTGAGTCGTTTTGTCCTCACGGTGCTTCAGCAGCTTCAGGTGTAACTCTGTTTTATTCTGAAATGTCTGGACGATGATCGAGGCTGATACGCAGCTTTTTCTGATCATCTGTATCAGTTATTTTTTTATCTCATTGTCTATAAAATAAACAGTTAAACATGAGCTGCTTTGGCTCTGATGCAACATCCTGCCAGTAATGTGTAACAATGAAAGTCCTGTAAACAGTAAAATGACCCGAATCTGCAAAGTGACAAGTAACTGAAATAATCAGTTACATGTATTGAAGAGGAAGATTAGAGTACTGAAAGTATCTGATTGTACTAAAGATCAGTACTTTAGTAAAGTGTACTTTTACCAAATAATGTTTTTCAGTCTCCTCAATATTTAAAATCGTCCCTAAACACATCGTCATCATCATTACATTTGTATAACATTCTGGTTCAGCCATTGTTCATAAAGTGCTGTATAAATAAAGTTGATTATCATTGATGACAGTGTGTAGAGCGAGTGTGTAACTGTGTGTAACTGTGTGTCTCTGCAGGAGTGAACCGTCACTTCCACATGATCTGCATCAGAGACAAGTTCAGTCAGAACATCGGCCGGCAGGTTTCCTCCTCCGTCATCTGGGACCATCTGGGAACCATGTACGACATGCAGGCTCTGGTGAGGACACACACACACACACACACACACACACACACACACACACACACACACACACATGCGTGCGTCACTCATCACTTCTAAAACCTTTGGGGTGTGTGTGTGTGTGTGTGTGTGTGTGATGCAGCACGAGTCGGAGATCCTGCCGTTTCCAAACTCAGAGAAGAGCTTCTCTCTGCCTGATGACATCATCCAGGAGGTTAAAGAAGGTGAGAGCGTGATTTCTGTCAGAATGATAATGTGGCGCGCTCTCTCTGTAGATTACCCAGAGTTCCTTGCAGTTATTATAACATTTCACATGCTGGGATGTGAGGACATGATGTGACGCCTTCACTAGAACCTGATCTTCTGTTCTCTGCAGCTTCACTCACTGAGCACCGTGTGAAGCTCCCGTCTCGTCTCGTAGCTGCTGTTAGCATGCTAACATGCTGAGCTACAATAGCAAACATGGTGGATCACCTGCTGCTCACCTGTTGTTAATGTGTTGTTAATGTGACGTATCCAGCCTCAGCTGCACTCAGCTGTTCGATGGATAGAATCAAATGGGTCAATCAATAAAATCAGCGCTGATCTCACATTTAAGAAAAAGGTTCTGTTCAGTACATTTCTGCTGTGAGTGGTGCTGCTGCAGTGGACAGAGACGGATGGATGAAGGTTGGAGTCACATTTGATTCCCAGTTAGTGTCGATTCAAACGGCAAAAGATGTCTGAGATGATTAAATTCTGCTCGTTGACACTTTGAAAGCTCAGACGATTCTCTGTGGACGTTTCTCTCTCAGGGAAGCTGGGCTCAGAGGAGGACACCAAGGAGGAGTTCAGGATGGAGAGAGAACCTCCGGCTACACATGAAGAAGGTATCGTCTCAGACGCAGCATCCTGACAGCTGAAGGGTTCAGTTCTCTGTCTGTCATGTCGTTTCTGTCACACTGTCAATGAAAACCTAGTGCTCGTTGTGTAGAGCTACCTGAGCTACCTGAGCCGAGCGTTTATTTACTAAATGAGTAAAGCCTCAGAACAGTTTGGTTATTGATCATCATGTCCAGGTGGAGTTCAGGTGACGTAGATGTGACTCGTTTCCTGTCGCTCTCTCTCTTCAGGCAGTAACTCCTCGGTGAAGATGTCGGAGCGAACGAGCAGCAGTCGGGACAAGGAGAGAGAGCGAGACAAAGAGAAGGGAGGCAGTGAGGGAGGAGCAGCAGCAGGAGGAGGAGGAGGAGGAGGGAAGGAGGCGGAGAAGAGGAAGAGGAGTCGAACAGCCGACAAACTGCTGTCGTCTTCCAACCCGGCGAGTCCGGGAGGAGCCAAGAGGAGACGCACCTGAGACGGACAGACAGAGCGAGCGAGCGAGCGAGAGAGAGAGAGAGAGAGACATGGTGTGTGTGTGGAGGAGGAGGAGGAGGAGGAGGAGAAGCTGCCGTCACAGGAATCCAACCTGTGAGTTTTATCTGATGAGGTGGAGGAGGCGCTTCATGCTGACTCGTGTGCGCTGCTTCATCTCAGCGCTGTCGCCATCATTTGATCCCAGCGGGAGGAAGTGACATCACTGCTGCTGCAGCCGGAGGACACGACACGAAGCCGAGTGTTACCTGACGTCCAAGTCTCTTTGTCTTTTCATTATTGTGTTGTATCAGCAGGTTAGTGTGTCCCTCCCAACGTTTTAAAACCATCCTGTGTTTTATATGAAGTGTAATTAATCATCTCATCGCTCGCCGTCAGACTCGTGATGGAAAAAGGAGAACGATCGATGCAGCAGAACCAGTTCTCGCCATTTTTATTCCCTTTTCTTGTCAAAACCTGGGGCCTACATTACCCACAGTGCAACTCAACCACGGACAATTCAGTCTGACGTTTGTGTGTTATGCTTGTAGCAGCTGCAGGCGTCTGCTCAGCTGACTTCTGCGTCTTCAGCCGACGCCGACTCGAGTGACATCACTGGAGGCGGGCTGACAGACTGCAGGCTCCCTCTGAAGGATTCATACTGCTGTTAGAATGTACATATGCAGCTGAACTCTGAGGTGTGGAATCAGAGGAGGGCCGATCGCAGACGGACTCATCAGGTGTAATTAATGGAAAAATCTGAAAGGTTGAAAATATTTAAACTCCCCTAAAAAACACCAGAAAAAGCCGACAGGTGTCACAACAACAGAAGAGCACACGGCTCGTCATCAGGAGGACTGAGGTTCTAGCAGCGAGTCTCTGTTATCAGCCTCTGAGCGCTGGAACAAGTCCTGCTGTCACAACCTGATGTGAGTGACGCGTGCGTCGGCCATCTTGGACAGCCGAGTACGGCAGCACAGCTTGGACAAACCTCACAGAACTGCAGTGAAGGTGAAGATTTGTTACCTTTAAGATTATGATGGAAAAGAAGTTGTAGTGGAAGGAAGCAGGACAGAGGATGTGAGATTAAACTTACAGAAGTTGGATTGAAAACTAAAATATATTAAATATCTTATTTTGATGTTTTTATTATTTGAATTTTATTCAGTGGTGATGATGTAGTTGAACATAGATCCAAAATGAAATATGTACCTGATGTGCTGCACTGAGGTTTTTACATGTCAGACTTAAAACTTACAGAATCATAAAGTCACAATACAGATAAATATAATTACAACAACAGACGTCAACATACACACAACCTACTTTAAAGTACAGTAAGCTAAACATGCGTGCAGCTCTGTGTTTCTCTCAGCCAGCAGTTAAAACAACTTCTGCATCGAGTCCGTTGGTTCGAGTCTCTCAGAGTCCCACGTGTCCTGGAACACCTGGAAACAGTTGACCAGTTCTCCAGTCATGGAAAATGAGATTAAGACATTATTTTAAACAACACAGTGTGGTATCAGTTTTATACTGAACAATATTACAAAAACGTAGATTGTTCCTAAAGGAACAGTGAGTTGTTGGTTCCAGACGCTCTTCGCTGTGTGTACTGATGCTCCTGGTCGCTGAGGTCTCTGGAGTTCCTGCAGCCTGATTGTGATTCACAAGAAGAAGTCGTTGGGATTAAAGATGAATGAAGGAACATGTTGTGTGTCCGCTCTCTGTCAGCCGGGTCGACACTGGAGATGTTCTGTAGAGAAGAGTTAAAGATTCTGTATGTGGTTTGTCCGAGTCGTGTTGCCGTACCTGTCTGTCCAAGATGGTGGATGTACAGGTGCATGTGCTGCTCACATCAGTACCGACACCGGCCACCTCTCTTCATGTGACACAAGTCATTAAATGTGTTCCTGCTTCCAGAGAGGCCCGGTCAGAGATGAAGTTGGACCCGTCTCTGCTCCTCGGCGCTCACCGCAGGAAGCCAAACGTAGTTTTTATTCATGGTGCTTTTTGTTTTATTTGTTTGTACCTCTTCAGGTGAATGTGGAGCAGGAGGTCCAGTGTGATCGAGACTAGAGTTCAGACTCGGTTCATCTTAAAGTCCGAGCAGCTGACGGTCAGAACCAGAACAGAACCTCTGGTGCACGAGAAGCTGCAACGTGTGTTTTTGTCTTCTGACGCAATAAATGTCAACGTCTCCATGATGAATGTGAACACAGTCAGAAGCTCGTTTCAGTCCGAGGAGTCGAACAGGAAGTGCTGGACATGGAATCAGCTGATTGGTTGAATCAAATGTTCCTTTAACTCTCGATCAATGTGTTAATTTATTGATGTTCAGTGAGGCTGATCAGCTGTTTGTGTCATTAAAGGTGAACTCAGATCAGTGATGTCTCCTCTTCTTCTTCTTCCCCAGCAGCAGAAAGTAACTAAGTACATTTACTCAGTTACTCTGTTTCTGCTTTTTATTGACCAGGTTTAATGACGTTTTAAAGACTCTACGATCACTTATTGATCATTTCTTCACACATTCATGCATCAGTAATAGAAATACAATAATGTAATTTAGACAGCAACGTGACTTCCTCTTTTACTTTTGATAATTTAAGTATGTTTTAATGTGAATATTGTTGGACTTTCACTGTTCTGTCACCTTTACACCTGTAAGAATGTAGAAAGATCTTTCCTTTTTCCTCTCTGCTTCATTTTAAAGGCAAATATTTTACAACGTTCACACTCAGATACAGTGAGGTCATAACCAGAATATAAAACATGAGTTATGTTACTGCAGTGTGTGTGTTAATGTGAGGAACTGAACATAAACACAGATCAGGTGATGAAGGTGTGTCCAGGAGTCTCAGGTGAAAGAGGTTTCTATGAACGCTGACGATGAGGATGATGATGACGACTTCCTGTTTTGTTCGCTGATCACATTTGAGTGAGAACATCAGATTTATTATCAGACTGAAACTTTCTGTTCTCAGCATCTTTTCTTCACCCTGCAGTGTGTCTGTGTGGCCACCAGGGGGCGCCGGCCTCCTGCTGTGAGTCAGTTTGACATCAGCACCAGAAAAAACATCTCTAACAAGAATAACTACAGTTTATTTCATGTTTCTCTCTTTGTTGTGTTGAGTTTCTCTCAGTCTGAGCTGATCAGCTGCTCCTGCATTATAAACTACAGCTGTCAGACTTTCATAGTGAATGAAGCCTTCAGACAACCTGCGACTGGTTCAGCAGTTCACTGAATCACAAAGAGACAAATACAGAGAAAGATAATGTGAGTGGAGAGAGTATTGATCAGGATCGATCGGTGTGTCTGTCAGCTTCTGTCTGTGTTCTGGTCGCTGCTGTCGTCTGTTGTTCCTCCTCACACACGTTTTTCTGCTCAATCTGTTTTTATTGACATTGTAAATTGGATTGTGAAATGATTTGTGCTGTTATGAACTCCTGAACATCCTGAACATCGTGTCAGCTGCTGTGAGACAGAGCAGTGAATAATCATGTCCTGTTGAATTGACTTGATGAGAAAGGAGAGAAGCAGAAGGAGGCCGAGGGGAGGAGATGAAGAGATGGACGGTGCTGAGGAGGAGGAGGAGGAGGAGGAGGAAGGAGACGAGGAGGAAGGAGACAAGGAGGAGGAAGGAGACGAGGAGGAAGGAGACGAGGAGGAGGAGGAGGAGGAGGAAGAGGAGGAGGAGGAGGAAGAGGAGGAGGAGGAGGAGGAGGAGGAAGGAGACGAGGAGGAAGGAGGAGGAGGAGGAGGAAGGAGACGAGGAGGAGTGATGGTGTAACTTTAATCCAACATCAGTTCAGCCCAGTCTGGGAAGAGTTGTGTCGAACTCAAAATGTTCCCTGTACAGTTAAACTCACCACATGTTGTGTCTCTAATTATAATATAAAATTGTATCTTTGCAATGATAAAGTGTGAAATATCTGTAAAGATTTAAATCATATCACCCTGGAACAGCACATCATTTTAGGAAGAAGGAGCAAATGTGTTCAGATGTCAGACTGATGTGAAATTATTTAATGTGAAAACATGTCAAATAATATGTCGATATTCTTTTAAAATTACTTTTAAAAAAGATCTTTTAATCCACGTGAAGTTGAAGGTGTATAAACCGTCAGAATACTGTGAAAACGCCCATCAGAGGTTCCAGATAGTGAAAAAACAGTAAAGGAGCTCCTGAAGAACCTGAAGCCGGTCTGGTTCCTGTCAAACTGATCGATTGATGATTGTATTGAGGATTATCTGTCTGGTCTCCTCTCGGTGGGGAAACAGCGCCCCCTGGATCTACATGCTGGTAAACGACAGTCTGTATGTGGTGAGACCAGGACATTACACCTGGACTCAGGCTCCGTCCACACGGGACAAATCTTTTTTCCTCCGTCTTCCTCGTCATCGTTTTAAGAATATTTGAGTCCTCACGGATCCACTGAAAACGACTGAAAACGCTGTAGTTCATATTCCAGCCTACAGGTGGCGCTTCACATTCACCAAAAACGGAGAAAAAGACACGGAGCATGCGCATTAAGCTTGCGCGCTGTAAACAGACAGTAGACGGAGAAACTGAACACAAGAAGAAGAAGAAGAAAATGGCGGGTGTAAGGAAACAGAATCTTTAGTGTGGACCCGTCATGAGGCCGAACTGCTGCTGCGACTCACACTCAACTACAAGACGAGTAAGTTCAAGAAAGGCTCGATATCTTCTGCGGCGCGAACACGAACATGTAGTCCGCCATTGTTGTTGTTGTTAAGAGACGTCACGGGGTTCAGAGGTCGAGGGGCGGGGCGGTGACGTCATCGTTTCAGGAAGTATGCGGATTCACCGTCCACATGAAAACGGAGGGCTGCGTTTTCGGGTTTCTCCACCCTGAGACCCAGGATCCCTGTGGACGGAACGATGCAATACATGAGCGTTTTCTTAAAAGAGCGTTTTTCATGTGGACGGCTCCTGAGCCTCCAGGTGGGATCAATAAGTATTGATTAGCTATCAACACAGTCAGACTGTGAGTGGAAGTTAATGTGGAGAAACTCGAGTTCAACCGTTCAAAGACAAAATGAACCAACCGTCCTGACGTCACAACTTTATTTACATCTAACAGTTAGCTGCTGTTAGCTAGTTAGCTAGTTAGCTAGCTAGCGTGTTAGTGTTGCTAATAACGTCGGTTCAGCAGGAAAGAGCAAAATGAAGATGAGGAAGATGGAGGAAGATGAGGAACATGATGGCAACCAGTTCACCTCCATGAAGCAGAAAAGGTGAGCCAAATACACCCCAACTGTCTGTCTCTGTCCTGCTGATGTTGTAGTCTGGATGTATCTTGGTTGTAGTCTGGTTGTAGTCTGGATGTATCTTGGTTGTAGTCTGGATGTAGCTTGGTTGCAGTCTGGTTGTAGTCTGGATGTAGCTTGGTTGCAGTCTGGTTGTAGTCTGGATGTATCTTGGTTGTAGTCTGGTTGTAGTCTGGATGTATCTTGGTTGTAGTCTGGTTGTAGTCTGGATGTATCTTGGTTGTAGTCTGGTTGTAGTCTGGATGTAGCTTGGTTGTAGTCTGGATGTAGCTTGGTTGCAGTCTGGTTGTAGTCTGGATGTAGCTTGGTTGTAGTCTGGATGTATCTTGGTTGCAGTTTGGTTGTAGTCTGGATGTAGCTTGGTTGTAGTCTGGATGTAGCTTGGTTGCAGTCTGGTTGTAGTCTGGATGTATCTTGGTTGCAGTCTGGATGTAGCTTGGTTGTAGTCTGGTTGTAGATGCTGCATCATGTATTCATCTGCAGTGTTTTACACGTTTGTTTTCATGCTGCAGCTTTAAGAAATGACATCACCTCCTCAGATCTCGGCTGATTGGCTGGACACGCTGTAACAGTTATTACTGATGGCTGCAGACGTTAGCTAACATCGTGGCTAATGTGGTCAGTAACTGTGTTGAGGCAGAAGTCTCGTCCAGTTCGTGTTTCCATGCAAGTACATAAAATCCAACATGTGGTCCAACATTTAAATAATGATGATCTCTGCCTCCCTCTGACATGAGGACCGTTGTCCGCTGAGAATTCAAAACATGGGAGCAACTTTGCAACACAAACTTATTGTCCAGCTGAGGCCAAACAACCAACGTCCAACCAACAATAATGAGCTGCAGGCTCTAGTATGAAGTATGAAGTATTTTGACTGATCTCAGACTTTTGGACTGACAGTGTTTGTGTGCTGCTGTAATTGATGTCTGAAAATGTTACCCTTTAATTTTACAAAAATAATCCAACATTCTCACTGGATAGTTCACAATTAAGACCTTTTGTTATTGTGTGTTTCTGGTTTGCAGCGGAACAAAACAGAAAAACTGTGCGAACAACAGTCGATAGAACTCACTGTAACCCTTTTTCGATGTGGTGATAAGTCATTGATTTAAGGCGACTCTGGTGTTTTAATTATTACTGCAGGTGTTTTCAATCTTCTAATCACTCATGCAGTCAGTTACAAGTAGAGACCGACTCACTCTGCTGCTTTGTGCCACCGTGTGCATCAGAGGAAAAGCAGAGGGCGGCCTGAAGATACGAGTAACGGTCGTCACGGTTCAAAGAGCTCGATGCTGCTGAGACCGCTGCTGCCGACCAGGCCCGCGGGCCCAGAGCCAACGTCTCTGGACGCGGCTGCGGGAGGGAAAGGTTTGGCCCGAGACTGAACAGAAGAATTTATGTGAAGAGCTGATAAAGAACTGAGAAAAACCTCAAAACAGATTCAACGTTTTTCTACTTCAAGGTGCGATAGTCTGATTTAAAATGGGCTCCATGGATCCGACTTCTGAGAGAGAGCGATGGAGAAGAGCCAGACTGGACACTGACAAAACACCGTCCATCTGGGAGAATATTCGCTTCAGACAGATGAAACAAAATTATAGTTTTTTGTAACAGTCATCTGTTTATAGAAGACAAAATGAAGCCTGTGGAGAAAAGAGAGACATGGAGGCTCGTTCAGGATCTGTACTCAGTAACATGAGAGGACCGTCCAGACATACAGCCAGGATCAGAGAGCTGATTCTCAGTGACACGCCATCAGTCTCCCAGACGGTGAAGAAGAAGAAGACGAAGGAGAAGATGATGGAGAAGACGTAAAAGAAGATGACGATGGAGACGAAAAAGAAGACGGTGGAGGAGAAGATGAAGGAGATGACAAAAAGAGGACAAAAGAGAAAATGAAGCCAAAAGCGATGAAGAAAACGAAGGAGATGAAGAAGAAGAAGAAGGGAAAGGAGATGAGGGAAGAGAAGAAAACAAAGTGCATAAGGAAAAAAGGGAGAGTGCCCTGATGATGGACAAGGAAAAGGAGATAAGGAAGGAGGAGAGGAGAGAGAGAGAAAAGGGAAGAGTGCTGAACTATAATGCTGGCTGGTGGTTGGGGAAAAAAGAAAAGTGGAAAAATAAAGGAGGGAAACAGAGAGAGAGAGAGGAGAAGCTTAGCAGGACGAGTGTCAATCGAGCTGAGAGAGCTGTCAGTCTGACTGAGAGGGAAACAGAACCAACGAGTGTGAGAACGAACGACAGAACTGCTGCTGCATGAATATTCATGAGGCGCTGAGGGTTCCCAGAGTGTGTGTGTGTGTGTGTGTGTGTGGACTTGTGTACCTATCCAACAGCAGACCTCGGCCTGGTTACATTCCTTAAAGACCAGCGAGCAGGGGGACATCCTGGAGGTCGACCGTCAGTCCGGCTGTAAATCCAGCTGAAGACGAGTCTGAAAACCTCTGTGGGGATTTTTACTGTCGTTCTATTTTTGTGTGCAATAGTTAGATCACACTCAGCGCTGCCCCCTGCAGGCCGGGGGAGAGATTTTAATGACTCACAAAAGACATTTCCTCATGTGAACTGTGGACAAATCCAGAGAATCAAGTCAGACGTTTCACACATGTAGCAAACAACCGGAGGTTATTCATGTTCTCACCTCCTGAAAATACTCGCGGCAGGTAGAGCTTTAATGAGGGGGAGGATTGTTTGTTGAATTTGAAATAATAATTTTGTCCTTCAAACTTTGCTTTCGTCAACGAATTCTCCCTTTGCAGCAATTACAGCCTTGCAGACTGTTGGCATTCTAGCTGTCAATTTGTTGAAGTAATCTGAAGAAATTTTGCCCCGCGCTTCCTGAAGCACCTCAAACTTAGATTCATATGTCCATAACACTTTTTTCTTGTGTTCTTTTGTACTTCTTAATCTTTTCCTTTTATTGGCCCGTGTCAGATGTCGCTCTTTCTGTGCCACTCTGCCTAGAAGGCCAGCATCTGGGAGTCGCCTCTTCACTGTGGATGTTGAGGCTGGCGTTTTGCGGGTACATTTAATGAAGCTGCCAGTTGAGGCGTCTATTAGTGGAGCCTCCCTCTTCTCTTTCTGTTCTAGTTAGAGTCTGTTTGTGCCGTTCTCTGAAGGGAGAAGTACACATCGTTGCAGGAAATCTTCAGTGTCTTGGCAGTTTCCTGCATGGAATAGCCTTCATTTCTCAGAACAAGAACAGACTGTCGAGTTTTAGATGAAAGTTCTCTTTTTATGGCCATTTTGAGAATATAATCAAACCCACAAATGCTGACGCTTCAGATACTCAACTCTCTCAAAGGATGGCCAGTTTTATAGCTTCTCTAATTGGCACAACAGTTTTCAGCTGTGCTAACATAATTGCACAAGGGTTTTGTAATCATCAATTATCCTTTAACATGGTTAGCTGACACGATGTACCATCACAACACAGGAGTGATGGCTGCTGGACACCACGGCCTCTGTACACCTGTGTAGATATTCCATTAAAAATCAGCCGTTTCCAGCCAGAATAGTCATTTACCACATTAAAACTATCTAGACTGTATTTCTGATTAATTTAATGTTATCTCCATT
The DNA here is from genome assembly GCF_904848185.1 of Acanthopagrus latus. Lineage (NCBI taxonomy): Eukaryota > Metazoa > Chordata > Actinopteri > Spariformes > Sparidae > Acanthopagrus > Acanthopagrus latus. The sequence goes on along the minus strand of NC_051045.1, from coordinate 1,157,566 downwards.
TAAACTGACAGTGCTTTTCCCCAAACTTTTTAACGGTAGTGTTTATATTTACCTGTTGGCTCATACTGGTGTATCACAGATAGGTTGATAACTGCGTACATGTTGTCGATGTCGGCTGATATGAAAACTTTTTCATCTTAAAGTACACAATATGAAAACGACGTTAGGGGTAATTTATACTTATTTTATTTCGAGTGAAGTTTCAGTTCAATTATGTTATTTCAAAAATGTTTGATGAGCTGTTATATCAGGTGGTTTGGGTGCAGGAGACTCCGGGTCACAACCGGAACCAGCAGGAGGGGTTACATATCTCACCAACGCCTCGAGATTCCCCAGGAGGGGCTGGAAAGCCTTGCTGGTTAAAGGGATGTGTTGAATACCCGACCGAGCCAATTATAATTTTTTACTCGATATCAGTGTTGGTGTCTGCCACAAAAAGGCTGAATCAGTCAGTCTGTGCAAATGTTCAAAGGTAAAGTTTGTAATATTTAGTGTCATCCAGCAGAACAGACGAGGCAGAAATGAAAAGGTTCACACTCAGTGCATTAAAACAACAGTCCACTGATGGTAATGTAGGTGTGTGTGTGTGTGTGTGTGTGTGTGTGTGTGTGTGTGTGTGTGTGTGTGTTCACAGAGCTGCTCGGCCATGTTTATTCATAAATCATCTCATGTTTATTCATACTGGATTATGTAAACAAGTAAGTAGGCGTATTCACACATACGCACACACACACACACACTGTGAGACTCCTGTGTACAATGTAAACTGATGGTTTTGGGGTTTTGACTTTGTTTCAGGGTAAATTATACGATGAGTCTTAAAGTTTTGTAAAGCGAAGTCTCTGTCGGCCAATGAAATCAGACATGAACACAATCTCAGTAGTTTATAATGAATAGTAAGTTGAGTTGAGATTCTGCATCATCACTAACTTTAAAATGTGACACATTGCATTGTGGGATTGTTGGTAGATTGCTGTCCTTGAAAAACAGTGTTTACAAAGTGCTTTAGAATTCAAGCCACTGCAGGAAACTCAAAGATAATATTAAAGAATAAACACCAAACAGTCGAGCTGAACAGATTGAAGCCTCGTCTGAGTTAAAGAAGAAACAACAGAAATGTCTGAACACAAAAAGTTAATAAGTCAATACAAGTAAAAGTGATAAAATGGGAAATGACAGATTGAGAAGAATGAATGAAATAGATCTAAAACACAAAACAAAGACGAAAAAACAAAAGCAAATGAGGATAGAAATAGTAACATGATTTGGGCTTCGACTGCTGATTGGACAAAACATGAAATATGAATATGTCAATTTAGACTCAATCAATGATATTGATATTTGTAGAAATAACATGAAATTAAAAGATACTGTGATATTTTTTGGGGGGGCATATAAACAATCTTTAAGTTGAAATCTCTTCAAAAGCACTTAAATTCAAGTCTTCTCCGAATTCATCACCTCAGAGAAACATACATATTGTGATAGTACAGTACATAGTACAAGTAGTTGAACCTTTTTTCTGCAGGACAAGCTTTCCCATCACGTCTCAGAAACAGCAATGACCTTCCCCCACATCTTACCTTCACCATCTGAATCCATCTCTTTTTTTCTCTCTGTCAAACTGTGTTCATTCTCCTCTCCTGCTGAATAATGATGCTGTTTCAGTCTTTGAAGTGGACCGTACATCCCTCCCAACCAATCAGAGACCAGAGAGATCAGAGAGGTGTGATAGATTGAACTGAAACTAAAGAAATCTGAACGTGAAGAAGAAAGTGAGGAGCAGGGACGAGGAGGAGAAAGTGTGATGTAACGTCTAAAGTCATAAATAATTCTCCTCGTAGGTTTCCTCGGGGACATTAACACTTAGTCAGGACTTCATATTCCAGTCCAATCTCAGAATGTGACGTAACCTGGAGGACAGTTAAGGTGGAACTACTGTCTTCAGCAACAACTATCCACGCCAGATCTCACGTGACTTTTCCGACTTGTGATTTCAGTATTGTTTCTTATATGAGGCTCCTTTTTCAACTTCAAGGTCAATATTGTTTTTCACTAACGACAAAATAATGAATTATCTGCATTTATATGGAACTAAACTTTAGGAGCGTTCCACCTTAACCTTTTGCTTCAACTTTAAGTGGTGAGCGAGTTGCACAGAGCGAATATTTCATGTCAGAAAGATGCTGCTGGAGCTGAGAGTTTCACTGATCACTGTACGAAAACACAGAATGTATAACTTTATTCACACGGGTTTGGGTGAAACTGGAACATGTTATGGTTTACGCTCTAATGTCCTTCGGCTGCCTGGACTCCTGGTGATTTACAGAGTTTTCTTGATGAACTAATGTTTTACTTGTTGCTCAACTGACCGTTAACAGTGACTGAATGTAACGAGCTCCAAGTGAACACAACGGCATCGCAACTAAACACAAACACATCTTCACTCACACACGATGTGGGTAATGCGATTGGCTGCGCGTAATTGTTAAGAAGTTAATAACACTGCGCTCTGTTTTGATGTTGACTTATGAACATCAGAGGATGATGGAAGTCATTCAGATGTCTGAAACAAACCGTGCATCTGAGTCCCCATGATGCCTGGCAACCCACTTGCAGTGTGTACAGTCACTTCACCGGAAGCTGTTTTCATGATAACAGGATGCTAATCATCTTCAGAGCGCTTGGTATGGCTAATCATTAATTCATGAAGATCTAGATCTGGCCCATCCTGGCCTAAAAATCCCACCAGTGATGTAAACCCAAGCACTCCACTGTTCCCGACCCCTAGCTGCACGGCTAACCGAGCTAACTAGCTAATGGCAGCTGCATTTAGCCGTTACTCTGCTGTTTAATTCTGTTTAATCATGAACTGGCAGCTGCACTGATGTTACAGGCAGGCGCGATATTCTCAGATATCTTCAGTTTCAGTGAAAGTTAGAGGCAGCAGGCTGGTTTTTACAGTGAGAGTCAGAATGTGGTTCAACTCTCCTAAAAGCATGTATACATATTACATAATGTTTACAGTGGAAGCATTTAGCAGAGGCTAAGCAGATGTTACAGTTGGTGAGCTCGACGTCTGAGTCACTGTGACGGGTCACTGAACTGAAGAGACTTGTTATAAAGCATATCAACGGTATCATCAGTGTCCTGCAGCGCTCACAGTGCTGAGAGTGGGGAGAAGAGAGATCGTACTCTTCTGTTCACCTCATCTTTCTCTCATTCTGTTTCCCATCCTGCTTTTATTCACCCTCGAAACAGATTAATCTGCAGGCTCGTGTTTAAATTGCTCTGACAGATCCATCTGACCTCCGAGCTGGCATCTGTCGAGCCAAGCTGTGCATCGTAGATGCGACACGTTGACTTTTATATAAAAGTCTGTGGTTTGATGCTGCGTTCTGTGGGTTTGAGAATGAGTCGTAGGGTTCTGTTCATGTGTTATAAACCTGGACATGGTGTTGCTGATCAGCCTCGCCATCAGTTTTGTCCAGTTGCAGTGAGAAATTCCGCCGTGGTACCAAAAATAATTGTCACCGCAGAGCATCATAATAACAGAGACAAACCAAGGAAAGCAATCATGAATCTGTAACGTCTTCAGAGTGTGAAGTCCAGTGACTGAGCGGAAAGTCATGGGCCAGCAGGAAACTGGGGAAAGACCATATTCGGTCAGCCACATAACCAGGAAGTAAACCTGTACCCCCTTTAGACCAGAGCGACCAAAGTGCTGGTTACATTCTGTTCAACCAGCAAATCACTTTAGAAATCCAGTTTCCCATCATTGCCAGAAAGAACCCTGGTGGATTACTTCAAGTGATCCGAACAGGACTGGTCCTTGGACAGCTACTGGTTTGATTTGGTGTCCAGAGTGAAAATCTTTTTGTTTGTTCATCTGTAAATGTGTCGCCCCATGCTAGACTACCTCTGGTTTTAAAAAATGGCAGTCATAAGCAGTTTTAGTTGGTCCTTGGTCACAGTAAGCTCGTCCCCAGCTCCTGACGTTCATGAAGTTCTTTGTTCTGGACCAGCAAAGTGTTGGTGAATCTCTGGGACCACTTTTCCTGGCCAGGAGTCAGTTTCCATGGCTGTCGAAACACAAAGAACTGGTTCCAGAGTGCTAACGACTGGCCTCTAACCAGCCCCGGAACCGCCTTGGTTGATACGATCAGGTGGGCACATCTCAGTGGAGTTTTGCCACCACTTCTTATTCTGTTATCATAATCGTCTTAGGTGGAGTTTAACCCAGGATGCAGCAGCAGTGCCTCTGCAAAATAGCGTCAGGGGAAATTTGATTTGCATGTTGGGAATTAAAATGGCTGAATCCCTGAAGCGGCACCAGCTGCTAGCTTGTTTACAAGCATGTTAGAGTAGTTTGCTAGTTTCGGCTTGGAGGTTGTTGCTGTTTCACGTACATGTTGAAAACAGCAGCTGACATCCTGCTCCAGGGTTTAAACTCTTTACAGACTCCTGAGAGAGATCTGACTCTTTAGCTCCTGCAGAGTGGGTCGAGTACATCAGGTTTGTCAGAGACTGTTTGATTAAATGTTGGAACAGAGAACAACAGAAGAGTCATTTGTGGGCTTTAAAACCAAAACAATGAGAAAAAGAGGCTAAAACGCCGTGTGGACGTGGAGGGAACAGCAGAGTTGGTGATCACTCTTCACACCTTCCACATGATCAGCTGTTCATATGAGATTGTATTCAACATTATAATTCTATAAAATTTGATTTTTAAATGAATATTCATGCGAAACAACACATTTCTCACCAAACTGGCACCTTCTCCCACACTGAGAACAGCTCAGAGCCTCTGCCGTGTTGATGAGCTGTCAGTCCAGCTCGCCTGGAAGCTGTTTGGACCCAGTTCTGTGAGGAGTTTGGACTTCAGCCTTTCAGCCTGCTCGCTGACATCACAGTTGGCCTCCGTATGTAAGCTGACAAGTGATGTCATGAATGCTTCCTGTCGCCGACATGATGGGATTTCTTCTTCAGGTGTTTGTGTTTGTGTAGCTGAGAGACCTGAGAGCCGAGACAGATTTAGATGTTTCTCTGTCCGACACACACGCACACACACACACACACACACACACACACACACACACACACACACACACACACACACACACACACACACACACACACACACACACACTCTCGCAGAGGCTCTCACACAAAGCGCTCATTAGCCATGTATGGTGTGTGTGTGCCAGAAGTCATTTGTTTGTCTTTAAGCAGCTAAACTCCCTTTTATCCTGCTGATAATAGAAAGATTAGCATCTCAAAACCACAAAAGAGCTTTTTAATCAAACCTCAGGCTCTCACTCTCTCTCACACACACACACACACACACACACACACACACACACACACACACACACACACACACACACACACACATACTCTCAAGGTCCCAGGCCTCCTGTTGTGTAGCGTGTGATGATTACAAAGGCAATCTTGTGTGTTAGTGTGTGTTCGTGCACTGGCTGTTAGTTAACACACTAATGAGTCAAACAGCTGATGGTGTGTGTGTGTGTGTGTGTGTGTGTGTGTGTGTGTGTGTGTGTGTGTGTGTGTGTTATACTATAGCTAAGATGCTAATGAGCACGGCGGCTTTAGAAGCTGAGGACTCAATCTGCTCCACTTCCACTCTGAACTTCTGATTAGTTCATCTCAGATTTTCTGACTTGAGTCGGTCGACTTTTAGTTCTCAGAGGTCGAGAGGAGCTTCAGCAACACAGACGTCAGATCAGTTTGTCACAGTAGCAGAAATATAAGAGTCATTTACATTCAGAGCAGTTATCAGTCGCTTTAGTCCAAAGTGACTCTCAGTAATTCATTCATTCACTGATGGCGGTGGCTGCCGTGCAAACTGCAGACCAGCAAATCAGGAGCAGTTTGGGGTTCAGTATCTTCGACATGCGGACGAGGGGAATCGAACCAGCGACCTTCACATAATAAGACGCTGGCTGTTCGCCTGAGGCACAGCCTCATATATCAGTGTTATTCTTTTATTATCGATATCGAGTTCGACCTCACAGTAAAAACAATGAATCCAGCGTACTTTGAAAAAGAAAAGGACGCTTGTCCACAGAGAGGCGCCTTGATGTCGTCTGTGAGAACTGAACAAACACCGTCGGAAACCAGCTTCTCTTCCTGCAGGGATCCAGACTCAGCTCTGAGAGACCGGCCTCCAGGGTCACAGGTCAGAAGTCAACAGAGCGTTAGACTGTCGCAGAGAGTCGATATAAAATCTCAATTTACAGCCGATCTCCCAGTCGCTCCTGTGTGATGTATTGAGAAAAACAAAGCGCGGCTAATTATCTGAAGAAGAAGACTGAGTGGGCGTCGCCTCGTGTGACGGACGGCGTTCTGACCTCCATCATTAAAAGACGGAGAGCTGTTAACAGTGACGGAGGCTTCACGCTCGGATATATCTGCATGTGTGTGTCTGTGAGACTAATTGGGACAAGACTAATAAAATCTGCACACACACACACACACACACACACACACACACACACTGGGGCCTCCGTCTTTTTGTGTCTTCAGCTGGTAGACGAGACAAAATCTACAAGTCTTTGTATAATCCTGAACCGCATCAATGACTATTGGTGTCAGAGCAAACACACACACACACACATACGGGCTGGTGTGTGTGTGTGTGTGTGTGAGAAAGAGCCTGAGATTGGTGTCATGATTTGTATGGTTGTTTTTCAGGCGGATTGTAGCCATGCATCACTATTTAGAGCAAAGAGAGAAGGTGTGTGTGTGTGTGTGTGTGTGTGTGTGTGTGTGTGTGTGTGTGTGTGTGTGTGTGGTGGTCTAGACCTTTTAGACAGTAAACAACTCATTCATTATTCAAATCGAGCTCTCTCTCTCTCTCTCTCTCTCTCTGTGTGCTCGCCCTTCTCCTCCTCATCACTTGTTTATCAGCTCTGTAGTTGTCAAAACTCTCGAGAGCAGCAGATAAATCCGGCTGCGTCGTAACTTATTGATCATCTGAAAAGGTCACCCAGGAAGCGCGATGCGTGCTCATGAAACACTTCCTGCCTCTGTGAGTGGCGTCTTTGTTCTCTCAGACCATCGGACTCTGAAGTGTTTCCTCCTCTGGCTCGGGCTCCGGCGGGTCCTTGTGTTCTGCACAGACTGAGTCACTTCACAGTAAATTGGATTTCCTGAACTCTCATTAGTTTTTGTTGTAATTGAGTTTGCAGATGAGATGTGTTTTCTCTCTTTTCTTCATCATCTGATTCAGTTCAGTTTATTTTCAGGCCAGTTCTTTTACGACGGCACTTTAGAGATCGGAGTGGTTTCCTACATTTGTCTGAACGCTAACAGAGACCCCAAGAAACAGCTTTTATTTTGAAGGATGTGGGTGTGAAAGTATTTTATTTTGGTGGCTCGGTGTGGCCTGGCGTTCCAGACTTGGAGGCAACACGAGGACTAGATTTGTTTGAAAGGTCGTTGTTACTTGTAATTATTATCTCAGCAGCGTTAGAATAACTATAATTCTGTTGAACTGATTCCGTCATCGAGTGACTGAGTCCAAACAAAGGTTACGTAGAGTCAAAGAAAGATTTCAGACTTCAACAAACAGCAGCAGCCTCCTCAGATCTGTCCAGAGTAATCAGATTACATGTGGTGCTGCTCAGCTGTTTGTGTCCTCGCTGAAGTGTCGTGTCTGCTTTTATCTTAGGACGCAAATTATTGATCCTGCTTTTGATTTCGATGATCGAATTTAGAAGTAAAATCAATGATGACATGTCCAGGTTCTGTTGATCCAGATAATCTCCACAGATGAACTCCACTCTGTGATGTGTGAAGCTACATTAACTGTGTAGCAGTAAGAAGCTAATGTTAGGCTACAAACAGACGACATCACGGTCACATGACTGAAACGTCTCCACCACTAAGAGTCTTACTGCACAATTACTATCCAGGTTTTCTATAAACTGATCAGTGTCCAAGTTGTAAAGTCAGAGTTAGAACAGTGTGGAACTAAAGTGGCCTGTAAAGACGGACTAGTGAGTAGATGAGTCTCCGTGTTGCTGTGAGGACGTTTAATGTCCCCGACAACCTCTGTAGTCTCATTCAGACACTTGTTAGCAACCGCTAACTGTTGTTAGCACATGAAGAGCTTCAGGATTAAACTGTGGGACATTAATGATGAATGAAACATGTGAATATGTTCAGCATGTGGTGACACACAGCTTATTACACACATTTAAACTGGAGACACATTCAGACTCTGAGACGATGGGACAGGATGTGCTAACATGCTAACATGCTAACTGATTTCTGGGTAGTTAGCTCAGTAAGCTTTGCAGTTAGCGGTTTGAACTGGGAGCTCGGGGAGTGAAAGCTAAAACTGATGGCTCAACTTATTCTCACACTGTGGACAGTTTCAGTTAATGTTTCTACTAAATGTCTGACATGGAGCTGCTGTAGTGGACGCATGCTGAAATACAGCTTGTTTTATCTTTCTTTACATGAAGTCTTAATCCACGATGGGCGAGTTGTCTTCACTCTGTTTGTCTTTCACCACCTTCAGTACACACAGAATGAATACAGGACCAAAAACACATTCTTCTTCTTCTTCTTCTTCTTCTTCTTCTTCTTCTTCTCTCTCTTTCTGTCTGTCTGTCTCTTTCTGTCTCTCTCTCTCTCTCAACATTTCTCATTTGGACTAATTAGTCTTATTAGCCGCTGTTGAAAAGAGCTGTTAATCCTCTTAAAACTGAACTGGGACACATAAAGGCGGCGAGGGGCTCGATGGCAGCCTGCAGGAGACCAGACCTCGCTCTCTCGCTCCGCCTCGCTCTCCATTGAGTCATCAGCGAGGTCTTTGCGTCGTCATGGTGACCCGGCCTGTCAGCCCACCAATCGCAGCATTGTTTCCCGCGCGGTGATTGACGGGACGTGATGGTTTCTCGTGGCAACAGGTTGTCAGAGTGGGGGATGATGTGTTTCGAGGGGGTTGATGTGTTGCTGGTATTGTTTTTTTTTTTTCCCAACATGCAGCGTTTTGTTGTCGACCCTTTTGACTTGTGACCAGGGCAAGAAAGTGCTAATCTGTTCCCTGCAGGCACGTCACACACGATTCAACACGTTCTCATGGTCATTAACTCCAGTTTGTCCCGCGGGAGGAAATAATGCTAATAATCAATGGTCAAAGCAAACTGAAGCTCACGTCATACTAATAGAATTAAAGTTAAAGGTAGAATCAGTAGGATTTGTCCCAGCTGTTCCTGAACGCACCACAAAGACAGTTGATTGTTGAGTCTCATTCCCAGGACGTCAAATAGACACATGTTGGGTTGGTAAAGCGTCCCGAGCAGCAACAAAGAGAGAAAATCAGAAACTCTCTGCAGATACGAGACACTAACACGCCTTTTCTCCACATTCCAGCCTCCCTCTCTGTCTGTTTACGGCTTCTTACGGCTTTTACGTCTTTCTCGCTGCGTCTGATTGGTCCACATCAGTCTGCTGATGTTGGGAAATAACAAGAATCAAACTAAAGTAACGAGGCTGTTGTGAAGCTGTGAGGAGGAGAAAGTTCAGGTGTAGAGAGGAGAAGTCACACAGAGACTCAGAGTAAATACAGATACATGAAACATGAACTGGAGGAGAGTAACTGAGTATTTGTACTTACTGCTCATCAGAGATTACTGAAGTAAATAAATCACCACGTGTTGAACATCAAGACTTTTCCTGTCTCGGCTCTTTAAAGTTTTTCTCTTGCTTCTGTAATCAGCCTGCATGATGACATGATTGATTGATTGATTGATTGGAGTTGAAGTCGATCAAGTTTGCTGCTTTTCTCTGCAAACTGAATATTTTGTGTGTCTGTGTGACAAAAGAATCAGTCTGAGCTGTTAATCAGCAGCAGAAGGTCTGAGGAGAACAGATCTGTTCCTCACAGTCTGTTGTTTTATCCACATTGATTTTTTTTCTTTCCATCTGTAGTGTGTCAACAGTGTGATGCGTTCAGGGTCAGATGGAAGTCTCTGGTGCCGACCCGAACAAAACACAACAGATGGATTTGGATAAATATTGATTTTCTCCTCAGAGCTCCTCATCCTCACCCCCGTTCAATAGAGATGTAACTGTGTGTGTGTGTGTGTGTGTGTGTGTGTGTGTGTGTGTGTGTGTGTGTGTGTGTGTGTGTGTGTGTGTTTACAGTAGATTAAGTTGCTACCAGCTGATTGTTTCCTGTGTATTAATCTCATGTTTACGGGTCAGGCGGTGCAGGCAGGACTGTGGCGCTGCAGAACATTTCATGCGAGCTGACAGCCGGGTTAGTTCTGGACGACACAGAAATATGGAGCGAAGAACGAGTTTTTATTCAACATTATTTTGGGGATTTACAGACGAAGCGTGGAGAAGCTACAGGAGACGGTAACAGAAGTCCATTCTCTCACAGTGAGTCAACAAAACTACAATATTTACTCATCTTTAGCCAAATAATGCAGTCAGACTTTAAATAAATCTGTTTGAAGCAGCTGTAGAAGAACAGTGTGTGTGTGTGTGTGTGTGTGTGTGTGTGTGTGTGTGTGTGTGTGTGTGTGTATTCAGGTGTGTTGTGGTGGAACATGCCGATCACACAGATTTGATCTAACCTGGTTAGTCTCACTGAGATCACAGATATCTTTCACGAGGGAGACTCGGTCAGCACAGACTGACAAGAGAAGACGAGTTAAGTTTAGAAGAGAAGATGATCTGAAGTCTGAAGTTTGGACCGAGAAGTGAAAGAACTCAACAACTCTTCACTTTAAACACTGTCTGCTTTAAAATCCAGGAGGTGCTGATGGGCAGAACGTGTTTCTGTCAGACAAAACTCAGACAGAAACACTGTACACGTGTTATATGAGGTTGATCTAAATAATCACGCTCAGAGAGGAACACGCTGACTGATGTTAAGATGCTTCTTAAAAAGCAAATGTTGTTGCTGAGCAGGACTGAAGGAGTGCAGTGATGTTCAGACTTGGATGATTGTAGATAAGATTGATTATTAATACCAATTTAGTGATCATGATTGAAACATCAGCATTGTGACGCACTAACACAGATCCTGGTTCTGATCGTTATGAAGACGTTTACGTGGACTACAGAGCAGGACGTGTTGTTAACGAGCCTCGTTACCTGACGTGTCCCGTCACACCTGCACGACACTGTTGACTTTTGACTTTGTGTTTCTGCTGTAGTTCAGTTTCTCTGTGGTTAAATGGTTTGGGTGTTTGAGTGTACAGAGGTGTCGAGCTGACGTGATGGACAGACGTGCTGAGCTTCAGACCGTCTGCTCTCCGTCACTCTGTGTCTGACGAACATTCACAACATGTTTTTCCTTCCTTCAAATGAATCCCGTGAACTAAAAGTTTGGATTCGGAGGAGAACCTGAGCTGCACTGTGCATCACCCTGAAGTCCCTCCTGTTCACATCATGAAGCAGGACCAGCTGCTCCCGGCTTTTGATCAGACAACCTGGATCTGATGACGCCCACAGAGCTGCTCGCTTTATGCAGATGCAGCGCTAACAGGACTGAGAGAGGCAGAATTTAAAGCCCATTAACATTCATGGAAACGCTGCCCGCCGCTCCCACGCACACTCCCTCTGACATCAAACCTGTCTCCTCTCAGAGACGCTCAGGGGGAAGACACTGTCCTCAGGATGTTAATTACCCACAGTGCATTTCATCTGACGGTGAGTCATGCTGTTAATTTATTTCTCCTGGTGTGTTGTTACTCCTGCAGCGGCCTGCAGTCTTTGATATCACACAGATAAAACAGGTTAATTGGTGGATGTACAGTTTCTTAATTTCACACCTGCCTGCGTCTGCAGCGACGCTTCTTCTTCTTCTGCTGCTGCTGCTGATGGAAGTGATGATGGAGCTGATGTGTGCTGAGTGGTTTCTGTTGGCTTTATATCTCAGAGTTGTTCCCAGATGAGCCCGACAGACACACAAACAAACATTCATGTGTTCTACTTGATGGTGTGATGTCCAAATATCTGACATTTAGTGAAGAGAAGGTGGAAAATCCCGCTGAGTGGATCAGTTCTGCCTTTTGTTCTCATCACGGCCTCCATCAGCAGCTGTGGATGTCAGATCAGTTTGTAGAGCTGTAGAACAGTTCTGGTTCTGGTCCTGTTACTGGCTGCTCCGGTCCTGTCTGTAAGAAGTGCTCATCTTTGAGTTTCATTCGCAGCTCCTCAAGCAAGTTCTGGGTTTCCCAACTTCCCGACCCAAACTGATGATTTGGGGTCCCAAAGCTTCAGTTTTTGACGAGTTGGAGACTCAAAAATCAGTTTGCTTACAAGTAGTGATTTTTTAAGATGGAGTACCACGTCCCAACCGCCACGTGATGGACTGAAGCCCCTGTGAAGAGCACCAACTAGTGACCCAAACAGTGTAATTACATGGTCACGTGACGCGCCGCAGCCCAAAAACACATTGTGAAGGAAGCATCTGTGAATCGATGGATGGATTTCTTCCATGACTCGCTTCACTGACAGAGTTTGAGTCAACCGGTCCACTAAAATGTGGAAAGTGTAGAAGAGCAGCAGTTCTATACTGACGTTTCGGCTCGCGCTGCCTCAGCTATACAAGTTTCCTTAAAGCAGCGATACTGTCGCTACAAGTGAGCTTTGCTAGCAGAACCAGTGGGAGCGTTTCCAACCACTGCCACAGCAGCTGTGGGTCACCAGGAGGAGGAGGAGGGTTTGGGCAGCAGAACTCGAGCCGGGTGAGCGGGCCACAACAGGGAAGAGACCAAAGAGGACGTTGACAGAGAGATGAGGAAAAGAAACAGGGACCAGAGAAGAAGAAGCCTCAGACCGGCTCTAAGGTGTCAGCAGACAGACGCTGAGCTGGACTTGTTGCTGCTGAGTTGTGTTGTTGCAGGTGTAGCTGGTCACATCCAGGTGTTTTTGTCTCAGGTAACGTCAGAATGTTCACGCTGACTTCAGGAGGGAAGTTTTCAAGACGTCACATCGTTATAACCTGTCGAGATTTGTTCCTAGATGGAGTGTGAGGTTACATTTCATCTGACAGTTGTGTCTCTCTTCTCTTCATCGTCTTCATCAGCAGCTTCCACAGTTACTCCACCACATATAGTGACTGTGTCAGCAGCAGCAGCAGCCTCGCCTTTAATTTAAAGGCAGACTGAAGATCACAGAGAACTTGAGGTTTATAGGGAACAAATTCAGACGGTGTCATTTTTCTGCCGCAGAGATGCTGTGACATCAGTTAGAACAGAGAAGGATTTATTTGACCTGTTTGGACAGTCTTCATAGTTTTATCTGAGGGCAGGCTCAGTACAGTCTGATTCTAAGTATTTCTAACATCTCAGATAGTTGCAAAATATTATTTTCACACCTGGTTGTTAGAAAATAAAAGGATTAAACAGTTTTCCCTGCAGTGTGCAGCCGCCTCCTAAAAAATAAGATATACTCAAACATTTTCACCTGTTTAAGAGTGAAAACAAACATTTAAAAAGTTTTGAGTTTTTTGAATTATCACATGCGTACCAGAGCCGGAATAGTAACCCTGGTCCTGCAGGTGGGGGACTGGGATGGAAGGGTTGGTTGGTGGGAAACCAGCAGAGCCTGGACTGGATCCAGCAGAGACTGGACTGGATCCAGCAGAGACTGGACTGGATCCAGCAGAGACTGGACTGGATCCAGCAGAGACTGGACTGGATCCAGACGTGGGTCTGAGCCCGTCCTGAATCCGTCTGTAAACAGGCAGCGCTTTGACTTCATCACTGGGTGTGTTTGCTGATTGTCCTGCACTAACCTGCTGTTTTAACTCCCAAAGTCAATTTAGTTTGGCAAAAAAAAGAAAAGAGAAGGAATCTGGTGCCCAACCCTCGACGAGGTGGGCGGTTCCAGTCGGTTGGCGTCCCGTCCTGTTCGCCTCTCACACGTTTCTCACAGCAGACGTTTTGACGGTTACATTCCATTCAGGCGGCCGTGCCAGAATGCTGCTTTTGTGCTTTTCTTGGCATAACGAGCTGCAGTTTCTGGTGACAGTCAGGTAGCTGCTGGATGGATTTGCGCTCTGGTTGACGTGAAACACCACCTGAGTGATGAATCCATAACAGCTCGCATCAACTCTGTCGCCTAGAAATCATGTTTGTACTCATCTGCTCTCTGGGGAGGATTGAAACAGGAGAGCAGCTGTGGGATCATATTCAGACAGAAACATCAGGTTTAAGGTTCTGTCTCCAGATTGAAGTCACTCAGGAATGCAGATGTGCGATCTTTCTATGATACTTCTCACACCTGTCCAGCTGGCGGCACCGTGTTTCGTTTTCAGCCCCGTCGTGCAGAATCAGCTGCAGTGAACTGAGAAGGTTTTGGACCTGGACAACATGTAGATGTTCTGTTCTGATCTGTACACGTGACATCTGCTGCCTGTCTGTCCGTCCTCTGAGCTTCTTCATGAGCTTTCTTCCATCTTTGTTTCTCCCCGTGTTAAAAGTTTTTCCTCACTCGATCGAGGGTCTGAGGACGGAGGACGTCGCTGTAAAGATGGTGAAGCCCTCTGAGGCGATGTGGTTGAGATTGTGGGTGATATAAATACAATCGCATGTGTACAACATCGAAGTCCGTCTGATTAAAAGTTCCCTCGAATGTTCCTCTGCGGCGTGGGTCGGATAATTAGAACCCAGAAGAATAACGCCACAGCTCGTCCTCTGTTCGGGTTTGTCTTATTTCACCGTGTCAGACGTCCAACAACAGGTTCCCCAGCAGAGTGAACGCTGACTCATGATGTGTCACCGTCACATGCAGCTCGCAGCACTTTGTTATCTCTGGACACTTTCCACAGAGAGAAACTGTGTTGACATTTTCCCTTCAGAGACGCGTAAACAGCGTAAAAATGCAGATTTGGAGCCAGTTGGAGGCGTTTGTGTCCATGTTTGCTGCACTGAAGTGTGTCCGTGTGTGTCTGCCGTTGTGTTGTTACGTGTCAGTGTGGCTGTTGTTGGTATGTTGCTGTGCATAGCGAGTGTGTGTCTGAGTCAGAGGTATTGATTAAAGTGCAAGCTTGCTGGCTGCGGTTATTAATATTTGAAGCCGACTTCTAATGGAGGCCTTTGAAGCCGAACGGTTTGAAGTGCTCTGACACGAAGCTAAAGCTCAGTCAGGACCAGAAAACACTTAAAACCCCCGTCTGAGAATTTCACCCAAATATATTCTCATATAAATGCATCTGGCCAGTAAATAAAAAGATGGAGAGGTTCACAGAAACTCTGGAGCAAAACAACCCTGAACACAATCACGTCAAACTGCACGACGCCGTCTAACAAATCTGTTACAATCTCTGAACTCTGAAACATGTCAGATCCAATCACAGCGCTGCAATTTAAACACGTCTCCTTTGCCAATCATATCGCCTCAGCGGGCTTTACATCATCCGCCGTCCACACAGCCTGGAGTCCAGCCCGTCTCAGCAGAGAAGAACCGCACATGTGACTGGAAGTCACGTGTACACAACAGAACCGACAGCATCAGAGAGGCGACCTGGAGGACGCGAACAGAATCAGATCACAGAGATTCATGAGAAAACACAGATACATGCAGCTAAAAAAACAGAAAATAACATTGAAATAAATGATATTGATCATATGACATTTAAGACCACGAGACCTGCAGAACTAATTCACATCAGCGTCAGTTGGACTTTGTGTTTGGTGCTGGCTGCATGTTGGTCAGTGTTCACTTCTGCCTCTGCACAGACGTCCTTCAACAGAACCAGAGAGACGGACCGCCTAACCCTAACCCGAACCAGGAAAAATATCAGCCGATCGTGTTGTTGCATCGACAGGAAGGTGAAGTTTAGATTCATGACAGGTTCAACAGATTTGTCTCGGCTGTAGACGAACTTCTAATAACCAGGAAGAAGAGTGACGTCATTAAGTCTTCAAACCCAGATTATGTTCAAGTTTACAGATGGAAATTCTGTTGATCATCACAGAGCTCCTCCTCCGACACTGGATCCACGTCTCAGCGTCCTGGATGCAGCGTGTCTCTGGTCTCGGCGCTCAGCGTCGTTTTGACCACATTCCTCACATGACTGTCAGTCACTGCACACAGAGCTCAGAACCTGTGGTCCAGTTTATATGCAGTCAGAACACACACAGACACAGACAGATGAAGTGTGTGTGTGTGTGTGTGTTACATTATTCACACAGACTTTTGTCTGTGTTTCTGTCTGTTCAGAGCTTTAATTGTTCAACCTTTGATCCTCTCTCTCCTCCATCCACTATTGATAAGGCTGGTCCCTGAGGGGGCCATTACTGCTGACTCTGAGGAGTGTGTGTGTGTGTGTGTGTGTGTGTGTGTGTGTGTGTGTGTGTGTGTGTGTGTGTGTGATGCCCCCTCCTGCTGTGTTGGTCCATTCCAGCCTCTTCAGGTTCTGGCTTTAGAAGAAAAAAACCTTCATCTATTATTGAGTGAGTGGAACAGCAGTGTGGACGGACAGACAGGCAGGTGAGCACACAGGTGGACAGACAGGCAGGCAGGCAGGTAGATGGATGGTGTGTTTGTGTTCGGGGGCAGATGAGGTGATGGTGGCGTCCATGTTGCTGATGTGTGTGGTGTTCGCTGGTTGTTTGGTTTGCAGAGGGTGTGGTTGATCTCCAGATTCAACATTAAAGACGCGCCGCACGCTGAATAAAATCCTTGTTTCACCAAAACCAAACCGTCGCTCAGTTCAGAATGACGTCTGCGCTCACACGCCCACATCGTGATGAAGTGATCAAATAAAAACTGCCACACAAAGCTTCCAGTGAAATGCTCCGGTCGGGATTTTATGTGTTTATTTTGGGAATAATCCAAGTAAATGATTCTCCAGCGCTGCAGTGGAATCACACAGTTCCACAGTGTGGGGTAGGGCCGGGCCGGGTCTTCATATTCTTAGATTTGTACTTTATCTCGTGTGTGAACATTCCTGTCAGGTAGATTAACATCAGGAATAGTGGAGACATCGACTCTCGATCACAAACTACTTCATGATCGTCATCAGACTGCGTCTTCTGTTTTCTGTCTTCATCCAGAGACACCTGGTGACAGAAACGACAGCAAATCACGACTTTAAAGCTTCCTGTGGTCTGTAATATATCCAGTGACGTCACATTTAAATCATCACGTCATGCAGTTGAGGCAGAGTAGTTCCAGAGGAGAGGGCTGTCGGCCGGCAACACGAAGTACCAAAAATTACCACGTATTTCTTTTTTTTAAGTGTAAATTATGTGTAGCTGTCGATGCTGCCTGCTGCTTCTGCAGCTGACAGTCAAATGTTGTTACATTCAGCATTTATGTTGAATTTTAAGTCCAAAGGTTCGTTTAGTTTTCTCACTGATGTTTCTGCTCGCTGAGGAAACAGACGCAGCGTCACGTCTGATCCATCAAGAAAATCTTCAGAGAAATAATTCAACATAGGAGGAAATATCTGTCTCTCCTCCATGTTACTGAGATGTGCCTGTTAGTCAAGAACTGGAGTGGTTAGCTTAGCTTAGCATAAACACTGGAGGCAGGGGGAAACTGTTAGCCAGGCCCATTTTCATAGCAGATATTCTTTCCTCCAGGTACATTTTCTCCTGGTGTGTGTGTGTGTGTGTGTGTGTGTGTGTGTGTGTGTGTGTGTGTGTGTGTGTGTGTGTGTGTGTCAAATATGTTTGGCGAAGCCACAGAGTCTACGCTGGCGTCGGGTCCTGACAGGTGTGCTTTGGCTCACGCACACAGGCACATAGCTTCACACACACACACACACACACACACACACACACACACACACACACACACACACACACACATGGGGTAAGGTGTGTGTGGGACTCAGGTGAGTCAGCAGATACAGATTTAGGTTTCAGGGAGTGTTGAGAACCTGGAATTAACACGCCCACCCTCACTGACACACACACACACACACACACACACACACACACACACACACACACACACACACACACACACCCTGTTACCTGTGGAGACCTGTTGCAGGCTCTCAGGCTCTCTTGCTCCACACGGAGATCAATTTAAAACCACATGACGGATTATCTGATATTTGTTTGTAATTATTATTAATTGATTGTTTCAGTAAATCAGTTACATCAGTGGAGTTTGTCAGAATGAGACATGATAGCTGAGAATAAATCTGTGGCTCCGTCTGGCTGCCGTCACGTCCCTGCTCTCGGTCCAGATGTGGGTCATTATGTCGTTAGTGTCTCTGAACTCTGCACCTGTAACGAGCGGCTGTGAGACCACAGAGAGGGAAACACACCGGAGCTCCTATTAACGTTCTACTTTTAGACGGGAACAAACACAGATTTATGAGCTAGCAGCTTTGTTTTGTAGCTTCCTACTCTGTTTGGGAGAAGAAATGGATGTGGCACTGACACCTGTGTGACACCTGTTGTCCTTATAAACAGAGAAATCCAAGAGTCCTCTGTCTTCACACTGACCTCCGTCCAGACTGGGACACCACATCCTGTCTTGTCGTTGTAGAAGAAGACGACTAAGGGAGCATAAATGAAAATACTTAAATAACAGCAGCTTCATATTGTCGTACGTTTGTTGTTTCCAGGTGTCATGTTTGATGATTGATTTTTTATGCTGAACACCTGAAGGAATGTTTATGTATCTGCATGACAGAAGACAGTTTGAGTTCAGGAACATGTCTGCCACTGACACACACACACACACACACACACACACACACACACACACACACACACACACACACACACACACACACACACACTCACACACACTTTTTTATTTTGATGTTAGACAATAAATTAAACTTTCATTTAATCATTTTTACGCCAACAAAACCTCCCAGAAATGTCTAAATGAAAGTTTCCTTTGTCAGATGAAAAAGCTTCATGTTCCCACTTTAGTTTTGCTTCTTCAGTTTAATCTCCAGCAGTTCAGCAGCTTGACTGACGCTCATGTTTTATATTGTATTATAGTGAATCGTTCGACCACACGGTAAACTGGAGTCTACAGGATATCATGTTAAAGCACATTAATATTTCTGCAGAGCACAGACACGTCTAAGGCTGACATTTGCACCAAACATGGCGTTTTAATAGACCTTGACATCAGCAGGTGGAGGAGTTATTACTGCCAACAAGGCTGCAGACGAAAAACGGCTGACTTTCACAGCAAGTCTGACCGTCTTCATACGTGATGTTTTCTAACACTAACTAGAGCGTTTGACGAGACAGAAATAGAAAAGTCAACCTAAACAAACGTAAAGTTGCAACATGAAGAAACATCTTATCATTTATCCTGCTGCTGGGTTGGAGAACCTGGACCCGGCACTTTGTATGGAACCAAGAATTTGGGTTTGAATCGAGAATGGAAGCTGAAACCCAGAATTGGATTGAATGGGGAGATTTTCTCTGATACCCAAAACATAAAGACAGGAACGCTGTGTGAGATCACCGGTTCACAGGGAAGTTTGTGGAAACTTCAATCCTGTTTTCAGTTTTCACCCCAAACCCGTCGCATTGGAGCGCCCTCGTCCCCCAGGACAGACTTACAGGTGTAGTAGAAACCCTTGAAGTCGTCATTACTCATCGATCATGTTCATGTAAAAAGAACCGATAGAACATTTTCAATATGCCGTCTGTTAATACTAACTTACAGGCTAACATTAGCGACCCATGCTACAGCAACTTCACTGGTGGAAATTAAATTTCAGGTGTCTGCACCATCAAAGGGGAAAATTTAACACTGAAATACATCAAACTGCAGAACTGTCATGCTCCAAAAACAATGTAACGTTAGCTAGTTAGCTAGTTAGCTAGTTAGCTACAGGATAGTGATTGTAGTTCTAAACAACCCCCCCGGTCCCCACGAGGATCAGGACCTCTTGACGCTGACACTGACGATGGAGGCTCAGGTCTGAGTGAAGGGACCGCGGGCCGGATCTGAACTAGATTAGTTTTATGTGGGAAAATTTGATGAAGCATCATTTTCGTTAAAGCCCCGGACAGACTTCATGTCCTTCACGGCTACTGTGCACTCGTTTAAAGGACGACGCTCCCGTCAGCCGTGACGGAGGTGAAGTTTGAGGTCGACACAGCTGAACTCTGGGAACACGTTAAAGACTCGGTGCTGCTGGAGGGAGACGGGAAGTGTGAAGCGAGTCGGAGCAGAGGGATGTTTTCCACTCATGCGTGTCTAAACTGGTCCATTAGCGCCGGCCTAATGTTCAGATTGAGTCACACAGTCAACAGTTTCCTGAAGCCTCATTACACACACACACACACACACACACACACACTCTCTCTGATCCTCTGATAAAAAGGTCAGATATTGGACAGTTTGATGGAGGCTTATTACACCCAGACTCAACTGCAGAAGGAGATCAAACCGCCGATATACTGCCACACACACACACACACACACACACACACACACACACACACACACACACACACTGTCAGTGTACTGCTACATGCAAACACACACTAATGCAGTTTTTACACAAGCACCGAGTCAAACTGAGCCGCACCGATTTGGTTTAACATCAGCAGCTTTACTGCGCCGTGTTGAGCCGAGCCACAACCAGGATGGACCTGATCCGGAGTAGAACCAGCACCAGCCCCGCCTCCAAGTGGGCTGCAGGGACATCTTGGACCGCAACAAACACCGTTTCCTCCTCAGATCGGTACTCAACTCATGCAGGAAACCTGAGAGAAAGAGGATTTTAAAGTCGGTGTTCAGCTCTCTGCTGAAAACGCAACATTTCCTGTGATGCTGCTTCATAATAAAAGCTTTGATCCAACAACAGAACGAGGGGCCACTTGTCGTCGCAGCTCTCCTCGCTGCTGAACAGAAATACATTTGTCCCTCCTTGAATTTTTGACCTGGCCATCAGATTAAAGCGACGTCTCGTCCTGCATCCCGTCTCTGACGAATATTTACACCTCGGTCGATTGTTTTTTAGTCTGTAACGCTGCTTTTGTCTGCAGGCGGGTTCAGCGGGGTCACCTTGTTGGCGGTTGTTTCCAGACGTCCCTGCAGCATCTCTGACAGATGGATAATCCATAATCCCGCATGTGTGAAGCTGCTGTTGGGGTTAAATCCTCGCAGGTCACATTTCCAGGGTCAGGAGTCGACAGGATGCATCTTAGTTACACAACTGAAAACACATCAACAACACTTCAAACTGACAGGTGGTGTTATCGCAGCCCTCCGCCACATCATCACCCACCCACACAACACTCGTCTCCCCGTCACCTCCTCCCGTCCTCTCTGCCGCTCTCTTATGAAACACAGTCCAACCTGCAGGTTTTCACTTCACGGTCCGTGAATATTCAGCTGTTGGCTTTAATTTCTTTTTTGGAAGATGATTGAATGATTATAATCTTCAGTTGTCGGGATGATACGTTATAAATAAATAAAACAAAAAGATTTTAAATGTAAAGATAAAGGGTAGCAGTAAAGTGAAACTCAATTTCTATTTTTACCTCAAGATTGTACAGACTTCTAGATTAAACTGAACATTTGTCGACTGTCGGGTAAAGTCTATGTGTGGGAAACACTGGGCAACAACCAACAACCGCGTTTAAGTCGGACTGTAACTGTTTGAGTCGACATGGAGAATAAATTGACCTGCCGGCCTGCCTGCATTATGAAATGACAGATGACTGAGTGCCTTGATTGGAAAAGTTAGAATATTGAGTAAAGCGTATGTGTGGGAAACACTGCAAAACAGTTCTGGAGTTTCACAGGAAAGTAGAGTTGTTGTTCTGACCCAAAGTCTGTGTTTGTTCCTTTGTTGCTGGGAGAAGCCAAAGTTTCCACTGAAGTGGATGATGAAGTTAATCTGCTCAAAGCTAAAAGTGTTGGTAGGAGTCTCACCTGAAGTTGGAGTCGTCGATTGCTCAGGTGCAAAGTGAATTCCCTTCAGCACGCCTCCACAGGCCATCAGCCAATCAATCAGTCAATCAATATTTGTATAACGTCATCTCATGACACTTTCCAAATTAGGTCCAAAACAAAGTCTTTGATTAATTAATTTGCAGAGACCCAAAACTTCACCATCAGCAGCACTTTTAATAAAAAAAACAACAACTGCCTTTTAAGAGGAACAAACCTCGAGCAGAACCGGACTCAGTGGTGGACGTGATGCTGAACCACCCAGGCTGTCTTCAACAGAGACGTGGTTCTGGTCAGAGAATCTGACTGAACTTTGTTTCCCTTCATTCATGTTTAGTTGAACACCGCTCTGGAACTGCGTCCAGTTTGTTTACGTCTGGCGAGTGATGGAGCTCGACGAGGGCCAGATTCAAGCTGACTGCGTGTCAACGCATCTTTCTTTCATTGCCATGATCAAATCGAACAGTTGTGCCGTCAGGACTCGTCTCAGCGCTGCTCTGTCACGAGCATTCAAAGATTTTTGTCTCTCATCTAAGAAACTGACAATCATGTGGTGACGTGAACGATCCACCACGTTCCAGCAGAATCAAGGCGCTCGTTCTCATCTCCAGCATCCTGCAGCCGGCTGCAATCTGAAGATTTGTCAGGTCGTAATCCAGATCAGATGTCAGATGTCTAAATCAGATCAGGTGAACTCCTCTGTGTCGCTGGCTGCAGGAGCTCCGTGTGAACAAACAGATAATAAGACGAACACAGAGTCGTCCTGCAGACGGATCCAGGAGCTGGAATACAGATGCATCTCACTGAACTCCAGATGTTGTGTGACTGCTGTTTTGCTCCCAGGTAAACGACTGACGCAGGATTAAGATCAGCTGGATTAATTCTGGAAACATCAGACACAATTTATAACAACAACCACATCAACACAGAACCTGAACCAGATGTGCCGGGTCCTCACTGAAAATACACTTCAGCTCCGTCAGTCCATGAAAACAGGACAAGATGACTGCCGCTGGTGTGTGTGTGTGTGTGTGTGTGTGTGTGTGTGTGTGTGAGAGAGACAGAGGCTGCATCTGGTTTCTGTCAGGAGACATTAGGAGACACACTCACCCTTCTTCTGTCACAGCAACAAAAGAGTGTAGAGGAGGAGGAGGAGGAGGATGTTGTGAAGGATTCGATTGTGTGTCTGAGAGGACGACCGGAGGAGGCTGTCTGCTCTTCCTCACAGCAAAAAAAGACACTTAAAGGACCAATCTGGTGTTTTTTCTGTGGCTACAATCCGGTCCTGTTATCACTAACCTTCACTGCATGTTGTGTGTTTCAGCCAGCAGAAGTAGTCGTGATCTGCGTGGAGTTGTGTTGACTGTCTGCTCCTCGGGGAGGTCGGAGGAGATAATAACAGCAGCTGTGTCACTTTTTTAAGTTCTCGTGATTAAGCGTAGTTTCCTGTAAGAACATGCAGCTCGGGACGGACCTGTCGCAGATTCTGATTGGTGTTAAAATGTATTTATAGCGCTGAATGTGAGTGACGTCCCAGCTAGCATCCGCTAACACAGAGTCTGAGAAGATGGAGGCTGGTTTGACGGCAGGGAATACAGTGTCCTGCTGGGTTCTTGGCTCTTGGGGCCGCGGGCCGACTGCTGGCTGCGTGACTTACTTTAGCAACAAAGCTGCTGGTATCTGTGCACACGGACCCGGTCCAGAACCTGTCGGTGGTCACTGGGAAGATGCTGGTTAGTTGGAGTCAGCAGTTTAGTAAAGCTGTCTGTCCAGAGTTGAGCCGGAGCAGCTGGAGAACAGAACATGGTTGTTAGTTGAGACCCTGGGAACCCGACATGCGGACGTGTGTCGGTGGTGCCGGGGGGACAGTTTTCTGGGCCGGGTGACCCAGTTGGAGGCTGCTGTCATAGAGACAGAAGGAAACAGTGGTGACTACAGCGGTGAGCTAATGAGCAGCTCTGCAGGGACACGGGTCATCACCATGTGGCAGGTTGGTAGACGTCGCCCAACCAGCCCGTCATCAGAAAATACAATCCAGTTTCACCCAAATCAGGCAACAAAATATAAAGTTCTGTTTCAGAGACACTTTGGGTTCAGTCGATTTCCAGTTGTATGTTGAAACTTCCCGTCTTTGTCTGCTCTCCTGCCCTGTTTTGTTTTTGTCCTGCTACACTTTTTGTTTCTGTCTTTAGTTTTTTTCTCCATGAACTTTCCTCTGCTGGACTTTGTTACTTGGATTTAAATCTTTAAAAGCTTACTTGTGGTTCTTTTACCTTCCTGAGTGCCCCCGAGAGCAGGATGAGTTAAAAAAGATCATTTTCCTTTAGATAACAAACTTTTCACTTTTTTATTGAGGTGACGAATGTGATAAAATCACTTAGATATGCAGTTTGACATGATGGGAGCTCTGATAACAGTAAATGAGTGTGTGTGTGTGTGTGTGTGTACATCAGTGAAGCTTCATTATGTTTATTATGGAGGTGAACATGTGACATCACATCATAACATTGTTACACAGAAGGATTTTGTCTTAATCACCTCCGACGTCTCAACAATCCAACATCCTGTCTGGAGGTTCAGACCTACATTTCTCCACAACGCCGCCGCAAAGATGGATCCTGATTTCATAACAATTCATCCGGCAGTCTTTTAAAGTCTGTGACCAGCAGACGGCCTCTAACGAGCCGCCCTGCTGTTGTGACGACAGCAAAACAGGATAGAAGAAGAAGAAGAGGCGAGGCAGAGAAGAGTTTCATTGTCTGTCCTCCAGCCTGTAATCACACTGGAATCCGCCTAATGGGAAACAGTGAAGTGTTTGTGTGTGTGGACATTAAAGTTAATAGAAGGCACATTACTGACATCAAGTCATGAAATTCCAGAAGGAGGAAAGAAACCAGGAGATAAAAGAGGAAGAGGACACGTAGACGAGGAGACGGAGACGATATCAGAGAGCGAGTGAGGAGGTGACGGAGGAGAGAGGTGACCTCTGAGTATTGATCAGAGCATCCAGGTCATCAATAACCTGATAGAGATCTGATAGGAGGCTGTCTGGACACACACACACACACACACACACACACACACACACACACACACACACACTTCCTCCCTCGTCTTCTCTCGCTGGTTCTTCCTCCTCGGTGTTTGAGCCAAGATGGAGTCTCGAGAACGTTTCACGTCTGAATATAATCCCGTCTGGTGTCGAGCGCAGACTCAGCTCAGTTCTGCACTTCTGTGTGAATATGAATCCATCAGTGACGTCCTCAGCTGATCCGGACCTCCAGGCCCGGAGGTTTTTGTTGTGGATTGATTTCTCTGATACGACGACAGCGAGAGAGTTACGCAGTGTGTAAAGATGAATTGACTTTACCCACATTACTGATCGTGTTCATAGGTAAAGTTTTAACAACACGTCCGATGATGAGACGTGACTGTGTGGAGACTCACGTGGATCCACTCGGCTCCATCAGACCACATTTTCTCTTCTGCTTTGTCTCGTCTTTATTAGATCAGAGGAGGAACTGTTCTGGAGGCAGCGTCTGTTTTTAGCTGGCCGTCACTTTCCCCTGATTCCACCTGATCAGCAGCAGCTCGTGTCAGCTGACGACTGAAGTTAATTCTGTGAGTGACGTGTTGCTGTTGATGCTCCGGGAAGAAACTGAAGGTTAGAAACTAATCCAAACCACCAGTCAGTGCAGAGGTCTCTGAATCCTCTCTCTCATTAGCACTGATGATAATTCTGACACTCAGACCTGTCGGCTCCAAACCACACACGCACACACACACACACACACACACGCACACGGAGGTGTGATGATATAGAGCAACATGACAGGCAAAACATAATTAGACTGTAATAGAATGGATCTGTGGTTTAGGCTGACATGAGAGAGTGTGTGTGTGTGTGTGTGCGTGCGTGCACTGGATTGACGATACACACACACACACACACACACACACACACACACATCTTTGAAGTCAATTAGAGAGAATAGATTAGTGGTTCGGCTGTCTCAGGTATTAACAGACAGTTGAGGTCCTGTGTGTGTGTGTGTGTGTGTGTGTGTGTGTGTGTGTGTGTGTTTCATTTCCTGATCTGTTTATTTTCATTTTAATTGGACAGTTACAGTAACGAGGACTGAACCTCCTCCTCCAACTTTACTGATGCACAAAACCACTTCTTCAGTCAGCAGAACTCGCGTTAAAGCAGCCGCAGACGTCTTCTCACCTCCAGCGAGCAGCCGAGCTGTTAGGATCGATCGAGAAACTCTGATCTCAGAGCCGGTTGATCGTTCGGCAGGTTTGAAGCGTCTCTGGTCTCGGTGCTTCTCCGTGTTCTGGTTGTGATGACAGACGAGCTTCCGTTGTGCCGTGATGTTCCGCCTGCTGTCAGACTTCATATCACAGAGAGTGAGAGCTTCATATGGAACCAGTCTGAACATGGACGCTGTCATCACACTGTGGCTGAGACTCTGTTCAGGGTCTGGATCCTCTGAAGGACTCGGCCTCTGTGGTCTGTGAAGGCGAGTCCTTCAGAGACCTTGTTAACCTGCTCAGCTGCTGTTAAATGTGACGGTCTCGCATTTCCTTGTTACATCACCAGATGTTTTACTCTTATGTCACGATTTCTGCCGCCCAAGCCCGTGAAAGTGACGATCTACGCCACGTGATGTCGCCATTTTCTCTCTTTCTTTCTTCTTTTTCGGGCACGCAAAGAATCTTGGGACATGTGAGGCCACAGGGATCATCTGGAGGAGCCTTCAGACTGGGACGGTCTTCGTGGAGCGTTGTGATGTAATTGGTCTTCAGATGCTCCTCTGAAGGATGCAGACCTGAACTGAGACAGTCTGTGACATCAGCTTTCACTTCTGAGTGAGACGTCAAAGGTCCAATTTGTAAGAAAGCTGACTGACCTACATTTGAGATTGTAGGTCGGGTTGGCTGCCGTCCCAGAGTGTCAGTATCTGATGAGACTTGATGAGCTTATCAAAGCAAGAGAGTCGATTATCGATTAATAATGACGACATAGAGAATAAAAGTCTGTAAGCTGGCTGTCGCCTCTGTAACATCATCACCGCTGATCAGCTCGAACAATAATAAATCATAAAACATCTTTACAAGGACTTTAATTTGTTTGGTTCACAGTTTCAGTTGTCACATGTAGAAAAGCTGCAGGATGTCTGAAAGAACTTCGATGCAGATGAAGTTCTGGAGTTTCTGGGAAAGTTCACAGACCAGGAACTGTTTGTTTGGAGGGCAAATAGTTTCCCAGCGTAAGAGTCCTGTTGTAATCCAATTATCTTAATTCTGACTGTTCAGAGTATTTAATCAAATCATTTCCAACGTAAGAAGTCGCATTAACAGACGGATCCCTGCAGGAAAAACACATGATGGTCGTTTCCACAGCTGCTGGACGAAAATTCCCAAAATTACAATTTGATCCTTGTTATTGGAAACGATCCCGACTGAGCAAGTTTAGTGTTCCAGTAATCAAACGTCCCGGAGCTGAAGCTGAACCAGAACACAGCGTGGAGACGTGACGACTGAACCAGCAGCTCGTTACGGTCGACACCAACAGGCTCACATGTTCACCTCACGTCGTGTTGTCTGTTGTGTGTGTTGTTGTCTTTTATTGTTGTGTGTGTGTTGTTGTTGTGTGTCGTCATGTAAAAAAACCTGCAGAGTCTGAAAGTCTGAGCTGCTTTAAACTGCAGCGATGGACCGAGTGAGTGTTGAACTGAGAGCAGCTCAAATTATCTCTTATCTGCCCTGTGTGTGTGTGTGTGTGTGTGTGTGTGTGTGTGTGTGTGTGTGTGTGAGATGTAGTGGAGCGGAAGTAAAAGTAAATTGAGTAAATGTACTCGAGTATTGATACGGGTAGATTGGTGCTCAGAACTGCACAACAACCCAACAGGAACTCTGTGTGTGTGTGTGTGTGTGTGTGTTTGGTCGGTGTGTCCATCAGCTACAGATACGACCTGTCACTCAACAATGTCGCTGTGACAACACACCCCGCCATCGGAGGCGATGACAAGAATAGACGACTGAATCCAGGCGCAGGGTGATGGATGCTCCCTGTCAGCCCTCTGACCTCCTCGTGAGGAGGAGACGAGAGGGGAGACGCTGTGAGAGAGAATGTGAGGAGGAGGAGGAGGAGGAGGAGGAGGAGGGAGGAGGAGGAGGAGGGAGGAGGAGGAGGAGGAGGAGGAGGAGGAGGAGGAGGAGGAGGAGGAGGAGGAGGAGGAGGGAGGGAGGGAGGAGGAGCAGGAGGAGGAGGGAGGAGGGAGGAGGAGGAGGAGGGAGGGAGGGAGGGAGGAGGAGGAGGAGGAGCAGGAGGAGGAGCAGGAGGAGGAGCAGGAGGAGGAGGGAGGAGGAGGAGGACTTTCAGTTCTTTCAAACAGGTGGATGGAAACACAAAGAGACGGAGCGAGGAGGAAGTAAAGAAACAAATATGTAAGGGAGAAATCAGAGGATGAGTGTTTTCACCCTGGAGGTATTGATGAACTATTGGACTGTCCACACTGCTGTGTGTGTGTGTGTGTGTGTGTGTGTGTGAGAGCAGACGGTCCTGCTGTGGGCTAATTAAGCGCTCACTATGAATTTATTTAAACGTACGTTGGACCTCTCTGTTGCCATAGTTACTAACACACACACACACACACCCACACACACTGTACGCTGCTGTCGGCCTCCAGAGGACGGACGTGTCTGACCACACACACACACACACACACACACACACACACACACACACACACAGACACACACAGTTTCCTGTTTTAGCTACAGTAGCTGTACAGTCCGCAGCCTGTCAGCTGTTGCCTAGTAACAGCTGATCCGGAGCCAGATGAGAGGATGTTCCTCCTCTTTCTGTTTTTCAAGTTAAAGCTGCTGTTGGAAACTTTGGAGAGTTAAAGTTTGAGTCCACACACACACACACACACACACACACACACACACACACACTGGAGCTCATGAAAACTTTGGGACTGATGTTTTAATATTTTATGTTTGTGCTCGAGCGGCGGGCGGTTCACTGGTCTCATCACTGCTGCTGTGGCACATTCAGCTCCGCCTGTAACTGTTAGCGAGCTAACGCTAGCACAAAGCACTCAGCCCCTGAGCACAACAACATGCTGTGGCTAACGTTAGCACAAAGCACACAGCTGCAGGAGGAAGTGGCACACTGTAGCTCATTTTTTATTGGCTTTTATACATTGACCTATGTTTTTGAAATGGCTAGTTGAATGTCGCGAACTAGCAGCTAGAGGAGGTGTGATTCTGACCTGTAGTGTGTTTTCCTGCTTCACGGCTTCAGTCTTTAGCCTCACCGTCGTGTTACAATCAGTCGCTGTGTGACGGAGCAACATGGCTTCATGTATCAGGTGCAGCAGCCTCACGCAACACGTCAGTTAATTCAACCATCAGTTAATGTCTGAAATATGTGTGAACAGTGTGAATAACCGATAATAAAACACGTCCATATCAATCATCCATCCATCAGCTGCTGTTTAACCCTGCTGATGCTTTCTCTGCCTCTTTTGTAGAGTTAATGACCCTCTCCCCCTCGTTTCCCGTGTGTGAGTGTGTGTGTGTGTGTGTGTGTGTGTGTGTGTGTGTGTGTGTGTGTGTGTGTGTGTGTGTGTGTGTGTGTGTGTGTGTGTGTGTGTGTGTGGTCTGACTGATGGCCATTCTGTGTGTCGGGGCGTGACAGGGCCTCTAAAGAGAGGAGGCAGAGTGAAAAGAAAAAGAGCGAGTGAGCCAAGATGGATAGAGAGAGAGAGAGAGCATGCAAGGATTGTGTGTGTGTGTGTGTGTGTGTGTGTGTGTGTGTGTGTGTGTGTCGGGGGGGTTGTAGGAAGGGGTCAGTCTAATTTGCAGCTCATTGAGTAGAAACAAGCTTCCTCTGACGGACGGGTTGGGGGGTCGTCAGCGTGTGTGTGTGTGTGTGTGTGTGTGTGTGTGTGTGTGTGTGTGTGTGTGTGTGTGTGTGTGTGTGTGTGTGTGTGTGTGTGTGTGTGTGTGTGTGTGTGTGGACAGCAGCTGACCAGAGTCTTCACAGTTTCATCCTCACTGATAGAAACACGTCTGCGTATCACTTCCTCCAAATCTACATTAAAATGTCCAAAACAACACAAACATCCTTAAATCGCCACCAATCAGTATTTATCTCAAATAAATGATTTATTGTTCTTCAGCTCCGGTAAGACTTGTTGTGTTAAAACCTGTAGACTCTATCAGCTCCATCAGCTGACAGTATATGTATTAACCGTTATCGATCAGTGTCGGGGAAGCAGAAGTGTTCAGTTATGTTTCACACACCAGCTTCTTCAGGTCGAACTCCTTCAGACAGACGAAGAGAAACACAGTTGTGGATGTTGGGACTGATATGTCTGATATTGATTATTGATTATGTTGGAGGACCTACAGCACCGTGTCCCTCTGCAGAGACGCTGTCTCTTCTCATTCTGAGGTGACAAAAACACAAGGAATCTTATTTTCAGCTCATCAAACTCTGATGAAAACATCGTTATGAATCTTGTTTTCCATTCCTGACCTGATCGCCTCCCAAAGCCGGCGTCAGGACAGCAGAGTCACTCTCCATTTGTTCAGACTTCTCGACCCTGCGCAGCACGACTCCCTCCAGTAAATGTTTGCAGGTGTATGTTTGTATCGTCACACTCGTGCACTTAAAGAATCTTTGATAAACAGCAGCTGTGATCCTCAGATCAGACCTTGACAACCGTTTCTGTATTTCTTCTCACTCCATCGACGGTGACGTGTCGTGCTTTCTCTCTTGTGACAGACGTACTTATTGTCAGTCTCTGTGGACTAAAAGCTTCTGCTAAAGGCCGTGAATGTGAATGTGATCTGGACCTTTAGGTAACAGAAGGGTTCTCAGTGACGTCTCGCTGATCGCTGCCCCTTCAAACTTCTTCTGATTCCCATAGAAACAATCTGCGTGGAGACAAAGAGAAGCTTCAGATATTTATTCTCCTTAATGACTCATTACAGACTGAGAATAGAAAACATGCATATGGACGCCTGAGAAACAGAGAGAAGTGTGATTTACCGCAGCGAGTCGCTCCAACTGTCGCCTGAGGGATGAAGATGAAAAACCCTCGGGGGAGACAGGAAGTCGTTTTTAGGACTTTGTGTGTTTTGCATGTGACGATGATCCGTTTCACACGAGCAGAGAAAGAAACAAGCGTCTCAATGTGACTTAACGTGCAGCGTCCATGTTTGTTTTCTCCTTAATCGACTCTGATATTCAGTATCAGTACAGCAGGTCAAATATTTCACCTTGTTTAAAGGAAACTGTAAAGTTCTGTGTTGATTTACAGACAGAATATTTCCATTTTCTCCTCATCTGCATAAAAATCATTTCAGTCGGCCTCCTCTGAAGGACTCGGCCTCTGTGGTCTGTGAAGGCGAGTCCTTCAGAGACCTTGTTAACCTGGTCAGCTGTTGTTAAATGTGACGGTCGAGCCTTTGGAGCATTTCCTGGTTTTGTCACCAGATGTTTTACTCTTAGATCACGATTGATGAAGTGATGATCTACGCCACGCGATGTCGCCATTTTCTCTCTTTCTTTCTTCTTTTTCGGGTGTGCAAAGAATCTTGGGATATGTGAGGCCACGATGGATCGTAGCGGTGCGTCCTCCAGAAACATGGAGCAGAAGGAGCCTCTGGAGGAGCCTTCAGACTGGGACAGACTTCAGATGCTCCTCTGAAGGATGCAGACCTGAACTGAGACCCAGCAATGTGTTAATTTACCCGATGTTTATTAAAAAACTTCCTCTACAGAAAAGACGAGGCCGCTAATCAATCTGTGGAGACTTGGATGGACAAGCTGCTCCAGTTCTGAAGGTTTATGGTGAACTGCTCCTTTAATCAGGTCTCTATAAAGCTTCAGCTCGTCTTTCATGGCGTCCCTCCGTCTCTCCTGGGCTTCTCGCACCTTCGATCAAAGAACCAGAAGATTTTAATTGCTCGTCTGTCGTCAGGAGGCTGAGAATCAGACGTTTGAGTGAACTGACCCTTTAACTTGAACTCTGTGACTCTGTGTTCTGTCATCGTTTGTATCCAAAGTTCAGTCGGTGCCTGAAGGTCAGCTCATGATCTCATTGGTCCTCCAGGGCTGATGTCATCATGGTGTCGGGGCTCGCTGCCCAACGCCTTGTGACATCATTTCCTGTACAACCGCAGGAATTCTGGTCTCGAATGACAGAGAGTGCCTGCAGCCGTGTGTGTGTGTGTGTGCGTGTGTGCGTGTGTGTGTGTGTGTGTGTGCGTGTGTGTGTGTGCGCGCGTGTGCGTGTGTGTGTGCGTGTGTGCGTGTGTGTGTGTGCGTATGCGCGTGCGTGTGTGTGTGTGTGTGCAGGCTGCGGTCCACTATTAATCCTGTTCCCTCTGACAGTAAGTGTTGTTCAGGTTGAGAAATGAATTACCCTGCTGGGCGGGTAGCACACTCATTCATCACCATCTCACACACACACACACACACACACACACACACACACACACACACACACACACACACACACACACACACACACACACTCGGCGTTCAGATGTCTATCTGCAGTTTTTTCCTGTCATTGTTGCCGCAGCAGCAGCTGTTCTGCAGTGAGACGGCTGCTAACCGACACTTTTCATTCTGAGTGTCGAACATAAAACCCTCCGGATGAATCATCTCTGCTGGACCTTCACTTTTATGGATCTGAGACCCTGAAACTGACAATGAAACACAGCGGTGTGCGTCTTATTCTGAGACCAGCTCCGTCCTGCAGAGCGATGAACACTGCGGCTTTTGTTAAAAATATCTGTTAAATATTAATATTAGCTGCAGGACGGGAATATGACCCGTAGAACCGTCTGATCAGCTGACTGTCATGAACTCACTGATGATGATCAATGATCTCAAAACATTAAAGGAGCAGTTCACCCTGATTCTACCTTTAACTTTCATAGTCTTTGAATTCTATTAATATGACGTGAGCTTCAGTTAGCTTTGAGCACAAATGTCCTTCAGAGGGAGACTTTTTACTCTGATACTCTGAGTCCATGTCAGAGCCTGAACTCTGTTACTGGACTGGAGGAAACAAGCTGGATCAGAACTTTTACTTTGACACAAGAATCTAAAGTCTCCTGGAGGAGAGGACGTGTGGACTGTTGTCTCGTCTTCAGGCCACATCATGGTACACAATAGATTTCATTGTACGATCATTTAGTGCCCTGCTGATGGGAAATTGACATTATTGGTTATCGGCAGATAAAGACATCATAGCCGATAAATAGCAGCGATAATAAAAAGCCGAACTGCTTCAGTCGACTTCAGGAGTTACACTCGGTGTGTTTACAGCTGCTTTGTTAGCTACTAATAAACACAAAGAGCGGTGCGTCCAGAAAAGTGAAACATTTGAAGTGGAAATAAATCCTTTTTAATTCGCTCCTCGTCGAGTCGTCCAGCTGCAGGTCGGTGATGAAGTTCTGTTCTGACCGTGTTCTGGAGCTGCTGGAGGACGTCAGAGTTCAAAGTGTTTCTGCACGTTGATTAAAACCTTTTTCAACCCGACGTCTCAGACGGATCGCTGCGCATGCACCCGGCCTGATTTAAACCTTTTCACTCTGCAGATCCTTTAAGCTTAATTAACAGAGACCGTCAGCGCTGGTGCTGGTTCCTGTTGTCAGGACGTCTCCAGAATCTGCGGGCTGATAAACAACACAAAGCTCTGCCCGTGAGCCCGATTCAGGAGCTTTGTGAACTGAAGCCGACAGCGGTGGTTTTTACAGACTCTGCAGAGCGGTTAGAGCCCAGAGTGCCGACCCATTTGTCTCTTTGTCGATGGTATTGACAGCTCCGGGTCCCGCTGGGAGCCTAAAGAGAAAATCAACACTCGGCAGTAAACAGGATTTATGTCCAAGTCGTGTTTTCTAGCTAAACTGAAAAGCTGAAGTATTGAATGTGGAGCTGCTCGGTGCTTCGTTCTGTCCTGCAGAGAAACTGAAACTTCTGTGGTTTATAGAATTTAAAGACTCCAGAATCCCACAAGTCACCAAACACACTGAACACAGAGAAGATGAATGTTTGGACCATCTGTCACTAAAAGTCTCTGCAGCAGCTTTAACGACAGCCGACCGTGAAGGTTGTTCGTAACATCTTGTGACAAACTCGACTCCGAGTGTTGGTGTTGCTCCGTAATGTCTTGATGTGATTGTCTGTAACTCATCAACTGAAAAGATGAATTCAGATGGTTTCACCTGATCTGGACGATCTGTCTCTGCACTCTGTGTGGATCAGACGTGACAGCTGCAGCCTAGCTTAGATCAAAATACAGCACTTGAGTTACGTTCCAGCATGACGGTTCAGCCGTGAGAACGTTATTCCTCATCATCTCACAGGATTGTTACAGGTGATCAGAATGAGGATCGTTGGGCTTTTCTGCATCAAGACGTACTTGTGATGCACCTGTACCTGCTGGTCTCAGAGCAGCTGTCTGACTGAACATGAGGCAGCTGGATTAGAAGCAAAGTCAACATCAAGTTATGAAGAGAGGCAGAAGTGCTGCTGCCGGAGCGAACTGAGGCAAAGATACGTGAATCACACAGCAGAGGTGAAGCTAATGAATAATCAGAGAATGCAAATCTAACAAACTGCAGCGATCTGTGCAACAGATTTAAATAGAGGAGAGGACGGGTCAGAACCGAGCTGCATCAGCCAAGAACTAATATATTCCACTGGCTTGCATCAGCTTATATATTATATTTATATGAGAATTAATACTGTCCAGGTGAAAACATCAACATGTCCTGTCACCATATTTCAAGAGAGGATTTATGACCGTTAATACACCCAGGAAGATAACAGGCTAGCATAAGTGTTAGCTTCTCCGGCAGGCTAGCATCAGTGTTAGCTTCTCCAGCAGGCTAGCATCAGTGTTAGCTTCTCCGGCAGGCTAGCATCAGTGTTAGCTTCTCCAGCAGGCTAGCATCAGTGTTAGCTTCTCCAACAGGCTAGCGTCAGTGTTAGCTTCTCCGGCAGGCTAGCGTCAGTGTTAGCTTCTCCAGCAGGCTAGCGTCAGTGTTAGCTTCTCCAGCAGGCTAGCATCAGTGTTAGTGGTCAGTGTGTGTATGTTGTTAGATTAGTAAGTTAACATGTAGAAGAACGTCACAGTGACTTTAAGAACATTTTGTGTATCCGGATGACTTCTAAACCAACCTGACGGAGGATCCCGTGACTTCCTCCGTCAGTGTGTTTCTGCTCCTGCAGGTTGTGTTACTGTGTCACAGTGTCGAGTCACTGCTGAGTGAATAACTGACGACCGCCGTTGATTTAATGTGCAGTTTGTTTTTTTCTGTAAATGCCTCGAGGCTGCAGCAGCTGGACAACTGCTTTCCCAGGATGCTTTACTGCTCACACAGCCAGAGGCACACGTGTGTGTCTGTGTGTGTGTGTGTGTGTGTGTGTGTGTGTGTGTGTGTGTGTGTGTGTGTGTGTGTGTGTGTTCAGTCACTTGGGCAGATATCCAGATGGTACCATTCCTCTACTGTCCTGTGGGTCTAAGCTGTGACACACACACACACACACACACACACACACACACACACACACACACACACACACCTCTG
This sequence comes from Acanthopagrus latus, assembly GCF_904848185.1. Taxonomy (NCBI): domain Eukaryota; kingdom Metazoa; phylum Chordata; class Actinopteri; order Spariformes; family Sparidae; genus Acanthopagrus; species Acanthopagrus latus. The sequence continues at coordinate 1,122,040 of NC_051045.1, read as the reverse complement.
GACAGAGCCATGTGATCGGATCACCCCCATGTCCAGTCTTCATGCTAAGCTAAGCTAAGCTAACAGGCTGCTGGGTGTAGCTTCACATTTAGTGTTCAGACTTTAATCGTCTCCTTTTTGCTACAAAGAGAAAACATGTATTTTACTGAAATGTTCAACTATTTATTCAGATTTAAATACTTGAAAATCAGATTTTAAATGTTTTATATTGAGCTAAACACAATCAGCTGAAGTTTCTTTTAACTGATGTGCGACACTAAATACTCATCCTCCTCTGCTCTCCGACAGATTCTCTCTGACATGTTGAATCTTTTCAGCTGCTCAGAGTTGAAGCGTCTCAGCGGCGCTCTGAGCTGTGAAAACATGCCAGAGCGTCGACACCGTCAGAAACACGAAGCAGCAGCTTGTTTTCATAGAAGAAGAGAGGAGGTTCTGCTGGAAACACCCGGTGCTGCTCGAGTTCTGCATCTTCTAGAAGCTTTTAACTGGAACCAACCTGCAGCCCAAACAAGAACTGACCCAATCTGTAAGGTATGGGCAGAACTTTGGTTTAAAATGGACTCACATCACAAACAGAACCAACGACTCTGTTCTGAAGTTAGCATGCTAAGCAGCTAGCTGCTAACAGCCCTGTGTAGCTCGGAGATGATCGTCTGTAGCTTCTAAAACAGCCGGTATACTAATGAATCTAATAATCAACAACATAAACTCATAAAAGTGAAGAAATGGAGAGTGAAGACTGTAATGATCAATAGTTAGTGGTTCTGCTGCCCACTGTATTCTGTCTGGTTGTTGGGAATTAAACCTTTTAAGAATGAAAACATTTAACATCATCAACAGTAAGCTAACAGCTAACAGCTAACAGCTGACCTGGACTCTGGATCTGGATCGAGTCTAGTAGTCTGAAGTCTGAAGTCTTTGGTTGTGAAACTATTTGAAGTTGTAACTTAAGTCGCAATTTTCCAGCAACAATCGAGTCGACGTTTAAGAAGCTACTTCAGCCGGATGTTGCTCTGAAGTGAAATCAGTGATCGTTACTGGGTTTACTTTGATTGGACAGCTGATGGCTCACCATTTTTGATGTTTCCATGGCAACACTGATTTCTTTTAACATAAGCAATCAGAGGAAGTGAATGTTTTCTTGAAGTGATCACAGCTCGTCTTGTTGAGTTACTGACATTTAGGGAACGACTGCAGCTTCACTCTGCTCAGTGTGACGGAGGTGAACTTCAGGCTCGTCAGCATGTTGGACTTCATGCCAGCGTGTCTGACGGCTCGTCAGGTCGCTAGCTAGCTTCTAAAAGATCCTGGCGTCACTGAAGTGTGATTCTGCAGATTGAGGTTTCAGGTTGGCTGTTACACATCCTGTTGTGTCTCATCGCTCTTCTACTCCAAGTGTTGTCACTCCACATGTGTTGATGCGTCGGGGGGGTTCTGGTTCTGGTTCTGATCCAGGAGAACATGTGGATCCATCACATTAACGCTCTGATTCAATTTAATGGATTCAGATTCAGCGTTGAACCGGTCTGTGTGTGTTTGGGCACTGTTCATGTGAAACGGCCTGAGCAGACTTCTTGTTCAGCTGAAACTCAGCACCCGTCTCCCCCCTCTCCCTCCACCATCTCCCCCCTCTCCCTCCACCGTCTCCCCCCTCTCCCTCCACCATCTCCCCCCTCTCCCTCCACCATCTCCCCCCTCTCCCTCCACCATCTCCCCCCTCTCCCTCCACCGTCTCCCCCCTCTCCCTCCACCGTCTCCCCCCTCTCCCTCCACCGTCTCCCCCCTCTCCCTCCACCATCTCCCCCCTCCCTCACCCCCGTCTCCCTCCCTGTCTCTCTGTTCGCTCCATTTAACTGAAGCCACCAGCTACATGAATACCCATGAACAGCCAGCAGCTCTGCCAACAGCTCCATTACAATGTGCACTCCACCTCCTCTCCCTCCCTCCCTGTTTTCTCTCCCCCCTTCAGCTCCCGCTCTCCTTCCCTCACTTCAAATCTCTCTCACACGAGGTGGACAAAAGTATGTGGTCGCCCAAACGTGAACCGCCCGATGTGTGATTGTGACGCCGTTAATGTCGCTGCGATGACGTCGTATTTTTATTTGTTTGTGTTCATGGCAGTTTATTTTGTTTAAAGGAGCAGTTCACCTGAAAAGAAGAACTCAGTCCTTCTGTTCCTCCTCCTGACGATATAAAGTCAGGAGAAGTGTCGTGGTCCACAGAACAGTTCAGACTAGATTTAAAACATCAGATGTCTCCAACAGCTCGTGTGCTGTGATCACAGTCTGCAGGAGAGAACCCATCACTAACTGATCTCAGACCAGATTTACACCTTCGATCCACTACAGACGCCGTTAGCTTCACTGACCTCCGGTGGTTCAGCTGAACGTGCATCTTTTCTCTACGCCAACAACATCCTGACATCAGAGCGAGGAGGATGTGGGCGATGACATCATCCACAGGAGACAAGAATATGGTGAAAGTTATGATTGATGTCTGATTCGCTCAGCGTCCTCCTGACACGTAGCCTCAGCGCTAATGCTAACGCTAACTGTCCAGCTGTCTGCAGATGTCAGGCTGACGTCCGGACACACAAACAGCAGCAGATCTCCTCCTCGTTCTCCTGAACCTGATTATTAAAGTGGCTGCTGTGCTTTGTCTTCATCACCTGCTGCTGACAGGCGATGGCCGTCTGTTAGCATCAGGTTTGAATATGTGCCCGCTGAGCTGAGCTCCTCCTGCGGCCTTCTGTGGTGAAATATGATTCTTTCTGGGAAAGAGATGCATGTAAATCATGTCCAGGCTGCTGCTGCTTCAGCAGATTAGACCTCTGTCGTCCTACAGCTCCCATAATGCAACACTCGACCCTCCCTCCCTGCCCACATTCTCACTTCATCCACCTCCACAGCTTCAACACATCTGTCCTGTCTCCGAGCTCAAACTCTGAACAAAACTTCCTGTTGTTGTTGTTGTTGTTGTTGTTGTTGTTGTTGTTGTTGTTGTTCTGGTCTCTCAACAAAAATAACGTTGGAACATTTTTCTCTGAAACATCTGAAACATCACCGTGTGCTGCAGAACCAGAACCAGGAGCACTAAAGAATCTGTCCACATACTTTTGGCCAACTCTCCTGTGTGTGTGTGTGTGTGTGTGTGTCCCTCCCTCCTGTATTTATTTCATTTCGTCCTCTCTCTGCTGGCTCCTCCCCTTCCAGTCATGGTTGAGGGACTGTGAGCCTCCTCATTGGTTCAGAGTGAGGAGAAGGCCCCTCCCCCTCTCTCTCTCTCTCTGCCTGAGCGAGGGAGAGAGAGAGAGAGAGGGAGGGAGGGCGAGTGAAAGTGGAGAGGCAGGCGGGCAGACTTGTTGCAACAGATGGCTTTACCAGCGGCGGCTCGGCGGCGGCTGCACCGAGGAACTCTGGGACGCCGTTAGACAGAGATAGAGGGAGAGAGGGAGGGGTGTTAGAAAGTCACGGCACTGGAAGGGAGCAGGAAGAACAGAGCGAGGAAGACTTCTTCTTCTTCTTCTTCTTCTTCCTCTTCTTCTTCGTCTGCTCTCAGTGTTCCTCTGCAGACAGACGGGAAGACGCGTCGGGAAGTTGTCCAGCTGAGAGGAGCAACAGTTTTATAGAGGAGATGACTGTGATCTGAGCCCTCGCCCTCCTCCTCCTCCTCCTCCTCCTCCTCCTCCTCCTCCGGCTCGGGGGTCAGAGAGGAGAACACCTGCTGACAGCGAGGAGCTCCTGAGGGAGGAGACGCAGCAGCAGGAGGTACAGGACTGTTTCTACTCCGCTCCGCTTCGACTTTTATCAGTTTTTTATGCTGCTGCTGCTCTGAGGTCATCATTCATGGACCGATCTGTGTGTGTGTGTGTGTGTGTGTGTGTGTGTGTGTGTGTGTGTGTGTGTGTGTGTGTGTGTGTGATACTCAGTTCTGCTCTACTTCACTGTGTGTCAGTTTCTGTGGTCAGAGCTGTTAGTCAGAGCAGCTTTGTTACAGAGTGTGTGTGTGTGTGTGTGTGTGTGTGTGTGTGTGTGTGTGTGTGTGTTGCTCCACTTTGCTGATGTGCTCCTCGCATTAGTTTTGAGGCCATGTTGTACTTACACTTGTCACACTTGTTTGCTGCCGCAGTGTGTTTCACGTGCTGCTTTAACTGTGTGTGTGTGTGTGTGTGTGTGTGTGTGTGTGTGTGTGTGTGTGTGTTTATTGCTTCCTGCTTGCACAACACGTGGGAGTGTGTTTTAGCTGCGCAACACTGAGGTCAGTCAGGAGAGAGAGGGAGGAGGAGAGAAGGAAGAAGGAAAGAATGAAGGGAGGAAGGAAGGGAGGATGGGAGGGAGCGAGGAAAGGAGGAAGGGAGGGAGGGAGGGAGGGAGGAAGGAAGGAAGGGAGGAAGGGAGGGAGCGAGGAAAGGAGGAAGGGAGGGAGGGAGGGAGGGAGGGAGGGAGGAGGGCTGTTCCTCCTCTCTCTTTATTAATATTATTTTTATGTTCCAGTCCTCCTCAGGTCGTAACAAAGAGCCTCACAGGGAACATTAAGACACACAGTGAGGAAGTTCTGATGTGAGCGGTCCAGAGTTCTTCTCTCAGCAGTAACAGTGCGAGCTCGGTCCAGATGGAAGTTCTGCACAAACAGATTTTTTTCAGGTTAACTTCTGTGAACTGACGGTGAAGAGACGAGCGGCGCTGGTGAGGTTAGAAACATCTTCAGGTTACAAAAGCAGGTTGAGCCGGGCCTCCATCAGAGGGTGACACCGTCAGCAGGGCGTGGTTCTGTGTGGTTCTGTGTGGTTCTGTGTGGGAGGATGTAGCAGTACCTTAGTTGGTCCATCACTTCGGTTTCCTCCACATCTGTTAGATTGCTGTTCTTTTAGTTGTGTTGGTGAGTTCTGTTGACTCTGCTGATCAGTCACACCGGATCAGAACCTCCTCCCTCTGGACCTCGTGGGCATCAGCCGTTTGTACCGTGATGTGTTCACTGTCATCACATCAAGGAGGATTTAGTAATATGTGATATATGATACATGTTCCTGTGATACGATATTGAGTTCTGGTTCCGTCCCTTTATCTGGATCCAAACCAGAAGTTATTGAGGTCTGTTCTGGGCCGAGATTCATCCTCCATTTTAGTGGAAATCCATTCAGACAAATGACCTCAGGTGGGAACAGAACCTCAGGTGGGAACAGAACCTCCTTGTTGTTAAAAGTTAAAAATGAGTTTGTAGTTCAGAACCTGACACCACAGAGAGGTCACAGATCCTCAGTGGATCCTGTCTCTTCTGTTTGGGCTCTCAGACGGGTCGTGTTGACAGCGTCAGAACCACGGCTGCAGACTTCTGTTAGCTCGTCTGTAGTGTTAAAGTCCTGGACTTCATTTATTTACAGTAACGGAACGTAGAGACGTGAAGAAGATCTGTGAGCTGATCTTCATCTTATCTCTTTGTCTTCACGTCCAAACATCTTTAACACTCTTCTCAGGTATAATTGTGGATTTTGGACGGTTGGTGACGTCATCTTCATGCTAAATGAGACGGTCACATGCAGTTTTATTTATTATAATTTTATTTTTAACGATTCACAGACTGAACGACGTCTCTGTGAGAAACGAGAAAATGTTTTGCAAACGGAAAAGTTAGAAAATTTGGTCAAAGCTGCAGAAACGTGTGAGTCTGAACTCACCTGCAGAGATCTGATAGAGCTGCACTGTTTAATACATATCTGTGTGTGTGTGTGTGTGTGTGTGTGTATGTGTCTGTATGGTATGTGTGTGTGGGTGTGAGTGTGAGCCGCAGTGGTCGGCATTGGCGGGAACTGTGTTGACAGCAGCTATTACGATTTGGTCACTGGGTTCCCACCATCTATCACACACACACACACACACACACACACACACACACACACACACACACACACACAGAGCAGGGTAAATAAGGCTAATGGCCATTTGCAGCCGCTGGAATGTAAACATTCACTGACCCTGACTCTTCAAATATTAACACAAACACACACACACACACACACACACACACACACACTGCCAGCTGTTTGCAGACGGCAAAATTAAAAATGAATGTAATGAATATAAAAACAAGAGATCACTGAATTAAATCCACAATGAGCTGTGTAAGCTTCTCTAGCATGCTAACATCAATGATAGCTTATTGAACCTGTAAAGTCAACATCATTGTTAGCATCTCCAGCTCAGAGGGCCACAGGGTTAGCGTTAGTGTTAGCTCTCACCCAGAGGTCTGGTGGTTCATGGTTCTCTCAGTTGACAGACCACATGAAGAGTCCATTAATGGTTCAGCTCTCAGCTTCATGCTGCTCTCTGCTGTTGTGTGGTCGTTCTGTAATGAAGTCAAGTTGAGCTGAAGGACTGTAATTATGTGTATTGATGGTCGTATTGATGTGTGAGTGTTGCGGTGTGACTGGCAGCCGTGTGTTGTGTCCAAGCAGGGCGAGTATCAACACACAGGGAGAGTGTGTGTGTGTGTGTGTGTGTGTGTGTGTGTGTGTGTGTGTGTGTGTGTGTGTGTGTGTGTGTGTGTGTGCTCGGGGTTTTCCCTCCTCTGTCGCTGAGAATCTGTCTGCTGATATTTTTACGGCCGTCCATCTTCAGTTTCTTCACAGTGAACAAAGCCTGCAGCGCCTCAGAGCAGGCAGCTGGCCGTCACACACACATCCACACCGTGTGAGTGTGAGTGTGTGTGTGTCTTCATGACACTGTTGCCTGAGGCGCCTCCTCTTCCTCGGTGTCCTTTGACCTCTCGACCTTCTGTTCTGTGCTTCTGTATTTCCCGTGTTGTCAAACTGTCTCTTCTCGTTTCATCTCAGCGTCTTCAGCTGATGACACGAGACTGAACCGCATCAACCCGTCAGCCTCTCTGCGTGTCCACATGTTGTCCTGTGTTTAATGAGACACCAGTCAAAATATTAAGATATTACTTTCAAACATTGCTAAAACAAACCCAGAAACATGTTCTGTGTTTTATTAAAGCACATTTAATACACTTCTCACTAACTACCTGCCGATTATCTTCACGATCGTCATGAAATGATATCGTCGTTTAGTGTAAAAAATGGAAAGAAGTCGTCCAACAATAATTCAGAACGATACGCAGAAAATCGTCATATTTAAGAAGCTGAAACCAGAAAATGTTTCACGTGTTGCTTGAAAATCAGAGTGTTTGGCGTTTAATTTTCAGCTGAAGGAAAAATGAACTAAATGTAGCAGCTCCAGTAGAGATTAAAACCTCAACTGTACAAACATATTCAGTTATTAGGAAGAAATAGAAATAGTTTTTCATACAGAAAATGTGAAATGAACAGATTCTGACTGAACCTGAAGGAACACGACCTGACGAACACTGAAACAAACATTTATAATAAAACGAGTTCCATAAAAAACTCATGACTTCGTTTATAAACCAGCTGAGCTGCTGCAGCACACGATGACATCATCGCCGCCGAGCATCAGCTGATCCGCCTCGCTCCAACGTCCACACCATGGCAACACAGCCCGCTGACCTTTGAACCCGCCACAGCCTGGAGGGATCCCACACACACACACACACACACACACACACACACACACGCACACGCACACGCACACACACACACACACACACACACACACGCTCTTTGTCACTTTCACTTTATCTCAGATTTTCCCTCTTTTCTTTTCTTCTCTTTGTTCTTTTCTCTCTAATACTGATTCATTCAGAAAGCCAGAGGTTTGTGTGTGTGTGTGTGTGTGCGTGTGTGTGTGTGTGTGTCGGGTCACTGAGGTCACATGTAGAGATGTAAAGAACAGCAGGAACTCTTCTGTTCTATAGAAAGGCATTTTTACACACTGAGCCACCATACTGTATGTGTGTGTGTGAGTGTGTGTGTGGTGTGTGTGTGTGAGCAGCTAAGTTTCCTCTCAGGTTTATTTTATCTTGAGTATCTTCCTGACTCGTGCTCTCCTGAGGATGTTTCTCGTCAGGATGAACCTTCAGTCCATGTCTGTTCTGTCGGACGCCCTGCTGTAGTTGCAGCACGCCGCCTGTAGGAGGCGCTAACAGCTCCTCAGTTCGCTGTGTGAGCGACACTGTGACTTTCCATCAGCGCCTCATAAATCTGCTGCTCTTTAATTGTCCTTTTCACTTTGTTTCAGTGAGACAGAAGGTCACCGCGCCGCTTCTTATTCATCTTAGAACGCCTCTGATTGGTGTTCGCCCTCCTCGTGCTGGCATATGATAAAGCCCTCCCCCGTCCTCCCCCGTCCTCCCCCGTCCTCCCCCGTCCTCCCTCGCTGTAGCAGAATTGATGAAATTGGTAATCGTTATAGACCGCTGCTTCAGAGCGGCTGACCTTCAGAGAGAGCGGGAGAGACGGATGCAGGCAGAGAACGAGCTTTCAGTTCTAATGAATCTAAATTCTTTATTGAGCCGATTTAAACAGTTTGTGCAGCAGCAGAGAAGAAGAACTAAGGCAGCTGGAGGAAGTTCTGCTGCCAACAACTACATCCTCCTCTGGTAGAACCAGACTGGAGCAGAGAGTCACATTAACCTGAATCTGTGCAGAACAACGAACCAGCAGTCAAATAAACTCATGTCTGTATAAACGAGGATTTGTATGAATTACAGTCTGTAGATATGCATCAGAGAAGTTTTCCTGGTATCAGCTTCTCTCTGACATGTTTCCGTCCTCATCGTGTCCTGATGCTCTGACATTTATATCTCAAATAATAATGTAAACCTCAAAATGTCAACAAGTTCAGTTTTCTTCTTGGAAATGAGAACGTGGTCAGATGAAAGTCATCTTGATGTATAAACGTCCTGGCGATCCTCACTGAGGCTCTGGTGGCCTGTAGTGCGAGTTTGGACCTCCAGGTTAGAACCAGCGGTCGGAACCAAAACAATATCTGTGAGAAAACTGTGACGGCGTCGTTACTTCAGTCATTACTGAGGTGTTAATTAGAAGAAAGCATGTAAGTGAGGGCTGGTGATGGACGGATGCTGTGAGGGAGGCAGAGGTGTCGCTGGTTATTTAGTAACTGTCTGATCCGACTCGTCCTCGGCAGGTTCTGATGTCAGACGATCACTTTATTTTCAGGGTTTTTTAACACGTTCTCCTCCGACACGTCAAACACAGCAGCTCCACCCGTCACCCCGAGCTTCACACTGTGACGCTCCACCGACCTGTCACCATCAGTTTGCACGTCAAGTTATCAAGAATTCATAATGTGCAGCGACTTGTTAGACTTTCAAAATAAAGCTCGCTGTCAAACAGTTCACACGTTGACAGATTACAACTTCTGGACTGTTTATGAAGTTGTGAATTTGTCACAAGACAGACACAACGACATCACCATCGATGGAGTAAAAAGAAATATAGAAGCAGTTGTCAGCCCTCGTCTGAGGACCGTAGCTGCTAATTATCAAAGATACTTCAAGTGCATGAGTGCTGTGATTGAAGTGCGACGGTACGAACATACACGTGCATATGTTTTTATTTTTGGGGGCGGTTTGGAGGGAGTGATGCTCTGTGTCGAGGTGAAGTCTGAACCTGTCAGTCTGGAGTCTCCTGCTGCAGACAGACAGTGGCTCTGCTGTCCTGACGTTGGTCGGGACTTGGTTCCACCTCAGAGGCTCCAGAACAGAGAAGAGTCGTGACTTCTCTGAGCAGCTTTATTTGCTCTCAGCGATGGCGGTACCACTGAAGTGCTCTCTCTGGGCCGTGTGGTGTGACCAGTGTTTGGAGGTAGACGGTGCAGTTCTGTTGACGGCCTTGAAGACCAGCACCATCATCTGGAATCAGATGTGGGCCACAACAGGAAGTCAGTGGAGGTCATGGAGGAGGCGGGTCACATGGGAGAGTTTGGGTAGATTGTAAACGAGGCGCACTGCAGCGTTCTGGACACACTGCAGTGGTTTAGTCTCAGAGGCTGAGAGTCCAGCCAAGAGGGAGTTACTGAAGTCCAGGAGGGAGATGACCAGAGCTTGGACCCGGAGAAAGACCGGATCCTTAATGGTTACCTCTGCACATGTGGACCAGAGTCTGGGCCACAGAGAGGATGTGATCCCGGCTCTCTGGAGGGAAAGTTAGTGGGGTCACTGTGTGACGCGTGGCTGGTTTTTATCCTCATGTTCTTCTCTCCACTTGTATCCTCATGTTCTGGTGTTTATCAGGGTTTTGTATCTGCCTCTAAAGCTACTGGATGTCTATATTTCCCTGGGGATCAATTATCTGTCTATCTATTTATCCGTCCTTCCTCCTCTCATCCTTCTGTTTCTATGTGGATTGTTGTCTGAGGCGAACTGGGTTTGATAAATGTCCTTTTCAACTCTGGTGCAGCGACACGCGAGAATCCATTTGCTCGGAGATACTCGTCATGTTTTGGGGTTTTTCAATAATTCTGTTCGCAGCATGAGACGACTTCCAGTTGTTGTCATGCAGCTGCTGAATAAAACAGCAGCAGTCAGACATGATCTCATGATGCTCCGACACAAAGAGCGAGGAGGAGAATTAAACTCTCCAACGATGTCTCCAGGAGAGGTACTGATTAGGTCACTGTGAGTGTGTGTGTGTGTGTCCGCGGGGCTCCATTAGCAGCAGAGTGATGTGGGCTGACAGAACCGGGTGAAGACCGACAGCGGCAGGAACTGAAGTGTGTTTCAGACGAAGGTCACGCATGATGTTCGAGTCCTCTGGGGAGACCTGTTGGTATTCGAGATGACTGTTGCCACGGTCACCGGAGACTGACACCATCCCAAAATACTCCACCTACTTTGAGAGCAGCGCTGGTTCTGGTGCTGGTTCTGGTGCTGGTTCTGGTACTATCTGTGGAGTCACCTGTCTCCCTCTCCTCTGCAAGCTGTCCTGACGCTGCTGATGTCACCTGCTCCTGAGCAGCCGTGTGTTTGTGAGACCTGATCAATAACCTGATTGATTTCCGCCCTAAACTGCCATTTTACGGCCGCTCTGCTCTGTTTCATTCACAAATAAAGACGAATGTCACGGCGTCACAATCAGCAGCGTCAGGAATCACGAGAGGAGATGATGTCATAGCTTCAGTTCAGTGATCATCAGTAAACACTCAGACAACCAGGACAGAATCTATTATTTACATGAACCCTCTGTGGACCCTCGTCCTCCTCCGTCTCTTTGTGTCTGAGTCTGGGATTTGTAGTTTTGAGCTTCTTTAATGAAAGTGAAACAAAGAGAGGAGACGAGGAGGAAGATGAAGAGGAGGAGAAGAAACAAGGACGACTGAGAAACGGTTCAGTCAAGCGTGAAATGAGAAATGGAGGATTTTCACTGGTGGAAAATACACACACACACACACGCACACACAGTAACACACGCACACACACACACAGCAACACACACACACACACACACACACACAGAGTAACACACATAGACACAGTAACACACAGATTTCAGGTGTAAAGACATCAAACACTCTGTAGTTGTTTATGTCTTTATCAGTCCATCACATGTGATGGTTAGCATGCTAACAGCTAGCCTCCTGACAGCCCTCTGTATCTCAGAGGTGATATTCTGACAGCTTGTAGTTTAAAAGCAGCCAGTTCACTACTGAGTCTAATAATCAACAACATAAACTCATAAATGTGAAGAAAGGAAATATTTTGACTCCTGTTTTCATTAGAAACAGAAAAATCCAACCGTCCACCGTCTGAACTCCAGTTTGTGTCTCTGACTGAACTCAGACCAGTTTAATCTGCTCGTTAACTCGTCGTCAGACTCGCTTCAGTCAGACTGGACTCAAACTGAGTCACAGTCACCAGAACAGTTCTGGTTTGTCTCCACAGTCTCCTCTGGTTCGGTCCAAATCAATCCTCAGTTCACAGTAACATGTGAAGATATTCTGTCTCTCCACGCTGATGATGTCCGACTCTCTCTCTCTGTCCTCTCCTGATGTGTCTTCTGTCCCCGGAGTCATAGTCCTGGTCAGAGCCTGTAAATCACCTCTGTAGTGTAAATCACCTCTGTAGTGTAAATCACCTCTGTAGAGTAAATCACCTCTGTAGTGTAAATCACCTCTGTAGAGTAAATCACCTCTGTAGTGTAAATCACCTCTGTAGAGTAAATCACCTCTGTAGTGAGTCCTCTGTCTTCACACTGACCTCTGATGAGGGCACCTAGCTGCACTGCTAACTGAGCTACTTAGCAACAGGAGCTAGTTGTGACAGCCGAACAAAACAGAAAGCAAATCGGTCCTCAACAGACCGCAGAGATCAGGATCAGGTTCAAGTCCTCGACCTGCCTCAACATCTCTACTGTGTGGTCTTCCTGTCCACACACACACACACACACACACATGCACACACACACACACACACTGAACACCCCCCTCCCAAACAGACCACCAGCCCAGCTAATTGGAGATGTTGTATCACCTCCCTCGTGTCTCTTGCTCTTTCTTTTTCTTTCACATTCACACACACACACACAAACACACACATGCGTATACACACACACACACACGCACATACACACGCACACTTGCACACACAGCAACCCAGTGGGAATTGGCAGCTTGGAGCGAATTGAGAGAGAAGGCAGAAAGTCATTACTTCTCTTGCTAGATTGTGTGTGTGTGTGCGGGTGTGTGTGTGTGTGTGTGTGTGTGTGTGTGTGTGTGTGTGTAATCCTCCCATCAGTATGCCGGTCATGCTTTGCAACAGAGGGAAGGAAATTGAAGAGAGAGAGAGAATAAGAGGAGGGGGGAGGCGACAGTCCAACATGGAGTTCTTTTGATTACAGATGGTAAATGTGCCTTCAGTCACCTCCTCCTCCTCCTCCTCCTCCTCCTCGCTCCCGCTCACTCGAGGGATTTGAAGTGGACGTGAGCAGAATCCCTGACTGGGCTGTGTGTGTGTGTGTGTGTGGTTGGTACAGTGCAGGATGATGTCGTGTCCTCGGGGTCACAGAGGTCGTCTACAGGAGGTGAACACTGAAGATTTTCTGTTTCTGTTGTTGTTTCATTACATTGTGTCTGCTGCGCTCCGGTCCTCCTCCTCACAGGTGGAGGTGGTGGGGGAAGACGATGCGGTTTTGTTTGGGATCGTGATTTATCGCCCCGAGTATCAGCTGATAGAGCGGCTCCATATTAACACTCAGGTGTGTGAAACGCTTCAGGCGGTCGTCTGATTCAGCAGCTGAAAAATGTCTAATGTGACTTTATCTGAGAATAAAGTGCGTGTTGTGTCGCTGAGGCTGAACCCTCCAGCTGAGGACGGCTCACCGCCACAGCTGGACCTGGAAATGATAGTTCACAGCATCTCAGCTGCTACTGCCGTTTCTTTTTCACCTGCTTTAGACCAGAACCTCGTCCCTCACTTAGACCAGAACCTCGTCCCTCACTTAGACCAGAACAATGTTGGGAGGCGGTCGACCAGATTTACATTGACTGTCTGTTAAAACTAAGAATTCTGCCTTAAAGTGTCTAAAAAAGTGGTTTGAATCCAGGATCAACTCTCAGTAAAATCTGTGGCCTCCTCAGCAGAGTCTCTGGTTCTGGTTCTGGTTGTCTGTCTCCTCTCTGTAACGTTACAGAGGAGGTCACCTCTGGATCACTGCAGCAGTCAGGCTGATCAACAGGAGTGAAGATAAAGTCATCTGTGAGCTCTGCTCCTGTCGGATCAGAACAGAATCTGAAGGGACTCCAGGTGTTTATTCCTCCAGAGGGTCTGGATCTGTAGCCGCTGCTGAACAGTCCACAAACATCCCTCGTTTTATTTTGAAGGAGAGAATCATTGTCTGCTTCCTCCTCCTGCTGATGGAGAGACTTTAATTTGTGAACATGAAGAAACGTTCAGGAAACGTTTCATTAGCAGCCAAACGGTTCTGTTCGTCTTTTTAGAACGGACCTGTTGCTGTGGCGAGTGATGTTCTGGTCCTGAAGCTGTGAGTGTGGACGTCACACAGAGTTTGGACCTCTGTTAACGGTTTCTGTCTGTCTCTGTTTGTCTTCGCAGGACTGAACGCAGCAGGAGACCCGACACACCGAACAGGTAAACCTCTTCCTGTTCATCAGCTGTCGACTGTGACAGCGTTTTCTTAAACACTCCAAAAACTCAAAATCTTACAAAGTTCCTTCGTCTCATTTCTGGTCAGAACCGTTAAATTTAATATGAGACGATCAGAACAAAAAGGAGCTTTTCAGAGAGAAACAACCTTGAAATTTCTGATCATCTGATTTCATGAAGATGTGAAAAATCAAAAGATAACAAGGACGTGAGGTCACGATGTGAGTCAGGAGAGGTGTGGTTGGATGGCGTGTGCTGCAGTGTGTGTGTGTGTGTGTGTGTGTGTGTGTGTGTGTGTGTGTGTGTGACCCAGTAACAGGAGCCTCACACTCTCACATTCCTGATTAATGATGCAGGTTGGACCCAAACAATGAAAAACACACAAGCGGTCCAACACGCGAACACACCAACATGCAGCCCTGCCACACACACACACACACACACACACACACACACACACACACTCTCACACACACACACACACACACACTCACACACACACACACACACACACTCACACTCACACACATACAAAGTCGTCACATCCACGCAGGCAACATGGAGGATGGAAAGTGGTGCGTTCAAGGACAGCTGAGTGTCGGTCCTCGTGCTTCTCATCAGTTAGAATCCAACTAAGGAGACGAACGTTCGACTGCTCTGCTCGGCCTGCAGATCTGTGATCTGTGTCTCGACACGGTTCAGGACCAGAACCTTTCCAGTGAGTCCAGCTGATGTTCGGACCATTTGAATCACGGCGTGGAAGAACCAGTTGGAAGTCAGAATGAGACGCAGTATGTTTGATGATATCGCGCCGGGCATTGTTTGATTTTTCACCTCAAACAAGCAGACGAGGTAGTCGACGTGTCAAACACGACGTTACAGGAAGTCGCTCAAGCGCTCGACGTGTCAGCATCCGCCATCTTTACATGTGTTAATGTATACTGCAGCAGCAGTAACAGCAGCTTCTTCTTCTTCAGCTGAAGCTAGACAAAGCTAGAACAGAGAGAAACGGAAACTGTTTAACAGGCTGGATAATTTACAGGATGTTGTCGTATTATTAACACAGTTATCACAAAGGTTTGTTGGTGCGACTTTTTCCTCTTCACCTCGTGATCGTCCACATGAAAGATTCAGTGCCGCTGACTGAGGTGGACTGTTGTCTGATGCAGGTGTGAGACAGATGCAGTGGCCACACGTTGGCGCTGTTGGAACAAGATCTGCAGCACAAACTGATCATTTGCTCCTAAATCACGACTCAACAGTCGACCAGCATGTTTTAAAACCTGCCAGGTTAAAGCCGTCTGCTGGCAGGAGGAGCAAAGTCCTTCAGTGTTTTGTGGTTCAGTAAATCTGTCTGATGATGAGATATTAACGGTCGGCTTCAGGAGGTGAAGCCAGCAGCATGTAGCGGTGCTGCAGGTGTTTCTGTCTCCTCTTTGTTTAACAGAAACAACGAGCTGAACGACCGTCGTTTCACTCTGAACTCTGCAGCCTCGACAGAAAACACAGCTCGTTTCCCTGCAGAGGATTCTGGTTCAGCTCCACATGACCTGCACTCCTCCACATTCCTGTGTGTGTGTGTGTGTGTGTGTGTGTGTGTGTGTGTGTGTGTGTGTGTGTGTGTGTGTGTGTGTGTGTGTGTGTGTGTGTGTGTTCCCACATGTGTTTCTGATCACTGAGTGGAGACACACTGAGGTGGATGAGACAGCAGAACACTCCAGAGACTTTACGTCGACTCTGACGTCTTCTTTAATTTTACCCTCCAAACATTACAAAGATTTACTGACTCACTGATTGATTGATTGACTGACTGATTGATTGATTGATCGATTGATTACATGGTGACTGATGAAGTCAGTCAGCATGACAGTTGCTCTCATGTATATCAGATTATTGATCCACAGACCTTTGACCTGCAAACACTTGTAAGAAGAACGATCTCATCCTTCGCCTCCGAGCGTCTCGACATTGATCGTGTTCGATTGATCTTCATTTGAGCCGATGACATCACGCAGTAGATGTGTTACACTTGTTCTTATGTCGGCCAATAATAATTTCATCACTGAGTTTAAATACCTCAGTTCAGATGTCATGAATGAAACGGTGACATCACAGTCCGCTCGGTGTCAGGATGAAGTGTTTGCTCAGGTGTTTACGTCCTCGTGCGTCTCCCGTCACGTCTGTCTGACACGATCCTGACCGGAGCTTCATGTCTGGAGGTCGAGGAGATGCCGAGTCAGCGACTGCAGTTCAAGACTGATTTTCATCATTTGTACGTGTGAAACCACTGGATGTCTTTAAAGAGACGTCGGGACGGTGAACCAGCTGTGTTTGTGATGTTTCAGACGGGAAGTCGAGACTTCTGCAGCTGCGTTTTAACAAGACCTCGTCTGTGGCGACAAAAACAGATGTTTTAGACCAAAGCGTGACGGTTCTCTGACCCTGACCGAGCGGTTCTGTGCCTCAACTTCTCCGTGGTTTTGCAGAAACGTATTTTGACAACGTTCACTCCAGCGTCTGTGTTGATGAGTTCCTGCTCACAGGTCAGGAGAAGGAGCTCGTCCCAGACGTCTCAGAGTTTACTTACATTAACTGAGTTGTTGTTGGGTTGCCTGTGAGGATGGAGGTCTGGTGTTCCTGTTGTGGCTTTTAGTTTAGACAGTGAGCTCTGGTCCTTCAGACAGGTCTTATTTATGGTGTTTTAGATTAAAATCAATTGTTCTCTGTGGCGTCCTGTTGACATGATGCTGGTCAGCAGGTAGAGCCGACCGGCCGTGTGAGTGGGAGTGATCGTTCTTACATGATGAGTCGTGTTCTCTGACTTCTACTCATCTAAATCCAAGTCATTTGATTGGAGAACACGGTCTGTAAGTCAACTGAAGGTCATAATGAGATTCAGATGATATTTCCATTAACTGTGCAGCTCCAGATTTAAACACGTCATCCTCCAAACATGTAGAGAATGATTATCGACCTGTTTGTCTTCTCTCATTTTTTATTTATACTCTCAATCAAAAAATTGTAACTGACAAAAAAACATGAAATATTGGAGATTTTGTCGCGTTTGTATCAGCTCAGTGTCACACACACACACACACACACACACACACACACACACACACACACACACACACACACACACACACCATTACACACCACATCCATCATGAAACACACACACACACACAAACACACCTTCACTCCACCTTCACTTCAGTGTGGGAGGTTCTGGTTCTGGTTCTGCTTGTTGTTTTTGGGTTTCAGTGTTTGAGCTTCACATTCATTTCATGCTCGAGTGTTGAAGCCGGACCTCGTCTGTGGCTGAGAGAGAGAGGTCTCATATTCCTGTGACGCTGATCCAAATCTCAGGGGAAATTATTTGCAAAATTCAAATGTTCTCTGCAGCCGTCGGCGCTGATCTGGAGGCAGCGCGGCTGACTGGATGTTTCACCGTCTGACTCGGTGACAAAAATCCCAGAAGGGCTCTTAAAGATTCAGTTAATTATATTTGAAACAATTCTTGTTTTAATTGGTTCATTAAACCTGCCGACAGGTTTGTTCTGTTGATCTGGTTTCAGTCCGTCAGTTCACAGCTACATTTACCTGTGATGTGATGTCACTTCCTGCTCTATATGAAACAAACCCGTCCATCACTGAGACAAACAGACTCCATGTTTCTACTCAAAGACAGAAAGAAGTTCATGTAGAACATTTGCTGAATTAACAAGAAGGTCCAAATAATGCAGAGTGAGTCAGAGACAGAGTTTCACAGAGTTTATAAAGTGCTGCCACAAACTGACACTTTTTACAACTTCAGCTTCTGATTTAATGCTGAATTTACAACAAGGACACAATGATTCAGAATCTGTCAGAGACACAGTTTCATGATGTTTATAAAGCTGTACGCTACCTAGCAACGCCTAAAATTAACTGATTTCTTAAGGGAGTCTGGTGAGATTGTGTTAATAGTCAGCTTCATGTATCACATTTAATGCAGAATTCACAAGAAGGACTCACTGAGTTAGAATTTGTCTTGGCAGATTTTTACCAAGTTAAAAAAGTTCCTCCTCCTGAAACACCTTTTAAAATTGTGTGATTTGTTAATGGAGTCTGGGGACGTTCTCCCTCGGCCACGCAAAAGTAGCCTGCAGAGATCACGGGTCCCGACGTCTCGTTAAAAATATCGACCCACGTGTGAGACTCTATAAAACGCACTCAGTTGATCAGGTTCACCTGGATAAAAGTAATGCTGTGTGCAGTAAATCCTCCTTTCATCAGTGTTAGAGCCGCCGTGGATTTAATAAACTGAAGCTGAGTGTGAAGAAACAGCAGCTTATAAATATTAAAGAGTCGGATCGCACATCAGTCAAACACACACACACGTACGTACAGTGTGTGTGTGTGTGTGTGTGTGTGTTGGGGGGGGGGGTCTATAGGCGCATACAGCACTGTGTGTGTGTGTGTAGAAAGAGCTGTGTGTGTTTATGTGTATGTGTGTGTGTGTGTGTGTGTGTGTGTGTGTCCAGTGGTCATCTCCCAGCAGAGCTCTCCTGCTCTCCATCAGTCTATTTCTGTCTCTGAGTGGGCAGGATGGATGGACTGCCCGGAGGGATGGAGAGGGGGATGAAAAGAGAGGGAGATGGAGATACAGGAGCTGGAGGAGGAGGAGGAGGAGGAGGAGGTGTGCATGTGATGTATTTCGGTCCTCTCGTGTTTTGATCGACCTGTGTCGCTCGGTGAAGTTCTGCGTGTTGAATCTGTTTTGTTTACAGCTCGTAATAAATTAATTGGAGCTGACTTCAGTGAGCGAGCGAGCGAGCGAGCGAGAGAGAGAGAGAGAGGGAGAGTTACTGTAATGGAGGAGGCAGAGAGGCTGCTGACGGACAGAGTGAGGAGACGAGAGATGAGATGAAGAGTGAAGACGTCCATCAGCTGTCTGATTTCAGGTCATGTCTGATCAAACCGTCAGGACAGAAATCAGCCTGAAGTTTCACACTGTTTCTTCTTCTACGGCCACAACTAAAGATTCACTGTCGTCATCGATTCATCTGCTGATTCTCTTCTTGATTATTTTGTTCATCTTTTAGTCTAAAACATGATGTGCGTCTTTTGTCTGTCGACTCGCAGTGCTTCTCTGCTCGTGTCCACAGCGAGAACAGACGCAGAGCTGCAGTAGAAACCACAGAAGAAGAGCTGAGGTCAGCTGAGCGTCCGGAGGGAGGAAGTCTAGTTAAAAGCTTGAGTTTAATGTCAGAGGACGGATCATCTGATGTGTGTTTAGCGTTCATGTGTAGAAACAGCTGCTGTCCTTCAGATCTGCAGACCGGCAGAAACTCGCGTCGGCGTCTCTTCCTCCTGTTTCTGCCTCACAGGCTTCAACATGAAAATGTAAATATCAGCTTCCCGTCAGTAAAACGTTGATCTGATGAGTTGGACTCGATCTTGTCTCCACTCGCCGCTCTGACTCGCTCTGCGGTATGTCGGGAATCTGAGCAGTTTGTAAATTTGATCCAAAAGTTTCTCTGATGCCAAACAAGAGTTTTCATCAGATTCATCAGAAGCTTCAGTTTGTCTTCGGCCCATTTTCACTGTGTGACTGTAGCCTGCCGTCTCTGACGGACGCAGCATGTCGTCAGAATAACGTCTTGGACGTTTCTCTTCCGACACTTCTTGTCATTTCCCAGCTGATACAGATCACAGATATTCATATTTCAGCGTTTGATATTATTTTCTTGAATGATTTGTTGGGGTTCCCTGAAATCTTCACTTCCATACTTTTGTCATGTACTGACTCGTGTACGCTGGTAGAGATTTATGTGCAACAGGCTGATAACAGACAATTTATCCACGTCTCCAAATGTTTTGTAGTGTCCTGAACCTTCAGGCTGCAGTGTGGGTTTTAGGAGCAGTCTGTAGTTTTGTTGAATAAATGTTAATGAGCAGAGAAAGATCCTCACTGGCTGAACAAACTGACCTCAAAGGACAACGTGATTTATATTGTTTTACTCTGTGGCGGACCCTGCCACCTTTCTAGCTTCAAACAGTCTTCTGGGACCTTATTTTGCATATTTCCTTGTTTTTATCATCACCTGATTAATATTATGGATATTAAAATGCTGAGATTGAATTTCTATCCCAAAAATATGCAGTGCCCCTTTAATGTGAACATTCAATCAGCTTTTTGGATTATTGTGTGGACGTCACCACGGCAACGACATGCTACGAAACATGTTCCTCCAGGCAGCCTCCAGGTTTCAGTAATATTCTCCACACATAAAGATTCAACGACAAACAATTAAAAAGACAGAAATTAATTTTGTTACAAAGGTCAGTTTCTCAAATCTGCCCAGAGTGAACCCTCTTCACAAACCAATCACTAAAGGATCTCTGAAAAAGAGAATAAACCAACATTTCCTCTGGTACCAGTCAGGTACAGGAGCCGAGCTAGCTAATGCTAAGCTAGCTGCAGGCTAACACTAAGCTAGCTGTGTCACACAAGTAGGCGGAGGAGAATCTGAAAGCTTATTTTTTACAGTTTGCAGCAGCGTTACCCCGACGTTACAGAGAGCGGCTTCATGTCGAGATGCTGATGTGATGTCAGAGAGAGAGAGCAGCTGCTTCTCCTCCTGCTCAGAGACAAACAGCTGCTTCACTGGTGGAGAGTTACTGCCTGAGGGACCACAGTGACACACACACACACACACACACACAGCTCTCCTGTGTGCTGGCAGGTCAGCGGGCTACCAGGTGTAGGTGGAGGACGGGTGAGAGGAAAGAAGAGGAGGAGCACAGCGAGGTGAGGAGGACGAGGAGGAGGAGGCGGCGCTGAGTGTAACTGATGACCGCGGCCTCCTACAGCCTTCAGCTATTTGTAAGAAGAGAAAGATAAATAAATAAAGAAGACAAATGTCCGCTCCTCTGTGGAGGACAAACTAAATCTCCCCCGCGGCTCTCCTCTCCTCTGCTGCCGTTTCACAAACTCTGAGTCACAGAGGGAGATTACAGCCGACACCGGCGCAGCAGCAGGAAATGAATCCAGGAGAACAGTGGACTGAGGACAGGGCTCGAAGCAGAGGTGTGCAGGGACTCAGACATTTGCATATCAAACGTATCTGACCTAAAGTATGCTAAGCTAGTCGCGAGGGGAGAAGCAGCTTCACTAAGTGGATGCAAACAGCTGCGAGTTACAGACGGAGGCTGCACGACTTCACACAGACTGACAGAAAGTAAAAACCGGTTTGTGGTGAGTTCAGACGTCAAACACGCTCCAGTCAGCTGCTAGCTAACTGCTAGCTAGGAGGAGGAGTGACGAAATAAACACAATTTGAGCAAGTCGACAACATCGGACAGGAGAAACACTCAACATGGAGGACGGAACGAGACAGCGAGTCCAGAGTGTCAGTTCATCATCAACACAAACTGAAATCTCAAGTAAAATAAGTGAAAAGATGCTTCTTATAATCACTTTACAGTCAGCTGCTCGTCGGATCCAACAGATCTGATGAAAAACCTTTTTTTGCTCTGAACATTTGAGTCTCACACACAGACACACACACACACACACACACACACACACACACACACTGCAGTGGTGTGCAGCAGAGAAAAAGAGCCGCCCGCAGAGATTCTCCATTTCCTGTCAGCCTCGCCAACTTCCTGTCACCATGTTGATTTACTGTTCCATTATTCTACCTGTGGAGCCGAGTGTGTGTGTGTGTGTGTGTGTGTGTGTCACACACTGTTTCTCAGTGTGTTTCTTGTTTTTCAACTTTGTGATTGTGTGCATTTGTACGTACCTTTGCGTGTGTGTGTGTGTAGTAATTACTCCAGTGAGGCACTCTGCCAGTGATGCAGGCCTTTGGGGAAACAGACACACAGTCTCAGGTGGAGGATGAGCAGCAGCAGTTGTTACCATGGAGTCACTGTCACCACGCCAACTGACTGACCATCTGTGTGTGTGTGTGTGTGTGTGTGTGTGTGCGTGTGTGCGCGCTTCATTTGTTGAGCTCTGTGTGTAAACGTCCTGTCATCCTGTCGTTCCCTCTCGTGGCCACAGAGGCCGCTGTTCTGCACAAGTTCCATCATCTCCTTTTAAAGACATCTGGCCTGTGATTGGTCAGTTAGACTTCAGGTCAGATGTCAGTTTACGGTACATTTATTCTTCTGAGGTCTGGTAACAGCTGAGTCTGACGGTGGAGCTCTGATGAGTCTCTGGTTTGCCGCCTCGGGCTGCAGAGCGATCACAGCTCAGATTCTGAACAAGAGGAAACACGAACACGACCGTGTTTTCTGTCGACGCAGATTTACTGCGTGTGATGATCGAGCTGAAACGTGATCAAACAATCGAAAGTTTCTCCTGCAGATGAACGAGCTGAAACCACATGAAAGGAGCTGATCGTCAGCGCGGCGGCTGCAGCCTGTCGACCTGCCGTCAGCACAGATCATCGTGTTTTTATTACCGCTGGTTAAATCAGCAGCTTTCACTGACTGAGTCCAATAAAAATATCAATGCAGAAACTCATTAGCCTGATAAAAAATCCACAACAATGTGTTGAGTTGACGGCTGCGTTTCAACCTGCTGGAGGCGCTTCATCAGAGCCGTCACCACAAACCTGATATAAACTCTCATCACTTCAGAGTCGGGCCAACCTGCCGTCAGCCGACAGGAGGAGCCGAAAGTTGAGCCGGTAGTCGATTACTCAACGTCACTTTTTATTCACTGCATTTTTATTCTCACTGCACTGCACAAAGTGAAGCACAGAGTCTGAAAACAACAAGGCAACACGATGATGGACAGAAGATACGGAGGTCAGGTCGGTCCAGCTGTCCACAGCATCACACCTCCAGTCCTCAGACAATCTACTGTCCAGGTCCTCTGAGACATCTACGGGACACATCAAGGCTGCACGCTTCTTCCTTGATAGCCTTGTTGCTAATATCTGCCTCTTAGCTTTCAAACTAAACTTTATCGACCGTTTTCCATCATCAGGACGGTCCACAGGGTCGACGGGCCTCTTACTGGTACAGTTTGAGCTCTCAGGTCTCAGCTTGATGATCGGACCGTACGTAGCGTATCATAGCTCATTAATCATGAGCTCCGGCTTCACATCACGGACGATTCACTCGTACAGGATGAGCTTGAATCTACAACAGTTCTAAAATCGGACAGTTTAAGACACATCAGCTGGTGGATTACTGGTTTTATACATTACGGTGAACTGTGGGGCCAATAATGGACATGATGCCTCCAGATTTGGTCCATAAACAGGAGAGGATGTGATGGAGTGTTATCTGTAAACTGAGTTCTGCAGCGAGTTCAGTGAGATACATTATTGATCCACATGTATAAAAGATAAAAGCTTCAATCAAAACTCTTGGAAATCATCGTTTATGCCCCAGAAATGAGGATGAACCCACCTTTCCTCTGTCGCCACCTGCAGGACAGACTTCAGCTCCAATCCACAGACTGTAATTAACATATTGATCAGTGATCAGGATGTTGATTGATTGTTCTGTTCTGCTCTGAACGCTGCAGCCTGCAGGGGGCGCTGACGGCAGCGTATCTCATCCACCGTGTGTTTGTTTCAGATCCCTGCTGAGCTGATCGCTGTCCAACACTGGTGATACTCCAGAGCCTGCACAAGGTAACACACACACACACACACACACACACACACACACACACACACACACACACACACACACACACACACACACACACACAGGACCAATTTGTAATTAGTCTGAGTGTGATGAATTCTTGGGTTTGTACCTCCTGCAGTCGGGCCGCTACAGTCAGTTAGAAACCACATCCATCATGACAGGACACACACGCAACACACACAGACACACACGCAACCACACACACACACACACACACACACACACAGATCCCTGGGGTTTATGTTTCTCATCTGTATCCATGGTAACATTTGGATACGTTACGTGTTAGAAAACTTTTTATCCAGCTGATTTTGTCAGCTGTGTTGTGTTGTGTTGTGTATCTGTGTGTGTGTGTGTGTGTGTGGATGTTTCCATATGTTTTAATGTGTCTATTAGAGAAGCCAGAGGTCAAAAGGTCAAGCAGCTCTGCAGCTAACCCGCTAACTGATTAGTTCAGCCTGCTGCTGGCAATGAGGCTGACTGCAGGAGGTACACACACACACACACACACACACACACACACACACACACACACACACACACACACACACACACACACACACACACACACACACACTGCCAAATGATGCCAGAGGCCCAGTAGGCTGCAGCGTGCCATTACTCTGCCTCTCTCAGTGGATCTTGTTTCTGAGGCGCCTCGGTGGCTCCGTCACTGCTCACACTGGAAACTCGCCCAGTCTTCTTCTTTTTCTTCTTCTTCTTCTACTTCTTCATCTTCTTCTTCTTCTTCTCTCCTCTCTTCTGCTGAAATGATCAAAACTTGAAACCTGAGATACGTCTTCATCTTTCTGCTGTTTTATCCAAACCGTTGTGTAGCTGGGATATTAATACCTTCCCTCCAGTTCGAGCTGGAGAACATTCTGTTTATGTGAAAGCTTAGCTGCCTGTTCGACCTGAAACTCACGACGGTTCAGATTCGGAGCTTTTGTCACCTCAGACAAAAAGAAAACATTCCTGTACGTTACGTTCACACGAGCCGAGCTCATCACCAGAGAGCGTCACACTGATCCTGTTTCCACCAAATCAGTTCAGTTCTTGAAATGTCTCTTTAAAATCCCGTGAAGCTCGTTGCTGTCGTGCATCTCTACGAAATCACATGAATCAGCACCTGGAGTCTCATCAGATTCTGTTCTGATCCAGAGTCGTTTACAGACGGGAGGAGAGATCAGAGACGACTTTATAACTTCTGGGACAAAGAAGTGGATTAATCTTTACTCCTGTTAATCACCCTGACTGCAGCAGGGATCTGCAGAGGTTTGATCACTCAAACGAACACAACAAGTCGTTTTCAGACATTTTGCTGCAGAATATTTATCTTATTATATCTTTCAATTATCTCTGAAAGAAGTGGAAGCTTAGCTCTGCTCTCCAGACACAAGCAGCACCAGAACAGTGTGGTTTCAGTCGTCAGCTGTCAGATAGTCTGTGGATCCAATCATCTGCTTTGTATTCTGTTTAGAAAAAACACAAGGAAGAAAATCTGAAGTGGAAGCTCTCATCATGTGAGCGGAGCGTTTCCGACAGAGAAAAACATCTGTTTGTGGTTCAGTTGTTATTTAATCCGCTGGCTGTCGGTCCTGAGGGTCCAGACAGTGATAATGAGGAGAAACCCAAAAAAGCGCTCCTCGCAGCGGGTCGCAGCTCAGAGCAACAAACAGAACCATCATTTCTTTTCATCCAGCCGTCATTTTAATCTTTGTGTCGAAGGGTTAGTTCAGTTTCTTCGTCTCCTAAAAGCCGACGAGCCGACAGCTCAGCGTGAGGAGAAGCTTTCAGACCAATCAGCATCTACAATTTATAAAAACAACACAGAGCACTTCTGATGCTTTTAGTTTTTCATGTCGAGTGTGTTTCAACACACTGACAGTATGTGGAGTTGTGTTTGTGTCTGGACAGTGTTTGGTTTCATTATCACCTCAAATTACATTCATGTCTGTTTGAAGTCTAAAGAGACAGACTGGTCCATCACATCCATCACATCCATCAGATCCATCACATCCACAGTCACACAGCAGCAGAAGCTCATTAATGTCTATAAAACCTTTTTCTCTCTGTTGTCCTGAAAGCCCATTGGTTCCTACTGAAGACGTCGAAATGTCCTGAAACAGCTGCTGACTGTAATTTATATCAAACAAATGGGAGGAAATTTGCATTTGTCGGAACTATTTCTGCAGCAGATTGATCAATATTTGGTGCTCTAGCGAGTACTTGTGGCAGCAGGACAGTGAATGTGGGATTGAGTGAAAATAAACTGCAGTCAGTGTGTTGATGTGATGGAGGAACAGCAGCGAGGCTCAGGAGAAGATTTATCAGGCTGTGAGTCTGAACACGAAGACATTTACAGAATATCTACAGACCTGATGGATATTTCAGCTCTCCGTGCAGCTTTAGACTCTTTATCCTTCACTTTTGTTACCACACAGATTTCCTCTGTTATTTCCTCACATACCTCTGGGGATCAGTTTCTCTGAGCAGGACGGATCAGCTAGTCCTGGTCAGAACTGGTCCTGGTCTCATGTAGGTCTGAAGGACAGAAACACCTCTGAAGTGAACTGTGTCTTAGTGAGACAGATGTGATGGAGACAGGTCTGTAAAGATGTGATGGAGACAGGTTTGTGTAAAGTTGTGATGGAGACAGGTCTGTGTAAAGATGATGGAGACAGGTCTGTGTAAAGATGTGATGGAGACAGGTCTGTGTAAAGATGTGATGGAGACAGGTCTTTGTGATGGAGGCAGGTCTGTAAAGATGTGATGGAGACAGGTCTGTGTAAAGATGTGATGGAGACAGGTCTGTGTAAAGATGATGGAGACAGGTCTGTGTAAAGATGTGATGGAGACAGGTCTGTGTAAAGATGTGATGGAGACAGGTCTGTGTAAAGATGTGATGGAGACAGGTCTGTGTAAAGATGATGGAGACAGGTCTGTGTAAAGATGATGGAGACAGGTCTGTGTAAAGATGTGATGGAGACAGGTCTGTGTGAAGATGATGGAGACAGGTCTGTGTGAAGATGATGGAGACAGGTCTGTGTAAAGACGTGGTCGGGTGTCAACTTTAAAAATGCTGTGTGTGTTTCCATTCGTTTGCTGCCTCCCTCTGTCACAGAGAAAGGAAACACCCACAATTCAGTGCAGGAGAGCGACATCACAACACAACATGGCGACTGGACATTAGTCGGCTGTAATGTTGTGTTGTCGCTGCGCAGACGCAGAATCATGCACGTCTGATAGAAACTGCAGGTCGGAGGAAACAAAGAAGCTGCAGGCTTCATGTGTCGCTGCTCGTCTGCTCCCAGCAGTTCACAGCCCAGTGCAGCCCATAATAATCAGCATCATGCATGGTTACCATGATGACAGAGAGAGAGAGAGAGAGAGAGAGAGAGAGAGAGAGGTGTTGTTTGAGCCAGTTGGACTCTCTCTCTCTCTCTCGTGTATCCTTTTTTTCTAAACTCTCTCCATCATCTGTGTTGTAGGGCTGGATTTGAATCTGAAAGCTCTTTTGTTGTTTGTCTGAAAGGAGCTCGCACACACACACACACACACACACACACACACACACACACACACGCACACGCACACACACACACTCTGAGGGGCTCGATCAGCCAAATCAGCGCAGCAGTAACTGTGAAGAATACAAAGCAGTGTGGCTGATTTCTTTTTTTGTTTCACTGCACAACAAATTAATTTCTAAATTGACTGCGCTGCTCAGAAGAGAAAGTGAGTGACACAGTTTGTAGGTTTGATGCAGAGTGAACGGTCTGACAGACGCACAGCTGTGACACGTTATCATCACGCCATCAGCTCCACGCTAACGTGTTAGCATTCAGCTTTGTAAAGATGTCAGTTAAACACATTCTTCAAACAGTAAAACCAGACTAATATCACCCACATGCTAAAATCTTTCACTGTACAATTCAATCAGAATAATGATTTTGATAATATATTCATCAAGACATAAAAAAGGTTATTATTTTCTTCTTCTTACTTCTATATAAATCATATTTCCAGAGGTCAGAGTTGAGGGTCACAGGTCGCTGTGGCAGGTCAGGTCTGATGTGAGCTGCTGTGAGTCAGTGTAATGACACAACATGATGCTTTTAGTCGCTCAGAGCTGAGAGCTACACACACACACACACACACACACACACACACACACACACACACACACACACACACACACACACTCTGTGTGTGTTTGTGCGTGTGTGTGAGAGAGTGAGAGTGTTTAACATGATCACAGCTTTCTAATGGAGGTGGTAATCACCATCTGGCTGCCTGCCAACACAACTCACCTGCACACACACACACACACACACGCACACACACACACACGTGCACACACACACACACACACACACACACACACACACACACACACACACACACACACACACTCACACACTCTGATTTTTACTTCATTTTCACATTTTGTCAAATATTATTCACATTAAAACGTTGCAACATTAAGTAACCACGACATCACCGGCTCGACTTTAAAAACACCTTGAATACAAAAATAATACCGTTCAGAAATGTGTTGTGTGTGTTTATCATCTTAACCAGTCCAGTCAAATGAAGTGAGACACAGACAGCATGAATTTAAAACAGACTGGTACCAGCGCCGCCACAAGCTGCTGCTGAGCTTTACATTCATGTTTCTGTTGGAGTGAGTTTAAACTTTATGGTATTTTATCTGTTAGGCCCATAACTGACTGCAAAATGTGAAACTGCATTTCCATAATCGTGGATATAAAGTGTGGACGGAGGAATCGTTGGCAGCAGATGAATAATGAGACGCGTCAGGACGGAGAGAAGACGAACGACTCGATGCCTTGAAGGATGAATTCACCACGGCGTCTCTAATGTGGGAATCACATCAAACTCTTGTTTTTATGCTGATTTAATTGCATTTTAAGAGTCTTTCAAGAAAATGACTCAGGGCTGCAGTTTGAGACTTGAACGTCGGTTATGTTCGAACCTGCTGGATCAACACTCCAGAATCCTCTGGTGGAACTGGGAGCTGATGTACGTCAGAAATAATGATTCTGATAACGTTTGGATGGTCTCAGTTTAAAACATCAGGTCCACTTTAGTTCTGCAGTGGAAACTCTCTAATCAGAACCATCAAACTTGAGTCAACACGTTCATCTTTAAATGATGCTCCGAGTCGTTTCCTCTGCTCGGTGAATCAAAGCGCCCGCTGTGTGTTTATTTGTTATTCTCTTGTTAAAATGTGTTTTGTCGCTCGTCAGACAGCGGCGAGGACGCGGCGCTCGGCCCGTCTGATGAGACACGTTTCATTAGCATTTAGTTTCATCAGTCGGCTGCTGAGCGAGCGCCGTCTCTCCTGAGGACAAAGACTGTCTATCAGTCTATCTGTCGTCCCTCCATCTGTCTGTCTGCCCGTCTCTCAGCACCGCCGTCAGATAAGAGCAGCTCATTAGTCAGATAACTCATCTCACACTCGTCTTCCTCTCAGAATCTGTCTGCCTCTCTGAATCCATCTTCCTCCTCCTCCTCCTCCTCCTCCTCCTCTTCTTCTTCTTCTTCTTCTTCCACGTCTTCGTGTCTCTTTCTCCCTCACAGTGTTTCCTCTGGCTGCTCTCCGTCTCCTGCTGGATGCTGGATGTATGCATGCTGTATGACGGGTGGATGGGTGGGTGATGTTGGAGTGGTGTGTAAATGAGGTGAAGGGTGAAGCACTGAGCTGATAATGAAGATGGAGGAGCGCTGAGGAGATGAGTGGAGGTGTAAATGAGGCGGTGGGCGGAGCCTGTGGTGGAGAGAGGTGGTGTAATGGTGTCGTGTGTTTAGATGATGGTCTGTCTTCATGTTCTATTCATGTTGAAGTGTGTGTGTGTGTGTGTGTGTGTGTGTGTGTGCTTCAGATAGGCAGCTTCTCTTAAAGGGACATTCCCCCTTAAAACATGTTCTTCTTTCTTCTCGCTTGTTTCTGACATTAGATTTTCTCCAACTTCACTTTTTTCTTCCTCGTTTGTTGATTCATGGTTTTGATCTGTGAGTGAATTCACCTGACGCAGGTTTCATCTCGTAGAAACGTCCCTGACATTCTGCTGATCTGTGAATATGTTCTTGAAATGAAATCGCTGCATTAATAATGTTACTGGCGAGCGACTCGTGTTTTACGAGGTGGATGTTGAAGCTCAGGACAGAGATCGCTCACCTGGTCATGTTCTGGTTAAATATTAAACACAATCCGCCTGCGTTGCCAAAATCATAACCAGGTGATTTTAGTTATTTGACGGTGGCCAAACAACGATCAGCAGAGTTGGATTCTTCCTCTGAATGTCAGAACTAGAAATCATCCAGAGGATGTTGAGACATTTCAGCTGTGGACTGATGAGCGACGCCGTCTCAGCTGTACAACAAAACTCAGGTGACACAACGTTGTATCCTAGAAATATAATCAATATCTCTATAAAGTCCAAAAATATTTTAGAGATTCACACTATTAAACAAGTCCTCCGAATCATTTTGTCCTCTGCAGACACCTAGAAGTGTCTTCTGGTCAGTAGGACGACAAATTTTCCTTTTCTTTATCTGACAGCGTCGCAACGTTTCCTCCTTCACTCCTGTCATATCTCGTCCAGCCACCAGAGGGCGATGTCACTGCACAGTTAACTGCAGCTGATGGTGTTCTTCTTCCTGAGAGGAACAGTCTGATTATAAGTTCAGCTGAATGTCCAGAAATGACATTTGCAACGCACTTCTGCTCCTGTGCTGCTCAGACTCGTGGTCAGGACTCGAGGAAACATCATGAGATGTTTGGTTCGTCTCCGCTGCTGAAGTCTTAAAGTCAGTCTGCAGAGCGAGCGGTGCTGAGCTGCCACACGCAGAGACGGTCGAGCTCGAGTCCCACGCTGTCATCTACAGGGATGGCCGTGATGTCACGTGTCGAGCACGCCGAGCTGTGTGATCGTCTCACATCTGTGTGAACGGATGGTGATGTTCTGCCTCGTCAGACAGTGTTGGTGGTTCTCATGAGATGTTTTCTGCTGGAAACACAGAAAGTTTGATCTTTACATGAAACATTCTGAACATTAGACTTTGTTTCATGTCTTATTGTTATATGTTTCATGTATTATTTCCAGTCTTCAGTCACAGTCTGGTCAGGTTTAGTAAGAGATGACGACTTGGGTTAGAACAAATAAATCAACCTTCGCTTTTGGATTGACACAAGCCAGGAGCAGCGATAATCACCAGGAATGAAAATGACCTCGGTCGAGGACATCAGACTCTCCCGGGGGAAATACTGCGTCTCTAGGTAGTCGTCACAGTTTCATGCTCGCAGGATTACATCTGTTCACACAGAGGAGCTGATTCTGAGGATTGTTACTCCGTTCTTTGTGTGCGTTCAGCAGCGTGTCGGGTTTTTATGTGCATTGGTTTTGAGATAACTTAAACACTGCAGAGCTTCACGCGTTGCTCTTTATCTTTCTTTTGTATCTTTTCCTCGTTGCAGCCGACACGACGTCTTCCTCCTCTACAAAACAAACACGAAGCTTTCAGATTTCAGATTTTAAGACGTCTTATTTCCATGGCAACTTCGCAGCATGTGGGTCAAGTGTAGCTGAAAGCACTGAAAACATATAATTATTGATCTGCAGTTAAATAAATCCGCTTCCAGAATGTGAAAGTTTGCAGCAGAGACGTTTTCGTGTCAGGTCGTCACGTGCTTCCAGCCATCAGCAGGCCGACAGCGGGGAGATGTTCAGTCGTTCGCTCGGCGCTCGTCCTCATCAATAAAGCAGCCGAAGAGGGTCAACGTGACGAGAGGCATCACTCTGCTGCTTGCTCACATCCACGCTGCGGATAAATGATTCAGACGGGACACTGTGTGACTGTTTAGAGACAACACAGATTAAACCTTCATGTCAGATTATAACCTGAGCTGGGAGTCATCAGGAAACCAGGAGGAATAAATCTCTGCTATTCATCATTTTCTCATCAAGACCGATGGTTCATTATTACAAAGCTCCAGTAAAACCTTTGCAGTGCGTTTGTTTCCACCAGACGTCCGTGTAGAAGTTATCACAGCGCCGTGAGGTCCGATAGGTTCTGCAGTACAGAGACCTCAGCGGTCAGAAGGTTCTGTGTGGAAAACTCAAGACGAGCTTCAGTCTAAACTCAGGAAGTGAGGCGCCGTCCACAGATCGACAGTCTTCGGCTGGTTTTGTCACCAGAAGTTTGATGAGCGATGTGCCGAGCGAACGACGACCCTCATCTCAAAGATTGATCGTTGAAGATCAAACAGAAAAGCAAAGACGAGCTGCGCAGCATGTCAGCGCTGAGTTCGAACATCGTGTCATGAAAGATTCTTCTTCTTCTTCTTGCACTGTTTCTCCGGTCCGACTGTGATTCCTCCTCCTTTGTTTTTCTGCTGTCCGTCGACTACTTCGACAGAAAGTTAACGAGCAGGGAGGGAGTTTTATTTCTCACTTTTGTTCTTTCTTGTGTCTGAAAATAAACGACTGAGAGGAGGCAGAGAGAGAGAGAGGTGAGGAGATGGAGAGACAATGGAGAGTCAGAGCTGGAGGGAGGGAGGGAGGTGGGAGTGATGGAGAGAGAGAGGGAGGGAGGGAGAGAGAGAGAGGGAGGGAGGGAGAGAGAGAGAGGAGGCGATAGGGAGAGCAGCAGAGGAGAGGAGGAACTAAAGCGAGGGAGAGGACGGAGGAGCAGCAGCCGCTCAGCTGTTGTTACATCGGTGAAGGCGTGCGGTCGTCGGGGGGGAGAGCCGTTGCTGCGGGGATTATTACCACGTCTGCTGCCGCGGCAACAACCAACAGGACCTGAAGTGAGGTTGCCGGTTCAGGCAGAGCACTACGAGCAAGGCAGGTGGAGGGGAGAGTTGAAAGGAGACGTCCGGCTCAGTGTTGGAGAATGAATAATGTAGAAAAGAGGAAGAAGAAGAGATTTGAGTGTAAAAGCTGAAAAAGAGGAATAGGAAGGAGAAGTGAGCTCGTCTGCAGACTTTCAGGATCCTTCACTCGTCTTTTCTACTCAGTGTTGTTTCACTGTTCGTCCTCCGGCAGAGAGGAATCAGAAGCCGGCTCACAGTAAGTGGTTCTGATCCGGTCCCATCGCTGGTGTCCTGCACGCTTCAGGTTGTTGGTGTGTTGTTGTTTCTGTGTGTCGGTGTAATGATCCAGGAACAGGATCCAGTCTGTCAGCACTCCTTCAGCTTCGAGCTCACTGGTTCCTCCTGCAGATCAACATTTATCTAAAACAGTTTATATTCTAAAATCTCTTATTTCATTTGTGGGGTTTTGGGTTTTTGTCACACATTCAGTTTCCTGTCAGATCAGAAATGGAGAAGAAGAAGCTTCACTGTCCGACGTGTCGCTGGTCAAACTAAAGCTGCTCTCTGCTTCAGGAAACACAGATACCAGATAAATATCATCAGCAGTGCAGGAATTATACAGACGTCTGTTCAGAACTGAGCACATTTATCAAGACTCAAGTTCAGACCGACATAAAACACAAAATATTATTTTGTTAAAGGCTGCGCTTGATTTTAACGTCACAATTTTCTAATTTTATTTAACTTTTACTTATTTTGTGCCACACATCAATGATGAACACACACACACACACACACACACACACACACCAAATGTGGATTAATCCACCACTGAAAATAGTCCCGACAAAGTGATTTCCTCCTGTTTGTTTGAGGTGAACTGGATATTTGGTGTTTTGAGAGGTTTGTCAGGAACCAATGGGCTTTGAGCTGAGAGCTGCAGACAGGAAGTGAGGCAGTATTAAGTGACGGACACGTTGATGGTGTGAATCTGCACATGAAGAAAACTAAAGACGAGCTTCAGACTTGTGATGTGAAACTACAGCGTTGTCCTGGATCACGTCCAGAAGACAAAGAGCTCCACAGTTTGGAGGAGATTCTCTCGTCCGTCCAGCTGAAACATTCGACTGTAACCAGAACAGTTTATTCTCCACAAACAGCCTTTTACAGCCCTGCAGAAATCTGTAAACTGATCCTGAGCCGCTCCTCGTGGAGCTTATTGTCACAGAACAGACGTTGGTTTCTGGCTCTTTTTAAAGGTTACGCTTTAAGTTGTATTCCCCCAACAGACGGCAGCTCTGTGAAGCTCCTGGCATTAATCTACAGAGTCCGAACACACGGAATCATTCTTTATTTATTTAACTGCAAAGATCATCCTGCAGATGAGCTGCAGCACAGTGTGACTCGGTCCAGCTTCACATGAACTGACATCTGTGTCACAGAAAATGAATCTTTAACACGTATTTCTGAGGAAACGTTCAGGCGCCTGTCTGAGAGTAACAGGAGCAAAAACTCATCACAGTTCTTTATTTTCTTATTCACACGAACGTAGTCCTGATAAAATATTCAAAAACAAGCCGAGGTGGAATAAAAACGGCCTATTTAAAGACCAAACTGCATAAACTGATGTAAACTTGCAGCTTTTGTTGGATTCTGATGCTGGACTGAAACACACAGAGTCTTCAGCCCCGAGCAGGTTTATCTTCAGGTGGCTTGTGTGAACAGAATCAGGAGAATCTGAGTTTCCTAACGATGACAGACGGAGGACAGAACCAGTAACATCTCCTTTTATTCATCGAGGTTCAGTATTTCTAAATGAAACCCCTG
Organism: Acanthopagrus latus; assembly: GCF_904848185.1. Lineage (NCBI taxonomy): Eukaryota > Metazoa > Chordata > Actinopteri > Spariformes > Sparidae > Acanthopagrus > Acanthopagrus latus. Next base: position 1,087,671 of record NC_051045.1, on the reverse strand, counting down.
AAAGCAACTTAAAAATCTACGACGTCATCACGATGTAACGCCGACGGGCCGAGCAGGAAGTTACAGGCGAGCGTGACTTGTGTTGGATGTGTGAGACGGACGGACTGAGATGAACATCGGAGGTCACGGAGGGAACAAGACGTGAATCATCCAACTGCCTCCATCAGCTGTGCGTCACTGCTGCGTCTGCTGACTGTGTTAAAGAGCAAACCGCAATGACTTCACTTCCTGTCGTTGTGACATCGTCTGCACGGCGATACATTCCCGTGAGACATGGCGGCGTGGACGGCGTCCGTCAGCCTCAGACTGCGACGCTCCTTCCTCCTCCTGCAGGGTCGGTCACTGATATGAAGGGCAGTGATGCATCGTAACATCTGCTGACACTTTCAAAATAAATCCTGCTGAACGTTCTGAGTGTCGCTGTGGTTTAGGCAGCAGAACTACTTGAGGTTTTTCCTGTGGATCTTTTGGCGCCGAGTCAAACCGTGTGTGTCCAGGCCCGGTTGACCTCTCACATGATGACATCATTCTCTCCGTCATCGTGTCTCAGGAGTCCTTCCTTCCTGCTGGTGAAAACTCAGAATTTCCTGCTTCACAGAACTTCACCGTGATGAATTAATGGAGCTCTGTTGGTTCTTCAGGAAGCGCTTCACGAGCAGCTCATCATCAGGTACGACTGTACAGGAGTGGATCCAGGCTGGCTGGTCGGGACGTGACGTCGCTTACATCCGTCTGGTTCGTTCACTCTTGACGATACTTGGACTCCTCCTTTAATAACCGGGCCCACCGCCCCACAGAACCACTTCCTGTCTCGCTCTTCAGCGCTCGAGGGGAAACTTCAGCGTCAGAATCTGAAGTGCTGGCCGACCGATCGAGGCGATTCTGTCTGAGAGACACTCGTGACGATGCTGACTGAGCACGAATGTAACTGACTGATAATAAATCCGGGTGTGTAAACGCCTGCTGACATGTGTATTGATAACAGTCTGGAAATATCAGCTGCTGTATCGATCGGCGGGTCAGAAAATATTGGAAATGCTATCGATCACACGTGATGTACTGTCCGTCCAGACTGCAGCTCGCTCTGTAATGAAGAGGGAGAAGCTAATCACATTACCACGGCGACCGCAAGAGTTTCATCCATTGATCAGGCTTCGTTTTCAGGAAGCGGTGATCCGACCTCTGACCTCTGACCTCTGACCTCTGACCTCTGAGCGCCGGGACACGTTTAACCTGCTGCTGCTCTCTGCATGTGGACGTGACTTAATGAGTATGGAGCAGCAGGTCCGCATTAACGCCGTATCTCTTTATTGACATTCACCACATTTCATGCGAGCAGCGCGGCGGCCAGCTGCATCTGTGCCGAGGTCCGCCCATCTGCTCATGAATATTAATGAGCAGGCAGCCACGACGGAGGAGAGCGAGGGCACGCCGGGATGACAGACGACAGGATTTATGAGGCCCCGCGGGTGTTTGGAGCTCTTGTTCACAGTTCAGGAGAGCATGACAGCACATTTCCAGACCACCTAATGCAGAATGATGGTATAGTTTGATACACGACACGGCCAAAAGTATGCGGACGGCGGCGTGGGGCGGTTTGTGCCTCCACGCGTCTGGTTTCAGTCCCTGTAGGGATTTTAAGTCATTAATGAAGTTGGCTGATGGTTTTGGCTCTTTAACACCAAACTGGGAGGAATATTTCTTTTTGGTGCACGAGGGCACGTCGGTACAGAGTGTGTAGGAGGTGAAGGACTGCGTGGTCGGGAGGCTGCTTGGCAACATCACACGCTGAAAACACTCAAGTCCAGTTTCGACTCACAGTGATCAGAGTTGTGTCACAGCAGAGGCTCCGTTTGTTTCACACAGTATCTCAGATATGAGTTTCAGTATATGAGAACAAAAGGAATAAATTCACATGTAGAGAACAGGAAGTGAGAACAAGCTGCAGGATGACGACAGGCTGATTTGACGAAGTGGCCGAACTGTGGAATCAGTTTATTTGGTCCAGTAACATTTGAAAAGTCCAGAAGCGTCTCTGTTCAACCGGAAGTCTGCGTGTGTTCGCTCAGCGGGCCGAACAACATAACAGCTTCTTTGGCTTCGTGAATCCTTTATTTCATCATGCTAAACATTAATTATCGACTCCCAGAAGCACTGTGAGCGACGCATCTGTAACTGAGTGGATTCATGATGTTCAGCTTCACAGCCGAGACACTGAACAGTTTGAGCCGTTCGGTCCAAAACAATTTGTCTAGAAGAACATCAGGATCAGATGTTTTAGTCTCTGTTCAGGTTAGAAACTGGATGTAAGCTTCGTGCAGAGCGACTCTTCCTGCTCCAACGAGCCCGTCTGGTTCTGATCACAAGACAAATGCACTCAGTGGTCATTTTACTTCAGACATCACAAATCAGGATCTTTTACAAAGTTTTCAGACGTATGAAAACACATCAGACCGTCAGCGTCAGACTGGTTCTGGATGAACCGGGCCTTCTGTCTGCCACCTGACACCAAACCTCCGGGGAAGATGGCGGCTGGCGGGTGATCCGGTCCGGCTGGCAGCCTGGCACCGTCTCTACCTGCCCTCGTGTCTCATCAGAGACTAAATGACTGAATGAACTCACGTTTTGTCCCGAGCTGTTGTTGGTTGTGACTCTGAGGAAACAGACTGTCGTCTCTGCTGTAACCACAGACCAGCGCTCGCCTCCTTCCACTGCGAGCAGCGTTCAGAACCGGCATCTCTAAACACAAAGCAGGCAGCGATTATGTTGTCATCACAACGTGATTATGAAAACAGTTTGAATATACAAGTGTCGTTTTCAGGAGACAGAGTTTTATTTGGGATGTGTTTGTCTCTGTGTGTTTACAGCAAACTGCTGAGAGACTCTTTCTCTGTTTCACTGCCTGAATATCAAATCAATCTAACTATCTGGAATCAAGAGCAGCAGCAGCAGCAGCAGCTTTATTTTCAGGACAGAATCCATGAATATCAAATGGAGGAGAGTATCAGGATTCAAAACAGCTGCTTTTATTTTCCGCAGCGTCTCATCACAGTATTAAAAGAGCTTCCACCTCCAGCCGGGGAGCCGAAACCCTTTAAATGTATCAGACTGATCCAAGATTAATCCCCAGACCAGCAGACAGATATTTAACTTCAAACAATACGATGAAACGCTCCGCAGATCGTTAAAGAAAGAGAAGAGTGTGAGTTTGAACTGAGGAGGCGATGTGCAGATAGCTTGTTAGCTAAAGTCTCTCAGACGTTAATCCCGTCTGATCTGGAGCTGAAGTAGTGAGCAGTTGGAAATACTCCATTACAAGTAACAGTTCTGAAAGTTTTACCAGCAAAATGTACGTGAAGATATAAACTGTCAGATTTCTGCATTTAAATGTCTGAAATCAACTCGACTTTTGTTCTACATGTTGTTAAATGATCTGAAATCTGAAAGAGATCCACAAGTTTCCTCGAGGTCACGTTTCATCTGGTCGTCTGTCGCTGTGACAGTCAGAGAGGAAGAAGAAGAAGAAGAAGAAGAAGAAGAAGAAGAAGAAGTCAGAACGAGACGAAACGTAACGAGAAGAAAACGTTTCTTTCTAACCAGCAGCTGTGAAGATGTTTGTCTGCAGGATTATTTGTGGTTTCTTTCCAGTTGAACAGTGGCTCAGTGTGAGTCTGTGTGTTTGTTGTCAGGTCAGCCTCTGAGTGAAGTCAGCACTCAGCAGAGACTCTGGTTCTGGTTCTGGTTCTGGTTCTCTGTCTCCTCTCTGTAACATTGCGTTCCCCTCCAGCTCCAGTCAGCAGAACAGAACCTGGAGGTCGGCTCCGGATCGCTGCTGCAGTCAGGCTGATCAACAGAGTGAAGATAAATCTGGTCGGATCAGAACAGAACCTTTATCTTTGTGTTGTCATGGCAGAGAGTGGCAGAGATCACATGAGGTGCATTTGAGTCTGAAAAGTTCTGACTTCTTTCAAAGTGTTTTATTGATATTAAACATATTATTATTCTGTTTGTAGAGGCTGAACTATAGAAACTGCTCATAAACATTCATCAGATAAACTGCAGAGACGGCTGAACAAACAGGAGTCCGTGTTTCACTTTCTGATGACTCTAAATCATTTAAATTAGCTTCACTGCTCTGCTGGTTAATTAAAGCTTCACCTGCAGAACACGTTTTGTGAGTTTTATGATCTGTTGGTGTCGCAGCCTGAGAACGAACATCTTTGGAACAGAAGCTCTTTGTGTCGGCGTCTCGAACAGTCGGATGCAGAAATGTTCTGGTCGTGTTAAAGAGCTTCATGCTGCCGGCTGACTCAGCTTTTATCTCCAACAAGGACGAGTTGAGATAAAGTTAGCTGTTCCTGTCGAGGTCACGGGGCCGTCAGCAGCTTCTTCTTCTGTCATCGTGTGTGATGTGATGATCCTGCGAGGACGAGAGCAGGGAAGAGAACAGAGAAACAGAGAGATCTGATGAAGTTCAGCTCCGCCGCTCAGGAGTCTTTATTCTGTTCAGGTGCAGCCGAGATGATTAATGAGCACAGGAGGAATAGTGGAACTAATTATCCCGAGTCCAAACACAGAGCCGGGCCTCACAGAGCCGGGCCTGACTGTTAGTTCTGTATCTGCCGTTCACATCAGTGGCGTCACCAGAACATTTGTACAATCAGCTGCGTCGGTGGTTTCGACTGTTTTTGCGACCAAAGTCAAACTGGAGGCTCTCTGGTCCAGTTCTGTCTGCTTTAAAACGCAAAGTCCAGGCTGGTTCTGGTCGGTTCTGCTTCCTGTGAGCTGTGAGGGGTCGGTTGTTGTGATGCGGTGGAAAGAATAACTAGAACATCTTGAAGAGGAGTGACTGTTGAGTCTGAGGGGAAGTGAGCTGTGTATCGTTGAGTCAGTGATTTGAAACCATCGAGTCTCCACTGATTCATCAGCTGATAGAAAATAAATTCTTCTAAAGTGTTTAATAACCGTCGAACTGCTGAAACTTTAAAGACCCGATTCAAAACATTAGTGAACCCTTGTAGGTTCTTCTGGGCCTCCAGAATCGTCCTCTGCTCTGATTTAATAACTCTTCTGTTTACTCTCTCAACCCAATAAATGAAAAATAGGATATCAGCTGTTTATCACTGAAGAACCCAGTTTAATAACATCATGAACACAGAACCGCGGGCTTGGACCCGAGTGCCGACTCGGTGTCGATCAGTGAGACGGAGGAGCAGAAATCAGCCGGTAAACAGACAGAAAACTGTGTTAAAGGTTCATCATTTCACAAAAGGCCCGCGATGCTTCCCAACAGTCTGCGCTGACCCAAACAGAACCTCCATCAACCACGCAAACCCAGAATGCATTGCACGGCGTGAGAATGACGGCTCCTGGAAGTCTAAAACACCCGAGTGCAGCGTTCTCAGACGAAGCACCTGTAGAAACTTTAAATGAGCCGGACTGAAACTTCCGGGCCTCCAGAACCAAACGGTGAACGACACCTCAGAGCCCAGTGAGACGGCAGAATAATCCTGTGTGGAGTCGCGGGCGGGTCAGTCTGGTGCCGGGTCACTTTATAGGTCACTTTCGTAATAATGAGACCGTGTGACGTAACGTTAACACACCAGATTACTGACAGAGTGGAGAGGCGGTTCAGTCTGAAGCACGGTGCCGGGTCACTGCAGGACAGAACACAGGTTGGGTTGAATGGAGCCAACATCTGGACCGCTGCGCTTCAGTCCAGAAGTGTAAAAGTTCTTACAGATTAACAGAAAAACTGATGAAACTCCAGCTGACAGCAGATTAATGAGACAGCTGCAGTGTTGCAGGTCTGAACTGACTCAAACATTCTCAGTGTCACATGATTCATTAATTACAAGTTATAAATATTATATAGACAGAAATATTCTCATGTTTCACAGTGTTTGATCGTAAAAACCTGGTTCTGATCCAGAGAGAGGCTGTGTGTGTGTGTGTGTGTGTGTGTGTGTGGGTGTGTGTGTGTGTGTGTGTGTGTGTGTCTCAGCAGGTTGTGTGTAATCTCACAGTCTGTTCACAGCTGGAGCCACCAGACCACTTTAGCAAGAGAGCCACACACACACACACACACACACACACACACACACACACACACACACACAGCTTACTATCTGTGTGTGTGTGTTTGATTAGTGGCTAATTTGCATGTCACAACCTGCTGTAAATTCACACACACACACACACACACACACACACACACACACACACACACACAGACCTGCTGTGCCTTGTGTCAGTGCAGCTGATCAGTTTATAGTGTTTTATTATCAGAAACAAAAGCCTGCAGCCAGACACTGCTCAGTGTGTGTGTGTGTGTGTGTGTGTGTGTCTGATTTGTGGGTCAGTGGTTCCGGTGGTGCGGGCCGGTCCTGTAGGATCCAGGATTCATTCAGTGCAGCTTCTTCCTCTTCCTCCTCCCCGGAGACATTCACAACCTTTTATCAGACGTGTTCTTGATCAGAAGTGATATTATCGTCAGTGGAGTGAAAAATTGCTGCTTTATCTAAAAAGCAGTTTGTCCGTCTGCAGGTCTGAACCTCAGAGTCCACCGGGCCGGGTCACCGTCACCCGGGCTGATCGTGACACGTTTCCTCCATTAGTCTCCACAGAGCAGATCAGAACCACAAACATTCAACAGTAAACACACTTAAAACATTTTTACTACCTCACTGCTCAACTAAAGTGGACAACACATGGCAGGTAACCGAGACGAGGCCGGTGGGATGAAGAGCTGAGCGTCTGTTTCCTGTTTGAGCGACGTGTGCTGACTGCTGCCACCTGCTGGTGAGGAGACTCATCTCCTCTCACAGCCGCTGGCGGACGAGCTGGTTGGCCGTCAGCTGACGTCTCTGCGAGGTGTTCAAGTGCAGCTTTTTGATCTGAGACACAAGATGAAACTGTCGTCCTCCATCGCTGCTGCTCCTTTGATGTGTGTGTGTGTGTGGGTGTGTGTGTGTGTTATAGTGACACACTGATTTCATCCTCCTGTAATTATTTGGACCAAAGCCGCTGCAGCTTTTTCTGATATTTTAATTTTCTCTCTCTCTCTCTCGGCCGTGTGCATCGTTAGTGTCACGTACCTCGCTGACATTTCATCCAAACGCTGCTGCAACAATAACATCATCATGTTAGCTTCAGTAGCTGGAGGTATCTGCTGCTCGGTTCTGAACAGATCAGAACTTCACAGGTTCTGTTCCCGCTGTGTTTGTCTGTGTGTTCTCTAGAGGTCGAGTCTCCGCGAGGGGGGGAAGCAGCTGATCGGTCGACCTCTCGGGGAGGTCGGGGGTCAAAGGTCATGGCGGGGCGACTCCTCCTCTTCCTGTTCCTTTCTGTGACGCTCAGCCACGCCCACATAACCTCTGGCCAGCGTCTGAAGCCCCGCCTCCAGAGAGACCGCCGCAACATCCGGCCGAACATCATCCTCATCCTGACGGACGACCAGGACCAGGAGCTGGGTCAGTGAAACCAGCATCACTGATACTTGATTTACTGTCACTGTTGTTGATTCTGTTGATACCAGTACTGATGTTTTTAGCTGATCAGACGTCATTAGACAAGTTCACACAACAAACATCAAACTGACCGATTAAATGACCAAGCAAAAGCACAGCTGAGCAGGTTAAAACTATATTTATGTTTCTTTCTGTTAATTCCTGTTGAAAACTTGAATCTTGCTGAAATGTTGCAGCCCAGATGAGGACAGAGCTGCTGATGTGTGTTCCAGTCCTGAATATGACCTGTAACCACAGAAATGTGTAGTTACCTGATGATGCGCTGACTCTCTCGCTCTGTAGGTTCCATGCAGGCGATGAACAAAACTCGCCGCATCATGGAGGAGGGCGGGACTTCCTTCTCCAACGCCTTCGTGACCACGCCCATGTGCTGTCCGTCACGTTCGAGCATGCTCACTGGAAAGTAAGACAAACGTTCACAGCCGCTCGTCTTTACTGAGAACGTATTGTAGAGCATGGTACCGGCCCGACCCAGGACCCATGAAGGTCTAATGTTTGTCAAACTTTCTGTGACATCAACGTAAAGTCTTCTGTAAGGCAGAAACACAACCAGGAAGTAAACCAGGAAGTAAACCAGGAAGTAAACTCTGAAGCTTTTCTGAAAGATTTAAAGAGACATAGCAGAAATCAGTTTCCACTGGAAAATAAACGTTATGAATGAAATGAATAAAATTACTTTTATTTCTCTCTCTCTTTCTTCCTCTCAGGTACGTTCACAACCACAACACCTACACCAACAACGAGAACTGCTCCTCGATGTCATGGCAACGGCAGCACGAGCCGCGGACCTTCGGGGTTTACCTGAACAACACTGGCTACAGGACAGGTACACACACACACACACACACACACACACATGATAAGGCTTTGATTACAGATGTGATTGACTCTGTGTGTGTGTGTGTGTGTGTGTGTGTCTCCAGCCTTCTTCGGGAAGTATCTGAACGAGTACAACGGCTCGTACGTCCCGGCCGGCTGGAGGGAGTGGCTCGGTTTGGTGAAGAACAGCCGCTTCTACAACTACACACTGAGCCGCAACGGAGTCCGAGAGAAACACGGAGCTCAGTATCCACAGGTAGGGACACACACACACACACACACACATCCAAGCGGCAGTGTGTGGAGGCAGCTCGCCTCCCGTTCTTCTCATGTGGACTGTGACGATCTGCTCCGACACAAAGACTTTCTGAGCTACACAAGTGTTTGAATTTATTCACTGAAGATGTTTTCTGTTCTTAGTATCAAATTAATTTATTTCCAGGAAACTACAGAGAAGTTAGTCAGAATGATTCAGTGGGCTGTAATACGAGGAGAATGTTTCTGATGAGTCATCCTGCACTCAACACTCGACCTCCAGCTGACGACAGCCGGGAGAGAAAAGAGACAAATACTGAAGAACAATAATACAAATGTGTGTTTGTGTTTGTGTCACCAGGACTACCTGACCGACCTGATCACGGCCGAGTCCATCAGGTACTTCCGCTACTCCAAGCGAGTTTATCCTCACCGACCGGTGCTGATGGTTCTGAGCCACGCCGCCCCGCACGGACCTGAAGACTCGGCGCCGCAGTACAGCACCGCCTTCCCCAACGCATCGCAGCACATGTAAGCCCACACACACACACACACACACACACACACACACACAATGAGACTAAGCCACTGTAATCCAGCTGAACAATGGAGCAGCTCTGTTCTGCACTGCAGGATAAATCCTGAAGCAACACGACTAAAACTGCACAACCCTCCCTAATATCTGTGTGTGTGTGCGTGTGTGCGTGCGTGTGTGTGTGTGTGTGTGTGTCTTAATGAATACGTAGGTTTCATTTTATTCTTTTGAACTTATTACTTTACATTGAATGTTTCTGTGAACGTGGCAGTGTGACCCAGGAGTGAAAGTTCTGAGTCCTGAATCAGAGACACGTCCACCTGTGTGTCCGATCAGCTGACAGACAGACAGGACAGACAGACAGACAGGATGGACAGACAGACAGGACAGACAGACAGACAGGACAGACAGACAGGATGGACAGACAGAGAGACAGGTTAGACAGGACAGACAGGACACACAAGACAGACAGGTCAGACAGGACAGACAGACAGACAGACAGACAGACAGACAGACAGACAGACAGGTCGGACAGACAGACAGGACAGACAGGATGGACAGACAGACAGACAGAGAGACAGGACAGACAGACAGACAGACAGACAGACAGACAGACAGACAGACAGGTCGGACAGACAGACAGGTCAGACAGGTCAGACAGGACGGACAGGTCGGACAGACAGACAGGTCAGACAGACAGACAGACAGACAGACAGGTTGGACAGACAGACAGACAGACAGACAGGTTAGACAGGACAGATAGACAGACAGGTTGGACAGACAGACAGACAGACAGACAGGTCGGACAGACAGACAGACAGACAGACAGGATGGACAGACAGACAGGTCAGACTGTCTCTTCCCTCCCAGTCAAATGGTTTCTTCCTCCAGCAGATGTAAACAGATGTCTGAGGAAACGCCGGCTGCTCTCCTGCCGTCAGGAGACCGTTTAAATCCCGTCCAAAGCTTCTCTGCTAGCACACAAACTCTGCTGGAAATCCTTGGAACAGACTGTAATCCCTTTTTCCTCTGAAAGGAATAATAAAACACAGTCGGGGCAGAACTAAATGTAGACGCAGCGTCCTGATCAACATTTGACTCTTTAAAACCTTCAGACACACAGAAGCACTCAGAGAACAAGTGTTGTGTCATCTTCATCTTTAACTGAGAACATGTTGGAGATGTTTCCTCTTCAAGTCCAGAATAAACCTGCAGGAAAAGGACTGTTGGTGGAGTGAGTCTGATCCGGTTCTGTGGTCCAGTCCAGCAGAGATGTTGGTGTGTAGGTGCAGATATCTGCTGCACCTGCGTTAAAAGAAAAACATACATTCGTGTGATGTAAGTGAAGGGAGGGGTCAGTGTCAGTGTCAGTTCAGGAGGGTCACGGGCCTCGTGGATGAAGTTCAGATGGGAAGAAACTGATGTCGAGAAGTTCTGGTCCTGATGGACCGCAGCCTCCTGCTGAAGCCTCAGAGAGTTTGTGTCCGGGACAGAAGACTGATGTGTCTGTGAATTCACACGTTAGAAGAAGTGTTTTATCTTCACTCGTAACTTAAAGTCTTGTGATCTGAATGATGTAATGAAGACAAATCGTCTCTTTATAGTCGCGTCTTGTTTGAAGTCGTGATGTCTGTCGATGGTTCTTGTGGTCCGACAGTCGTTCGGTCCAGCTTAACAATCAGCTCAGCAGAGAAACACAACAGCAACACGCCGCTGAAAAGGAAGAATGGGCTCCGTTTTAATTTGATTTGAGGCGAAACGTCCTTCTGTGAAAACAAAGTGAGGATGAGCGGTTCTGTTGGGCTGCAGCTGAACCCCCGAAGTAATAAAGCAGGTCCAGTAAATAAAGACAAATAAGACGGGAGCTGAAGCTGCAGGGCTGCAGTCGCATCAGAACTGATGGATCGAAAATCAGGATTTTAAACAAATCAGACAGAGAAATATTTAATGTTGTACAGTCGAGTTTCATGATCTCTCTCGTTTGTTAATCACTTTAAATCCACTTTGTATAACGTAGATGATTTCAACGAGCAGTGGCAGGTTTATTAATGCACGCAGAGGCAGATCAAATCTGTGCATTATGTAGAAGAGACATTAAATAAGTAACAATCCTGCACGAAACATTTATAAAGAAATGAAACATTCAAACAGTCGACAGCAGCAAACGAACCCGAGGACGCAGGAAGACGGCAGATTAAACGTCTCGTCATTTCTGTCACCAGGCGTCTCTGTCGAAACAGAGCTGAGATGCTTCCAGACCTCCTGGAGGAGTAAACACCCGCATCCTCAGATTCTCTTCTCATCCGACGGGAGGAGAGCTCACAGATGAATGAGATAATGAGTTTCTTTGTGAAACACCGCCTTCATGAATCAGGAACAAGCGTTCTCAGACGAGCTGCTTTCTTCTCGTCACGTTGCGTCTCGTTCTCAGACCTTCTTCCTCTCTGACTCTCCTGAAGTTACAGACGACCAGGTGAAACTCAGCGTCGCCTCATTTTTTGACATGTTGATGCAAAAACTTTACATAATCTTGTATTTAAATACAGATCAAACACAGACGATTCAACCAGACTGTAAGAAGAATTAAACATTCATGCCAACAAATCCAAGAGTTGAATTTTGTCTACACGTGTTTATTTCCGTCGTCTTAACTGAGGCGTTCTGTTGCTGCGAGGCGACCGGGCCGAACATCCAGCCGTGAGCAGAAACACTCGTCTGCGTGTTTCTGCCTGCGGAGCGACGCTGCAGCTCAGATGTTTCCAGCTGTCCAGTCAGGAGGAAGCAGAGCTGCTGCGGCGTCGAGCCGAGCCGAGCCGAGCGTGATGCTGAAGGTTATTTCTGTCCTGATGCAGAAATTTAATTATGTAGCTGCCGAGGAGGAGAGAGGAGTAAATGAGTTGGCTGATGGGAGTCATTCATTATCCACACAGAGCTCAGCAGAGGAACATCCTCTGTAGCTAACACAGCGGGAGGAGTGTGTGTGTGTGTGTGTGTGTGTGTGTGTGTGTGTGTGTGTGTGTGTGTGTGTGTGTGTGTGTGTGTGTGTGGTGGGAGTTAGTTATTAATGAACAGGAGCATCTGCTGTCATCACTCAACACACAGTTAAATGTGTCTCGCTGCCTTCACACACCTCAGTATACGGAGCTGCAGTCGCTGTTAAACATCCACAGATGAAGTTTAAAGTTCAGCTGGTGTAACGTTTCATCTCGTTCTCTGATCGCCTGAAGGTTACCTGGAAGTTCCAGCAGCAGGTGAATGGAACAGCTGAGGCTTTTTTTTTTTGTGAACGTATATGAGTCAAACCTTCATGTAAAAGCATAATTATGATGAAAGAGGCACTTTTAAGATTTACCGTCTTTTCGTTTTCGGGTCAAACTCATTTTCAGTGGGAGTGCTACGGGCACTTTTACAATAGCATCAAAATCTGTATTTTTAAAACAGTAAGAAGTCTGGACACAACATGAAACTGTGCTGGTAGCATCACCAGGGTCTCTACACATGAACACCAGCACTGACAACATTGTTTGTGTACACAGAGTTACTACAAAGAAAGTTTTTGAACAGCTCATGTTAGCAGCAGCTTGTTCCGCTCGCCGCCGTCCTGCCAGTGGAGAAGAGTCGACCTCAGAATGAGACGTAACCTGGAGGACGCATCTTCATCCTGTGTCTCTCCTCCTCCTCTTCCTCTTCCTCCTCTTCCTCCTCCTCAGCACACCGAGCTATAACTACGCTCCGAACCCGGACAAGCACTGGATCATGCGTTACACCGGCGCCATGAAGCCCATCCACATGGAGTTCACCAACGTGCTGCAGAGGAAGCGGCTGCAGACGCTGCTGTCAGTGGACGACAGTGTGGAGAAGCTGTACAACATGCTGGTGGAGACGGGCGAGTTGGAGAACACCTACATCATCTACACGTCGGATCACGGCTACCACATCGGACAGTTCGGCCTCGTCAAAGGTAAAAACTCCGACAGCTGCTCCCTCGTGAACAGAGACGAGACTGAAGAGTAACAAACTGTTTTTAAAGTTTCATCTGTTTGACTGTTTTTATTATTATCATGTGGGATCAGGGAAGAGGTTCGCTGCAGAGGTTCTGTCACTGTAGCTTCGGTCACACCTGTACAACGGCTGGTGACGCTGTTCTGTTGTAAATGTTGTGTCTGCAGGGAAATCGATGCCGTACGAGTTCGACATCAGAGTCCCGTTCTTCATCAGGGGACCCAACGTTGAGCAAGGCAGCATGTAAGTGCACGCGCACACACACACACACACACGCACACGCGCACACACACGCACATACGACAACACTAAAGACACTCAGTGATGGACTGACTGCTGTGATCAGCTGTTTCCCCCGGCTGTGGGTCGCACACCTCTGCCCACCTCACGCAGAGGCCGACACATCGACGGCTTGGATTTACAGCAGTGGAGGTGGAACAAAGTGTCCCATCTGAGACGTCAGGTTGGCGGACCAAAACAGACCCCCAATATACCACCTGCTGTCTAAATCTGTGGACCGAGCAAAGAGGACGGGCACATTGGCGTCTTGCTGCCCAGAATAAAAACGGCTACTGAAGTTCAGCCCAACTCTGAAATGAGTGAAAGGGGGAAAGAAATGAGGAGCCAACATAGAACCAGTCACAAATGTTGGTAGAGACCAAACTGAAGAGCTCATCAGGACACAAACATGATTTTATTGAGATGATCATGACGCTCGATGTCTAAATAAAAAAAACAATCCTCTCAGGAACTCAGTAAATCGACTGTGTTGAGGTTTTTCCCTGGTGGACAGAAATCATTTGATGCAGCTTTAACAAAAACAAATGAAATTACAGCAGAGTGTGTGTGTGTGTGTGTGTGTGTGTGTGTGTGTGTGTGTGTGTGTGTGTGTGTGTGTGTGTGTGTGTGTGAGTAAAGTGGATTACAGTCGGAGCTGTTCCACGAGGTGATCATGAGTTCAGAGAGCTGCACACATGACCCTTAATACTCACCTGGTTTACAGCGTTTCACCACATCTGTCGTTAAAAACAAGAATCACATGAAGTTTGTGTTCAAAATGTTTTTTATGCAACTTCGCAGGAGAAGAGAGAACTGAACTGTTGGAGAGGATGTGTTGTCTCCTGTATAGTAATAATCTGTGTGTGTGTGTGTGTGTGTGTGTGTGTGTGTGTGTGTCAGAAACCCTCACATGGTTCTGAACATCGATCTGGCTCCGACCATCCTGGACATCGCCGGCCTCGACACTCCTCCAGACATGGACGGGAAGTCGATATTGACTCTACTGGACACTGACAGGCCTGTTAACAGGTACACACACACACACACACACACACACACACGCACGCACACAGCCAACAACGTTTGAAGAGGAGCATGAAGCAGCAGCTCCTCAGACTGTGGGTCTCATTAGATGCTGGTTCTCCTGCAGTAACAGATGCTAACAGGGTGCTGTGATGAGCAGGCAGAGGTCAGAGGAGTGAAGCTGCTCTGTGAAGCAGCATCAGTATGTAAATGATCCTCCTGCAGAGCGTCGCTGGTGCAGCAGGACGCCGCTCAGCTGTAACGGCCTCATTTAAACACCTGGGCGCTCCGCCGCTCGCGAACACACGGAGCCATCTGCCTCGCCTGAAGGGATATAAATCCTCTATTAATATTTATAATGATCCAAAGTGTCAGCAGAGGCGAACGTCGAGGTCGGGAGGTCACAACGAACAGACGATAACAAACCAGCAGCTCGTTACAGACGAAACAAACCGCTGCTGAAACACAGTGTGTGTCAGTGTGAACATATTTGTGTTTGTAGGTGTTTTTCTAAGATTTTTGATGTGTTGCCTGCTTTGTCTGTTGTTAATTGTGAATTCATCAGCAAAAACTTTGACAGAATACGTTTCTGAAATTAAAGTATTTATTTTTTGGCCTTTTCTGGCTTCAGTGATAGATGAGCTGAAACAGGCTGCGGGGGAGTGACAGGCAGCTAAGGGCCTCAGGCCTTCTCTTGGTTTTAATGAGTAAGAAAACCAAGAGAACAAAACATTAACTGTCGTTGACTTTGGGAGAATGAAGTTATTATGAAGTAAGAAAACACACACTGACTTTTGGTGTCAGATTAAAAGAGTTGTGTTTTTGTTTTTGTCGACTAAAACTGGACAGAAATGTTCACAAAGTTTTGTGGAAAAAGAAACAAGAACGAGACGGAAGTATTAAATGTTGTTCACAGACGGGAGGAGACGACTTGATCTTCACTCCTGTTGATCAGCCCGACTGCAGCAGGGATCCGGATGTGATCCACTGTCAGTGGTTCTGGTTCTGTTCTGCAGTTGTCTGTCTGTGAATAAACACAAGTGATCTGCACTCTGAATCACTTCGCTGGTGGTGAAAACACTAATTAACAACCGTCTGATGTCACTCTCGCTCAGATGATATTTAAAGGTTTACTTCTCGTTCCGTTCGGTCCTGTTGGCAGCTCTGCTTCTTCTCTCTCTGAGTCGACCTCCAGCTGTGAGTCGGGACGAGATGTTCACAGTTGCGATCGTTCCTTGACGTCATTGCGAACAGAAATCGCGGTTGCTCCATTAGAACTCATTAAAGTCCAGGCGTGCTCTCACCGAACAGAACAGAAACTCCAGGGAGCGAGATCTCTTTTCTTTAAACCGACTCTGAGTCGCCGTGCGCTCAGTTTCTTCAGCCCGGCTGCTTGAACACGTTTTAATCGGCTCTATACGTCGTCACGAGTGCAGCGAGGGAACCTGCAGCATCTGCTCCCTTTTCTTCTTCGTCCTCTGTGAAGTACAGACGAGTCCGACGCCTCCGGGGAGCTCAGACAGCAGCTGAGAGACTGATTACACTCAGCCGAAGTTCATTCAGAGTCAGAACTGACTGTTAGCAGTGTTAGCATCAATCCTATATAATGTTGTATAGACATTTTCTGGTTTCGTTCTCTGTGACGGTGAACTGAATATCGTCTGAACTGTGGACAGAACGAGACATTTAAAGACGCCATCGTGACATTTTTCTACATTTTCTGACACTTGCTCGAACAAACAGCTGATCAGTTCACCAAGAAGAATATCAAGAGATGAGTGACAGTGAAAATCATCATTAAGTTACAGCCCTGCTCATATTTTATGATCTCTGAGCTGATTTATCTGTTCAATTAGTGACTTTAATGATCAGATATAATAAGTGTTAGCCACATTTCATCCCAACATGTGTGTATCATGTCTTCAGATCTGACAGTAAAGACTCTAAGAAATGAGAGTTTAAACACATTTTGTTGCTTTAATATCTCCATGAGCTGATTGACTCCCTCTGCTGCTTCGCTCTTCACCCCCCTCAGCTCCAACTGTCTGAAAACCTTTATTGCAACACATAAATTTACACTAGTGTTGGAATACATTAAACTTTAAACACTTTAAACTTTAAACACTTTGCTAGTGGTGCAATAAATATACCAACAAAACATAAAAACACATTAATATAGGATGAATTCAGCAACTGCTAGTGTGGTCTCAACTGACGTCCTCTGTGAGGAGGAGGAGGAGAAGAAGAAGAAGGAGGAGGAGGAGGAGAAGAAGGAGAAGGAGAAGAAGAAGAAGAAGAAGAAGAAGAAGAAGAAGAAGAAGAAGAAGAAGAAGAAGAAGAAGAAGAAGAAGAAGAAGGAGGAGGAGGAGGAGGAGGAGGAGGAGGAGGAGGAGGAGGAGGAGGAGGAGGAAGAGAGGAGGAGAAGAGGAGTTTTTAAACACTGTCTGTTTGAACTGATTCAACCACTGAACCAGTATCACAGCATCACCAGACTCCATTAACAAACGTGGTGATTTTAAGAGTTGCTGAGTTAAAACAAACTTTATAAACTCTGTGAAACTCTGTCTCTGACTCATTCTGCATTATTTGGACCTTCTTGTTAATTCAGCAAATGTTCTACATGAACTTCTTTCTGTCTTTGAGTAGAAACATGGAGTCAGATGTTACTAACAGGTGTGAACAGCTTCTCATGGTGTTCGTTGGGGAGCAGATGTGTTTTTATTATGTTTTTTAGCTGCCGGAAAACCGGAAACTGGAAAGGAATTTAATTACCTTCTTAAGCACAAGTCAAACCTCATAGAAACTTAAATACCTTTATTTTCTGAAGTCTCTGTGAGAGCTGCGTTGTTTCGTCTGTGCTGTCGTATCTGCTGAAGAAAGAAGACGAGTGGAAAAAGTCCTGCAGTCGTTTCCACTGTTTTTTCTTTTCACTGCAGCAGGAAAATCAAAATATTTGTCCTGACAGTTAAAGTCACAAACATCCAGGAATAGAAACCAGATGGAGCCGCTCACTCCGTGTGTGATCCAACTGGACTCGCTGCTCCGAACATGTGGCACCAAGAACTCACATCTTTCTTCTAACTGGAGTTTAATTGTGTGTCAGACTCAGCTGAACGCACTCGTTCTGTTCCTGAAGGTGACGTAGAGAGGAAATGTAGAGGTGAAAGAAAGAGGTGGAGCTGCAGGTGGAGGTGATGACGGCTGCTTTCTTCTCCTGCAGGTTCCAGGTGAACAAGAAGCCGAAGTTGTGGAGGGACTCGTTCCTGGTGGAGAGAGGGTAAATACATCATCATCATCATCATCATCATCATCATCATCATCATCATCATCATGATAGCTGATGATAGCTACGTACACGTTAGCAACGTTAGCTACCACAAACTGGCCACTTCTTTAGAAGTGTTGAGACGTGATCAGTAACAACTCCACAACAACATGAAGTCGTACATGAGGCTTCCACATAAAAAACATTTTTTATGTGTTTTTTAAAATATATTTCATTATTTGATTGGTTTTAACACTATATTTACATGTTAAATGTAAGTTTTGGTTCTATAGTTACATTTTATATTTACTGTTTAGTTACTTGAAGATAAAATGTTCCTGTATTGATCCAGTCGGAGAAAATCAATCAGAGCAACAGAAACAAGAAGCAGCCGCGCGACGTAGAAACATGTTGATATGGATGATTGACAGATGTCTTTCAAAACAAAAACTTTAAATAAATGTGTTGAGAGACAAAGACCCACTTTTCCCATCATGCATTGTGCTGAACATGTCAGATTTGCTGTTTTATGTTCTGGATTAAGATTTTTACATTCTGAATAAATGTCATCAGGAGCAGAAAGTTCCAACCTGCCTGTGTTTGGTCTGTAAACAGGAAGCTGCTGCACCAGCGTGTGGAGGGGAAGGAAGTGTCGCAGGAGGAGAACTTCCTCCCCAAACACCAGCGAGTCAAAGATCTGTGTCAGAGAGCCGAGTACCAGACGCCCTGCCAGCAGACCGGACAGGTACACTGATGCACCCTCAGCTTCGTCCTCCACGTTAAGAAACTTTCAGATGTTTCAGAAAATTTTCCTCCCCAGAGTTTCTGCAGAACACACAGAAACTTGCCTTTTTTTTTTTTTTTTTGGAATAAATGCAGGAAAACTGCTCTGGCTGCTGCCGTAATAACAAACAGAGCAGCGAGAGACTTCTGTCGCAGAGATGAAAACCAGATGTCATCTCTGCAAACCAGACAGATACAATAACAGCAGTAATTACTAGAAGGAGCGGAGCACAATGGAGCGAATCAAAGAGAGCAGACGTGAAGAGAATCAGGATGCAGCAGCACAACACAAACTTTTCTCAGAGACGTTTGTGTCACGCTGTGTTTGTGTGTGTGTTCACGCTTGTTTGAGGTTAATCACACTTGTCGAAAAATCCCTCCAGCCAGCTGATTAGTCTCTTAGCAACAGCGTCTGCCGGCTGCTGGGTCGCTCTGATAAACAGCCTGCAGGAGAAACTGTGTGTGTGTTTGTAATTAACAATTCAGGCATTTATCACTCTTTAATAACGGAGTCAGTGCGAGAGAAGAAATTAATTCAGGCGCTGCTAATGAACGACTGCTCAGTGACAATACAGCGAGCGCTGGGAGGGGGGAACTCTGCTGAACCTGCTGAGGTGACGGGCTGCGATCAGGTGTCCTGCAGGGGCTCAAGTGGGCTGCGAACCAACCTCGTTATCTTCAGGCGACGGCTCCTGTGAAATAACCCAGCAGACGATACAAGAACAGGAAGTACAGAAGGTAACAACAGTAAAGTGTTAAAGGAACAGTTCACCTAATAACTCAGTCAGTCTCTGGTCACCTGCTGATGATGGTGAAGTTTCACAGTCCACAAAAGACTTCTGGAAGAACACTGAAGAGGAAACATCAGATGTGTCCGTACAGCTGATGGCAGTCTGCATGAGAGAACAGAACAGAAACTGATCTCAGACCAGATTTACAGCCTCCACGTGCGGTCGAGTGAACGTATTGATCCAAAGTACAGCAGCTGAGTAAACTGTGGTTCCGTCCAGCGCTGGTCGTTCTCGACTTTGAGACTAAGATTTTTATTTCTCCTCTAAAAGTTCATCGGTCCAGTTATCTGTTCTCAGTCTCCCGGGTTATTGATAATCGGTATCAGTCCAGCTGACGAGTAACATCTGATCATATTTCTGCAGCTGTACAGTCAGAACCCGACACTGAGTAGAGCTACTCCTCATTCATCTATTGAGTTTTGTTCTTCTCTTTGTGTGTGTGTGTGTGTGTGTGTGTGTGTGTGTGTGTGTGTGTGTGTGTGTAGAAGTGGCAGTGTGTGGAGGACGCCACGGGGAAGCTCCGGCTCTTCAAATGTAAGAGCGAAGGAGGCGGAGCTAAGAACTTCCAGAGGGGCGTGTCCGGCCGCCAGCGTCCACTCAGCATCAAGTCTCAGCTGTACAACCAGAAGTCGGACGCCTGCGACTGCGACCTGCGCGACCTCCGACCTCTGAACCTGCGGCCCTCCATGATGAGGCCGTTCAACAAGAAGCCCTTCTTCCCCAAGAAGAGTGAGTTAAAGGAGCAGTTCACCCAAAAATACAAACCCAGTCGTCCTCTCCTCCTCCTGATGATATAAATTCAGTGAAGTGTTGCAGTATTGACCTGATTTAAAACTGAGAAATCTGAATCAGATTTAATTTATTGATCCCTGTGAGGGAAAGAATATCAAACTGTAGATACAAACAAGATTTAACTGAAGGAAGATAAAACAACAAGAGTGAGTGAGACTAAAATATAAAGAGTCATAAAAAGTAAAGTACTGAAACATAAAATGTCTCCTTGCAGCTCGTCTGGTGAGATTTACACCCATTTTTATTCTAAAAGTTTTACTGTACTTTAATTTGTACTGTAACGATTAACATTTAGTGAATTAAGTGTAATCAAACTATACAAACTGATTTATTCCTTAATTTTCCATCACTTTTAAACAGATTAAATCTTGACGTCAGACTGAAACAAACATGAAGTGAACACAGACGAGTCCAGTAACACAGTTCGTGCTTCTGCTGCTTTATTTCTGTTCAGAGGAGATTCTTTATAAATCTGATGTTTTGATATTGACTCTGCTCATCGTCCGTCTGTTAGACTGAGCTGTGCATCAGGACTGAGTTTGAGTAAAGACTCCAGGATACAGGAGCAGCTGGTCGTCAGTGTGATGTGATGCTGACCTCTAGTGTCTGAGGTCAGAACTGCATCCAGCTGAACTTCAGTCTGTGTCTCATTATCCTGCAGATCAACAGCAGCTGACCGACTTTATCGACTGCAGCACGTTGATGCAATCATGAAGTCTGTTCAGTTGTGTTATTACATCATTTTAAACAGCCGTGTGTGTGTGTGTGTGTGTGTGTCAGAGTTCAAAGCCTTGAAGAGTTACTCCAGGAACCGTTACAGCCGCTCCGTCTCCATGACGAACAGTTACCCCGGTAACAGCAGCGTGGAGGACTGGGCTCAGCCAATAAGAGACGAGTCTGAGGACGAGTTCAGCGGGATGGGAGGAGCTCCCACCGACGAGGCGCTCATCAACTCCCTCAAAGTCACACACAGGTGAGTTGTGTGTTGGTTATGTGCATGAACTGAAATGACACCAGAACTGAACCTGGTTCTTTAAGTTGGACCTCAGTTGATCCGTCTGGTCCTGTCAGAGTCATCGGGACTGAGTCTCTGTGAGTCATCGGCACAGACGGATCCACCGGCTGTGGGAATTATTAAGAAAATGAATTCTTGTTTAATATTCTGACACGTTCACAACTCGTGTGAATTCTGCCTCTTCATCAGAAAGTAAATGTCAGCGTCTGTCGGGCTGAGCAGAACTGGGCTCTGGTGATTCTGTGCTGCTGAGCGTTCACGTGTTTGTCTTGTTCTCCTGCAGATGCTCCATTCTGTCCAACGCCACGGTGAAGTGTGATACAGGAGTGTATCAGTCTCTGCAGGCCTGGAAGGACCACAAGCTGCACATCGACCACGAGGTAACGCGCGGCGAAGGCTTTGTTCACATGATGATGTCATCTACGTAAAACATGTCTGCACCGGCTGCTGTGGTAACACCAGAGGCATCAGTACTTCTGTGTGCCGGTGACGCAGATCAGTCTGGATCACATTTCAAACCAGCTCCCAGTGTGGTCTGGATCTGATGTGCAGACGGGTGTTCAGACAGGACACACACAGTTTGTCCACATGTTGTCTGGAGGCGTCGTTACACTGTAAATGTTAATATTAATCCTTGAACTGAGCATCATCCAGCTGATCCTGGACCAGCTGCTGGTTCTGGTCGTTCTGAGGGTCTCATTTGTCCACATGGGTCTGTGTTTCCCCCTCAGTCAGACGCAGAGCGAGCGTCCTCCTGCTCATCCACATACACATGTTGTTTATTGGTTAGGTGGCTAACAGCTAACAGGGACGTTAGCCACCGTCAGCTGGAATAAAAGACAACAGAGTGAACAAACTGAACTAATGAATAAAACCGAAACCTCTGTCTTTGTTATCTGGTGACTGAACCTTTTTCTCTCTGTCAGATTGAGACGCTGCAGACGAAGATAAAGAACCTGCGAGAGGTCAGAGGTCACCTGAAGAAGGCCCGCCCCCTGGAGTGTGACTGTAACAAATACCTGTAAGTGAGACACAGTGGAGGTGTTCACTGAGGTAACAGGGCTAATACATTAACACTAACGTACTCCGTCAGTTCAGATCCTGCTGAAGGAAAAGTAAAGACGTATTATCAGTAAAATGTAATTAAATGATCAAAAAGTGCAGCGTGTGGAGAGGAAACAAAGTTCTGTTGTAAACACTTTGAAAGCAGTTTACAGAGTTTTGTCAGACTCAAGCAACATTAGAGAAGAAACCGTCAAACACAAACTAGTGAACATGGAAAGTGAAGCACGAGCAGCTCGGAAGGACCAAAGAAAAGTCACTCAGCGAGGCGTGTTCATGCCCGGTGTTACAGCTGGAGTTCATGTGTGTTTTCAGGTATAAGTCCAAACTGAAGAACAAGCTGAGGTTCAGAGGAGGAGGGCTGCACCCCTTCAGGTGAGACCGTCACATGAAACAGGCCCAGCCGCTGTCACCATACTGATCTCAGAGCAGCTGACAACTGACTGTGACCACCCTCAGAGTCACGACGCACACCGAGCATGTTCATGAGTTTGTTGTGTTTGTCCAACGTCTCTGTGTGTCTGTGTGAAGCGCTGATGTTTTAAAAGATGCTTTAAGTCTGCAGCTGAGTCAGGTGACATGATGACATCACCATGATGTCATCTGATCTCAGAGCATCACTATGATGTCATCAGGATTAGTATTTTGGAAATAACTGAAGGATCTGAAACAAACTGAAAACAGAGCTTTGTCGTGTTTTTCGTCTTTGTTGTTTTTTTTTTTTGTTTACTTGATGATGAGCTAACAGTGTGTGTGTGTGTGTGTGTGTGTGTGTGTGTGTGTGTGTGTGTGCAGGAAGGGCGGGGCTCGGGATAAGAAGGCGTGGCTTATGAAGGAGCAGAAGAGGAGGAAGAAAATGAGGAAGATGATCAAGAGGATCAGAAACAACGACACGTGTTCGATGCCCGGACTCACCTGCTTCACACACGACAACCAGCACTGGCACACTGCACCCTACTGGACCTGTGAGAGACACACACACACACAGACACACACACACACACACACACGCACACACACACACACACAGACACACACACACACACACACTCCTCATGTCAATACAAACATTACTATTTATGATAAGATTTAATTTACTGTTTGTGCACGTGTGTGTGTCCATGTATGTCCGTGTGTGTGTGTGTGTGTGTGTGTGTGCACGTGTGTGTGTGTCCCTGTGTGTGTGTGTTGCAGTGGGTCCATTCTGCGCCTGCACCAGCGCCAACAACAACACATACTGGTGTCTGAGGACCATCAACGAGACCCACAACTTCCTGTTCTGTGAGTTTGCCACCGGCTTCCTGGAGTACTTCGACCTCAACACAGACCCATACCAGGTACACACACACAAACACACGCGCGCGCGCACACACACACACACACAGTCACACTTGTGTTTTAAAGAGAAACTCTCGCCAAAATGCAACCTCAGCTTTTTTTGTGAATGTATATGAGTCAAACCTTCGTGTAAAAGCATAATTATGATGAAAGAGGCACTTTTAAGATTTACTGTATTTTCGTTTTCGGGTCAAACTCATTTTCAGTGGGAGTGCTACGGGCACTTTTACAATAGCATCAAAATCTGTATTTTTAAAACAGTAAGAAGTCTGGACACAACATGAAACTTTGCTGGTAGCATCACCAGGGTCTCTACACATGAACACCAGCACTGACAACATTGTTTGTGTACACAGAGTTACTAAAAAGAAAGTTTTTGAACAGCTCATGTTAGCAGTAGCTTGTTCCGCTCGCCGCCATCATGGCAGACAAAAAGTGTCGATCCCCGAGTGCGACCTGACAGGCTGGAGGAGCCGTCCACCATTACACTGCTGCCTGTTAGGTCGCAGGCTGAGCCCAAAGAAAAGATTTAAAGATGTAAATTCTTTGGTGAACTAATGTAACACCAGCTTCACCTGTGATGAACCTGCTTAGTGGTTATGAATATTTAGTTTTGATTCTTCTCTCTGGGTGTCCAGCTGATAAACGCTGTCAGCTCTTTGGATCGGACGGTTCTCAATCAGCTTCATGTTCAGCTGATGGAGCTCAGAGGCTGCAGAGGACACAAGCAGTGTAATCCTCGCACACGCTCGTTGGATCAGGGTACGACACACACACACATGCACACACACACGCACAGACTTTTATCAGATGGCTCCGCCCTCAGGTGTCATGACAACAGGTGGATGATGACGTTAACACAGCAAGACAAACAAATCACAAGTGGCCTCTACTCACTAACCAATCAGACTGTTTTCTTCAGCAGGTGGGCGGGCACATAGCAGCTTCGATGACTACAGGTACACACGCACACACACACACACACACACACACACACACACACACACACTGTCACACACCTTTACACGCACAGACGTCTTGTTTTCCTGCTCTGAATGCTGCATGACTTCCTGACGGAGCTGAGGGCTGCTGGTGGTGGAGCAAAGAGAGAGAGAGTGTGTGTGTGTGTGTGTGTGTGTGTGTGTGTGTGTGTGTGTGTTTGTGTGTGTGTGTGTGCGCGCACATGTGTTTGTGTGTGCTTGTATGTAACACGGTGTGTGTTTGTTGCATCAGGCTGTTTGAGAGGAGGAAGTGGCCGAGAGTCAAGAAACCTTCATCGTCTCGAACCCTGTGAGTCTTCCTCCTCATCTTCCTCTCTGTAGATCGTCAGCTGCCGTACTGCTGTACCTGTCTGCCTACCTGTCTGCCTACCTGTCTGTCTGTCTGTCTGTCTGTCTGTCTGTCTGTCTGACGTGTTTAACATACAGTAGAAGACACGAAACATGGAAATAAAAACACATTTAAACAAAAAATAGATACAAAAACATTTTAATAATGATAATAATATCCAAATCTAATAGAGTCTTATATTATATTATATATATTACATTATATTAATTTACAGTAGGTGATGGTCATACCACTTTTGTCCACAGGGGTCGCCAGAACACAAATAAAAAAAGTTCCGTATAGCTGCTTTAAATTAAAATGAGATAACATCATGTTAAAGCACTGAGTCGACCTTTAAACCAAACATCACAAACAACATGAGGAAGAAGTTTGTCTGAAAAATCTGAACTTAAAAGCAGCTCGCAGTTTCCTTTAAAGGAGCAGTGCGTAGTTTCGGAGAAATTCAAACTGAGAATCTTAATATTCACAATATTAATGAGGTAATGATGCAAACTGTTACAATCAGTGAGTCAACAAGCTGTTCTCGATGGAGAAGAAGGTCCCAGAACACTGTCTGAAGGTGGAGGGGTGGCAGGGTCCGCCACATATAAACAAAGTAAAACAGTATGAACTGTGTCGTTCTTTAAGGTCAAGGTCTTGGAGAACGAATAGACACAAAACGGTCCAATGACACATCAGAGCAGACAATTCAAGTAAGGATATTTGAATTTACACACACGTTGATTTGATATTACAAGATAACGTCTGTCTGCCTCACTGCCGGGCTCTGGAGTCACGTGACATCACAGACAGTTTGAGAAACACTTGATTTAAAACATGATATCTCAGTATCATACAGATCCACATCAGAGTTTATTCTTCCTCCTGCCAAACTTCACGACAGTCTGTTCGTAGATTTGGTGTAATAATGAGATTACCTTTAACTTCAGCTGTACTTAATGTTTAGTGCTAATTAACAAGCATTAGCATGCTAACAAAGATGGTGAACACGTCAAACATCATACTTGCTAACCCTGCCAAGCATGTTAGCATTGTCATTGTGTTAGCATGTTGATGTTAGCATTTAAGAGCTTCAGTTCTGCAGCAGGACGTTCGGCTTGTTTCTGCTGCTGCCTGCATGTGCCTTACACACACACACACACACACACACACACACACACACACACACACACACACACAAAGCTAACAGTGGTCTCTGTGTGTCGATCCAGAGGTCCGATCTGGGACGGCTGGAAGGGCTGAGCCTGTTGATTGGTTGGAGCAGGCTCCTGACCCCACCCACAGCAGCCTGAAGGAGCAGGGCGTGGTCGTCAAGGTGTCAGCACAGGTGGACGACCACGCCCCCGTCTCACCGGTCAGCCAATCAGCTTCTGCCATCTCCATGACGTCCTTTGGCCCTCCCACCCTGCTGCTCAGGGAGACGCTGGGACAAAACACCCAAGACGCCTCTTCATCAGCTGCTCCTACCTCCTCCTCCTCCTCCTCCTCCTCCTCCTCCTCCTCCTCCTCCTCCTCAGCTCCTCGCTTCTTATCTAAGGAGGGCAGCTCTTGGTCGAGGAGCCGGAGGGAGAGGCAGAGGAGTAAACATTAAGCTGTGAAGTTGTTGAATAAACTCCAGACGACAGTTAATATCAGCAGGTTCAGTTTGACAGCAGGATGTTTTGTCGCCCTGAGTTTAGACTTCCAGGTGCTTCTGCTCACATTTACACCTGAATGATGCCAAAACATCACCTGATCACCTCGCTGACAACACTGCCCTCACATCGAGTCTGTACAACTCTTCTACAGTGAAGTAAGAGCATCTCTCAGAGACAAACTGACTCCCTGAAACATTTCTATCATAAAGAAAATTAAAGATATTGATTATAAATCTGTTGTTCTTCAGCTTCAGCCTCTGAGGGTTAATAAAGCCATCGGCCCTGTTCAGACCTGGTTTAAAACACCATGTGACCACAGGTGGACAGTACAGCTGACGTCCTCCATGAAACAAGAACCAGAACCGTAGAGTAGATGACATGTTTGGGCTCTCTGAACCTGCCAGTGGATGTTTCAACTGGAAGTCCCCAGACTCCCTTAACAAAAGTGTCAGTTTAGTGAGTTGTTGAGTTGGAGACACTTTATAAACTCTGTGAAACTCTGTCTCTGACTCATTCTGCATTAGGGTCAGGGTTTCATACAGAGCAGGAAGTGACATCACATCACAGGTGGTGACTCAGGATGGATGTAAACAGGTCTGAACAGTTTATTTACCTCTGAGAACAGAAAGCAACACGTCCTTTACAGTTTCTTAATGTCCACTATTACACATAAACTTCCTGATTCTGTCTAGAAAGCAGAAACACAATCCTTTATTTTCCGACCTCGTCACTGCTGAGCTCCTCCTCCTCCTCCTCCGCCTCCTCCTCTTCAGGTGAACTCCCAGCGGCCATTTTTAGTTTTACGTGTTCATATTTAGTCTTTCTAACAGTCTGTAAAGACATTAAAGGACCAGTCCGCCCTGTTGTTGTTACTAAACTCAGACTGAGACGAACGCTGACATCGCTGCTGATGTCGTTTCTTTTTATTTCTATTTTCTTCCACTAACTTGAGTGTTGGTTACCGCGGTGACCGACGGCTTCACTGACGACAGAGCTACAGTTGTACTAACCTGGTGACTGACTCCAGTACCCACAATGCAACACAGCAGCCCTGAGGAAACGACGATGAGAACATTTTGGATTAAACGAACAAAAGATTACCGGACTGCGGAAATCTCCCGCCGTCTCGTGAGCCAATAAGAAGAGGACTAGATGGTGATGTCACTGCATCCAGAACTTGTTACAGCTGTTTTGTGGAGTTTGGACCGTCAGCCGTCACCCTGGAGGACCGGGGACAGAGTTCTGGTTCTGTGTCGCCACATTTTGTACTTTTTACTCGTGTTAACCATCAAACATCTCCCGTCCAATCACCTCCTCTCTCACACACGGTCACGCCCCTCTCAGTTCAGCTGATTTCCTCCTCTCAGCTGATGTTTTTTACTGTCCATTTGATCCCTCGAATCTGACAGCTGGTCAGAAAAATGTCCAGAAATCTAAATTACATGTAACTTAAAAAGTGTAAAATATAACTGTAGAGAAACACGACTGGATTCACACAGGACGGGTTTGAATCGGTGCACACGTGTGATCGTCTCGCTGAGGACGAGCAAGACATTTTTTAAAAACTTGAATATTAAGTCATCAAATCTCCTCTCAGATACTTTCACACTGTTTTCAGTGAGGCTCTGCACCGATTGGCCGACGTATAGACCAATGAGGTAACAGCTTCAGGTCCTCGCTGCTATATTCCTGGTTGATGTCTTTGAGAAATCGTAACTTCTGCAATTTTCTGCCATCAGATTCCTGATTAATGTTCAGTAGACAACAGAATTTTAGTTAAATCATCATCAGAGTGAATAAACTCCTGACATTATGATCGATCAGACGTGGTGTTTTAATATTTTAAGGACAGATTTCTTGAACATGTTCTCGCTGGACTTCAGTTTCTACATCTGTGTTTTTCTTCTTCTCTGGTGGAAATCTTCCAGTTTGATCACTGAGATTAAAGAAGAAGAAGAGCAGCACTCACTCTTTGATTCTGATTTCATTTATCATCACTTAAATGTAATTTTCTCCTGTCAAACCGCATCAGAGCGGGACGCGACCTCATGTTGGTTTAGTCTAACAGTGTGAAAGTGTCTCAGGTGATTTCTCGTCCTGTGTGAGTGCAGCCGACCCGTCTGCTGTCTGTAGAGGTTCTTTTTTTCTTTGGTTTTGTTTTTTTAACCCCTGATGTATTTGCTCTGCGGTGCTATTTGCTGTCTAACAACTATCTTGGAAAAAAAACCTCCTGGTTGTGTTTGAATGTATTTGTAAATGTTTCGGTGTGTTTTTATAAAGACGCGCACTAGAATCGGACCGTTCTGGACCTGAGCTGAGAGCTGCGGTTCAGAACCGGATGGACACACACACACACACACACACACACACACACACACACACACACACTGAAGGACAAACTGCTGAGCACTTTGATTGGCTGATGGAGGGATGAATGGACCAATGGAGGGTTCATGTTCGACGGGAAGCGACGCCACATGATGCACACCTGCTGCGTGCAGCCCGTTGATACTGATCTAACACACCTGTACAGTCACCACTGACCTGGAAACAGTGACCGCTTTTAGTTTGTGAATAAAGTGTCGAATGCCAAAATGGACTTTTTCTCTTCGGTGTGTTTGTTTTATAAACGGAGATCAGTTATTATGATTCAGTTATTTAGTCATCGACTGAAACGAGCCGTCCTACATCATGTGTGTAACTTTGAGTATATCTTGATGCAAATACTGTCATTATCTCTGTGAACTTGTGCTGGACGCTGCTCGTTTTCTAAATGTAATGTCTGAATCTAAATGAGCTGCTGTTGCTCTCTGTGACCTTCAGACTGTCGCAGTCAAGCAGCGTTTCACAACCTCAACGAATCATCCACAGACTCGTACAGGCGACCAGGGCGACGGAGACGAGGCGGCTCGCTGGTCCACGTGGAAGAATCAAACACTGAACTTCCTCAGACGGCCACTCGAGGATCAGAAAGTGAGTCAACGACGAGCTGAAGACGCATCAACGGATAGTAACATCTGTAGTTTAGTGTTAAAGCTCAGTGAACTACATCGTCTCATCAGCACGTCACCAGAACCAACATGGAGACAGCTGGGTCACAGTGAATCTGCTCATACTGACGGCTGCAGTTCTGTGAGAGGAGAACTGGTTCTGGTTCAGTTCTGTGAGAGGAGAACTGGTTCTGGTTCTGTTCTATGAGGAGAACTGGTTCTGGTTCCGTTCTGTGAGAGGAGAACTGGTTCTGGTTCCGTTCTGTGAGGAGAACTGGTTCTGGTTCAGTTCTGTGAGAGGAGAACTGGTTCTGGTTCTGTTCTGTGAGAGGAGAGACGTGTCTGCTGACTGAACACAAACACTCTCCAGGTGCCAGTTGTCTTTCTGTCCAATAACATGGTGAAAGTCTAGAAGTTCAGATTATTTCATCCCAGTTCAGGTTAGCTGGGCGCTACAGCAGAAGTTAGCTCGCTCATCAGCCATTTTGTTTTCGAAACACCACTGAGCACCTTCTGAACGGGGCTCCGCCTCCAACACTGTGTTCAGGTTTAATATAACACCTGTGATTTTAACCGCTAGCTTGATAGCAACCAGACAGGTGTGCTTGTTTTACTGTTTATCTCGACTGGCTTTAGCTCCTCCCATTTGTTTTTGATTGGACAGGTTATAGGTGGAGTCAGGTGGTACTCGGCCCCCAGGAGGAGCTCCAGGCTTTGAAGCCAGTTACCATAGTGGTCAAACTGTGTAATTACATCCTCATGTGATGCTCTGAGGCTAACAAGCTAACATTGTGAAAGATGCGTCTGTCCTGAGCCATTCAGTCCCAGAAAAAAAGAGCGAAGTCTAGAAAAGCAGCATGATTAAATGATTTTATCCCCATTCAAGTTAGCAGGGCGCTAAACTGGCGTAAGTCTCTGGTGCTCACGCTCTATTGCCAGCTCAACATGGAGGATCAGAACGCCACTGAGCAGCGTTCACAGGACTGACTGGCTCCGTCTGCCTGCTCGTCCGGTCCAACGTGTCCATGTTCTGGGTGTAATCAGCCCGACAGCCTCTCAGGGACTGTTCACCTCAGCTGATGTTGTTCAGATGTCAAACACCATGTCACTGTGTCGGGGGAATAATCAGTGGTTTCTCTTAAGTTTGTTCTAGAGTAAGTTCTTCTCAGATGTGGGCCGGGTGAACGTGTCCGGTACCATTTATCTGTGTGTCGGGTCGCTGCGACTGCTGTTCCTGTTGTTACAGGATGTAATGGTTCATGTTTCTGCTGTAGGAGAAGTTAAAGAAGCAAACTGAACATCAAACACCAACAGCTTTTATTTCTTACTTTTATTTTACTACACTGAAGATTTCAGTCAAAGACACTGACTACAGTCAGACATACAGTCTGAATACAGGCACTGAGTTTATTATTCATTTTACATTTAATAACTGTAGTTGTGCTGTTTCAGACTGTCAGTGTGATCCAGTTTAAGCAGTTCTGGAGGGTTTCTGACCACTAGGGGGCAGAAAACCTGTCAGAAAATCAGCCGCCGGTGTACCGTTGGCTTATTAAGTAGTTGTAGCTAACATGTTAGCATTTAGCTGCCTTCCTCCAGAACCGTATCATCTCACTGGAGCCGTGCTGGTTTGTTTTGAGCCTGATGGTCTCAAGCATACAGTTAATGAGCTGTGAAAACAAAAGCTACGAGCTAAAAGAAGCTAACCAGTAGCGCAGCAGCGGTGGTGACTGTTCTCAGTCGAGTGAGTTCATGTGAATATCAACAACACATGATGGATTTAATGTACGATAAATGAAACAGCTGTTTAAATCACTGAATGACTCTAATCTTTCTCTAAAAACATGCACAGTTATCTACATTTTCAGCAACAACCAGGAGAGTTTTCACTCACAGTTCTGTGCGTCCGACACTGATACAGCTCTCTGCCTCCATCTTTAAACATTACTGAACCAACTACCAGTGACTGAAATGAAACATTATAATTTTACGAACTCACTCAGTACCGTGTGATAATTTAGCTTTTAGCAGTTCAGGTGTTCAATCATTTTCCCTCCTGCTCACACCAGCTCCCAGACGTACCTGCTGCCCTCAACACTTCCTGTTCAAACCAGTTAATGATGCTTCACAGTGAAGAAATAATAACACAGCAGATGGAGACTCGTGAGCGCCCCCCGGTGGTCCTGGACTCTAATCACACAGCACAGATCACACAGAAACATCACACAACAGCAGAAACACACTGAAGATGTTTGGAGAGGCAGCAGAGCTTCATTCAGCGATCTGCAGGAACAAACAGATTACAAACACTAAATAATACGTTTGGATTCTGTTTTCAGTCATCGTACAGTGATAAGAGAGTTTCACTCACTATGGCGACCTTGCTGGTCTGTTCGCGAGTTCGGATCCGCAGCTTGTTGACGGTCGTCTCGGCGATGTCGGCTCTCTCCTCGGCGTCGTCCAGCTCGTGTTGGACTTTCCTGAAACGCACGGCGCTGCAGCTCACCTGCTCCTCCTGGTGGACACACAGAGGAGCGACAGCTGCCATTCAGTTTCTATGACAGCTTGGAGGAAGCAGGAATAAGCAGTGAACTTATTTACGCTTCAGACTAGGAGACATAAATTCATCCTGTTGTGTTGTTAGATATCGGCGAGTCACAGTCCTCCAAATCCCAGATTTTATTTGATTTTTATTTGATGGTATAGCAGCTAATATTCACTGAAAATATAGACTCCAGAGGCAACAACAAACTGCAGCCTTCAGTGATTCTGCTATAAAAAACAAAAGACATATTCAGTTTGTTACAAATTCAGTTTCTCTAATCTGTCCAGAGTGAACGCTCTTCACAAACAATCCAATAAAGGATCTCTGGAACAGAAAATAAAGAGACATGTCTAACAGTTTAATTTGGTACCAATCAGCCGATCGTCTTCATCACACAGGAGGTGCAGCTGTAGGCTAATGCTAAGCTAACTGCAGGCTAATGCTAAGCTAACTGTATCAGCTCTATCTAACAGTATCTATCAGACCTCTGTCACCACTGTACTTTAGACTCTGTCTGTGAGCTGTGCTCCGTCACTCACAGCGTTATCAGCTTGTCTCTTGTAGCTCTTGACTTTGGTCTGAAGCTTGTCGATCAGCTCCTGCATCCTCAGCAGAGTCTTCCGGTCCTCCTCCGTCTGCAGGAAGAGAACCAAAGAGAGTTGGACACAGAACACGGAACCAGCAGAACATCAGACAGAAGCGACAGCTGGACGATGTGAGGAGACCAGACCTGGTACATGAGCTCCTTGCACCTCCTCTCGTAGCGGCGGACTCCCTTCTGGTACTCCTCGCTCTTCTTCTGCTCCACCATCAGCTCCGTCTGCAGCTCCCTCACCTGCACACAGCAGCTCCCGTCAGCTTCACCTCCTCACGCTCCAACATCTCACCTGTCTGTCTCTACTCACTCTCGTCTCCAGTTTATGAAGCTGTTTCTTTCCTCCCTTCAGCGCCATCTGCTCCGCCTCGTCCAGTTGGACCTGCAGCTCTGTCGGAGACACACGGACGCGTCAGCGTCAACCTGCAGCAGCACGATCATCCTCACCTGCAGCAGGTGAACCCTGTCATCACTGTACCTTTCACTGTAGACACCATGTTCTTCTTCATTCTCTCCAACATGCTGCTGCTGTCCTGCTCCTTCTTCAGCTCCTCCGCCATCAGAGCCGCCTGGTGGAGCACACGCATGCAAAAGACTCAGGAAAGATCGACAGCTAAAGGAACAGTTCACTATATCCTCCGTCCATGCTGATGGAAAGACTACTGAAGGAGAAAAACTACCCAAAAAACATCAAATGGCTCCGTTCAAGGTTTCCAGATCACAAACTGATCCAGGTTGTTTTCAGCCTGTGTGTGTGGGCGACCTCG
This sequence comes from Acanthopagrus latus, assembly GCF_904848185.1. NCBI lineage: Eukaryota > Metazoa > Chordata > Actinopteri > Spariformes > Sparidae > Acanthopagrus > Acanthopagrus latus. The sequence continues at coordinate 1,054,299 of NC_051045.1, read as the reverse complement.
TGCTTGCATGCTATCATGTTTAGCTTAGCAGCTAGTTTGTGGCTTCAGATTAAAGAAGGGTGTAAATGTTTGTGATCTCAGCTTCTTCAGGATAATGACTCAATTTCATTTGAACTTTTTCCTTCTAAAAATGTTGAAGACACAAAAAATCCACAACAGCATAATATCAGCAGCTGATAAAGAACAAACGGGGTCAGTTCTGATTGGTCGGAGGTCAAAGGTCAGGACTGACGTCAGTGATGGCCTTCTTGGCTTTCTCCTCAGCGCTGCGACTCTCCTGCAGGACCTCGTCCACCTCCCCCGTCAGCACCGACAGATCCGCCTCCAGCTTCTTCTTGTGGTTCACCAGACCTGCGTTCTGAAACACAGTCGGGTCATCGATCAGTGAGTCAGTAAAAAGTCCTGACCCGCTGCACTGGCTGGCTGCTGCTGGCTGGCTGCTGCTGGCTGCGTGTTGTCACCTGTGAGGTGAGCAGGTTCACCCTCTCTGCCACCTCCACCAGCTCGTGTTCGGCCATCTTGCGGGCGCGGTCAGTTTGTTCCAGGATCCCGCGAAGCTCCTCGTCCTCGGCTGTCATCAGCGTACAGCGACGCTCCAGCAGGACGATCTGTTCTCTCAGCTGATTGGTCAGCTGGACTTTATCCTCCAGATCCACCTGCTGCTCTTTGACCTGTGAGAGGACACGACACACCTTCAGTGTTACAGAACAGAGTCTCGTCACCTGATATTGAGGAGGTGTTGTGATTGGTCAGGTGAGAGTACCTGTGTCTGCAGGTGTCTGATGATCCTCTGACTGTCAGCTGCCTGTTTGTTAGCGTGTCCCAGCTGGATCTCCATCTCGTTCAGGTCGGACTCCATCTTCTTCCTCAGACGAACCGCCTCGTTGCGAGTACGAATCTCCGCCTCCAGACTGGCCTGCATGGCCTCCAGGGAGCGCTGGTGGCCCCGCCTGGTGGACAACGCAGGTATTACAACATCTGACACAATATGCATATTTAATAACAGCTTCAGCTTCATCTCATCAGGCTGTAATCTGTTTGGTACCTGAGGTTATCGATCTCCTCGTCTTTCTCCGCCATCTTGCGCTCGATCTCAGTCCTTATCAGCTGCAGCTCCGTCTGAAATCTCAAGGTCTTGGTCTCCTCGTGCTCCAGAGTTCCCTGGTTGGTTGAGAGTTGGGAGGTTTTGTACTTTAGTGAACAGTTCAGTCGGTAGAGAGTCGACGGGTATCGACAGCAACTAAGTTGTTACCTCGGCTTCCTCCAGAGCTGCTCTGATGTCGCTCTTCTCCACATGGAGGATCTTCTTCATCCTCTCCAGCTCGTGGATCGTCTTCCCCTCCCGGCTGATCTGATCAGTCAGGTCCAGTATCTCCTCTGGATTAAAACACAATATACATTTAGGTCTGTATTAGTCGATTGTCTGAATATGTCCCATGGTTTAAGTTTCCTGTTCAACACAATCAGATTTTGTGCCAAAGGTTAATTAAAAATGTCTGAAACACTTTGAAACCCTGAGGTCCCAGATTAAACCAAAAAGATGCTGTTGACACATCGAAAAGCTCGTGCAAGTGAAGATTTCAGCTCCCAAACCTCTAAATATCATTATAGGGGAGGAGAAGATGACTTTATATTGGCTGAAGGTAATAATGAGTGTGAAATAAATGAGACATTCACAACAAACTAAAGTTATCAGCGGTGCTGCTCTGACTGAAGGTGGACGCAGGGAGAGTACCCTGCAGGTTCTTGTTTTCTCGTTTGACCGTCTCCAGATGGTCCAGAGCTTCTTCGTAGCAGTTCTTCAGTTTGAACAGCTCGGTGCTCAGACTGCGAGACTCTCGCTGCGACGCCTCCAACTCCGTCTGACTCTCCTCAAACTTCAGCTTCCAGTCGCTCAACAACTGCACCAAACAAAACAACACAAACGTAAGTCATCTCCTACTTTGTCGAGGGTTACAGCCCGTGTTGCTGACTGACCTTGTCGAAGTTGCGCTGCCTCTTGTCCAGAGCGAGAGCAGCGGCGTTGGATCGGTCCAGTTCAACCACTAAGTCTTCGATCTCAGTCTGCAGACCCTGCTTTGACTTCTCCAGCGAGCAACATTTGGCCTGAGATGCCTCCACAGCTTCTTCAACAGTCTGCAGTTTGACCACTAACTTCTTCCTGCAGACGAAACACCAGACGGACGACAAAGAACAAAACACCTGTTCTCAGCTGCAGGTCTCAGTCGACTTTAATGTGCAACCTGTAGTAGACGGACAGTTTTAGACCCTCAACAGTTGTGGAGGGGAAAATGTAAAGTTTGTCCTGAGGGTGGTGCTCAAAGAAAAGTCAAAGGCTAAAAGCTGAAAACTTAACTTGTGCTCAATCATTCTGCACCATCCTGTTCTGAGTGTCTTACTTTGCGTCTTCCAGCTCCTCTATCCTCAGCACGGCGTCCGTCTCGTACTTGGCCCTCCACTGAACCACCTGGCTGTTGGCCTTAGACAGCGTCCTCTGCAGCTCGGCCTTGGCCTCCTGCTCCTCCTCCAGCTGCTCTCGGAGCAGACTGCACTCATGACGGGACGCCTGCACCGCGTGAGCCAGCGCCACACGAGCCTCAAACACACAAACACACAGGTATTAACTCTCAGCCACACCTGAGGAGACACAAGTTGGTTTATTGAGATCTGCAGACATGAGATGGGCCCCGAACACAGACAAACTAAAGGTTCAGTGTTACTTTGCTCTCTTCCTCCATCTGCCTCTTCAGATCTTCATAGTTTTGGCAAACTCCGGCCTTGGAGCGCTGCAGCTGGCTGTTCAGAGCGTCCCGCTCCTCCACACGGCGGCTGTACTCGGCTGGAAGAAACAGGAAGTCAAAAAGCTGAGCCTCGTTCATTAGCTCCTCTTTCAAACATGTATAGCTTTAATTATCGTGTGTGTGTGTGTGTGTCTGTATATATATATGTGTGTGTGTGTGTGTGTGTGTGTGTGTGTGTGTATATATATGTGTGTGTGTGTGTGTGTGTGTATATATATGTGTGTGTGTGTGTGTGTGTGTGTGTGTATATATATGTGTGTGTGTGTGTGTGTGTGTGTGTGTGTGTATATATGTGTGTGTGTGTGTGTGTGTGTATATATATATGTGTGTGTGTGTGTGTGTGTGTGTATATATATATGTGTGTGTGTGTGTGTGTTGTACCGGTCTCTGTGAGCGCTCGAGCTTTCTGAGCCGACACTTCGATCAGCTGTCTCTGCAGCTCCTCCGCTCGGCCTCTGCTTTCATTCAGCTGGTCCTCGAAAACCCTGCACATCTTCTCCACAGCTGCCTGTGCACACACACGCACACACACACACGCACACACACACACACACACAATGGTGTCATTAGTGTTGTCTGATGTTTGACAGAAAGCTGCAGTGTTTCTAAGAAATTGTCACGTTCTATCTGATACACACTGTCTGGGGACTCGGATGCAGTTGGATCCTTCATTTCCCATCATGCAATGGACCGGGTCCCTGCCTGGTAGATGATCACCTGACATTGATCAAACTGGTGCACTGCTCCTTTAAATTCCCCTCCTGAAGGTGGATGTTGTACCTTGCTCCTGGTCAGCTGCTCCACGTTGATGGCCAGGTCGTCGGCCTCCAGCCGGATCTCGGCCTTCTCCTTGTCCAGCTTCTGTTTGGTCCTCTGCAGAGAGTCGATCTGCTCGCTGAGCTCGGCCACCGTGTCCGAGTGCTTCTTCCTCAGGGTGGCCGCCGTCGCCTCGTGGTGAAGCCCCGCCTCCTCCAGCTCCCGCCGCATCTTTTGGAAGTCCGCCTCCCTCTTCCTGTTGACATGAAGAATTCATGGGGTCACATGGTAAACACGGTCAGTGATGGTGCTGAGAAAACATCAGAGGATCAACAAAGTTCTTTCGGTCCATCCTGAGGGGAACATGAACGTCTGGAACCCATCCAGGACCGTCTGATAGCTGCTGAAGTGTTTCGGTGTCGATCTCAGTTTTCAGCCTCACCTGCTGAGAGCGATCTGAGCGGCGGACGCTCCTCCTGCCTCCTCCAGCTTCTCTCCCAGCTCCTCCAGCTCTCTGGCGATGTCGTTCCTCTGACGTTCGGCTTTGGAGCGCCAGGCGCGCTCCGCCTCCAGGGCCTCCTCCAGCTCCTCGATACGAGTCTGAGGGACAGAAAACACAGCAGTGATGAAGAGGAGGAGCAGAAGGCTGAACAAGTTCCATCCTGGATCAGTTCGACCCACCTGGAGCTCTTTCATCTTCTTCTGAAGCTGAGCCACCAAACTCTGTTCATCCTCCATCTTAGACTGAAGCTGACCCAAATCAAAGTCTTTTCTGTGGGGAGGTATGAAACAGAAACCGAGAGAGAAAGGAAATGATCAGTTTCATTCAGTAAGCAGTCGTGATCACATGAATCATCTTCCAGGTGAGCTCAGTTCCTGTAGAGAAATCCTGTGATGAGGCAGACAGAAGGATCACTACAGGTGTAAAAGCCTCAGGATGTGATTTATTACTTTCTCAGTCTCTCCTCCAGATCTTCCCTCTGCTTCTCCAGGTCCTTCACAGAGTCCACCGACAGCTTCAGATCCCCCTCCAGCTTACGTTTGGTTCGTTCCAGATCCGTCCGCATCTTCTTCTCCTGCTCCAGGGAACTTTCTATCTGCAGGTGAGAGACGGAACAGGGTTCATGTTGGGTTTTACTTCAGTTTGACACCCGGATGTTAATTATCTAGAGAACCTTCAAATCCTTTAGGATCTGTGGATCACCATGAAGGACATTTGAGGGGTCTATCAGGAGCTTCCAAAGGTTCTACAGGTAGTTGTTGTGGTTCTTTAGGAGGTTCTTGGGGTTTCTGCAGGTGTTTCAACACATTCTAGGGGCCCTTTGCTTTTCTGGGGTTCTACTGGTGGTTCTGGTGGTTCCAGATAATCATTAAAAGAAAAGAGGGAATAACTTGCAGATTCTATTATTATTAGTATCATTTTTGATGTTTGCTTTTTCCAACATCATTAAAGTCGGACTTTGAAGAAGAAAGTCGGGCTGACGTGTTACGAGTTATCAGAGACGCTTCATCTTGATACTTGAACATTTTGTCCTCTCACATTGTCCACTTGCTGCTCCAGTCGGGTCTTTGCCTTGGCGAGCATGTTGACTTTGTCCTCCTGGGCCTGGAGGTCGTTCAGAACCTGCTGGTGAGCTTCCAGCAGGGCGGCTTTCTCTCTGCTCAGAGCCGCGATGGATTCATCCAGAACACACATCTCCTGGGACAGATTCTTCACCTGGACGGAGAGAAAAACTGGTCAGCTCCTCGCAGCAGAACCACTGACGACCCAACGGGTCTGCAGTGATGGTACACACCTTGTTCTCCACTCCGTGTCGGTCCTTCTCCACTTTAGCCAGGGTAATCTCCAGGTCGTCCACGTCTTTCTTCAGCGATGTCACCTCGTCCTCCAGCTGGCGTTTCTTGGACGTCAGCGTGGCGCTCACCTCCTCCTCGTCCTCCAGACGCTCCTGCAGCTCCTTCAGCTTCGACTCCTGAGAGATTTTGGACTGGATCAGCTGGTTGCAGCGATCCTCAGCATCCGCCAGGTTGTCCTGCTCCTGCATGATGGAAAATGTTTGAGAGATATCAAATTAAAGAAGACGGATTAAAGATTTACTGATGTAAATAAATGAAAATAGTTAAATTAGGTCATATAAACACTTTAACAATTAAAGTTAGTGATGTTTCAGAGTGACTTACAGCTTGGAGCTGCAGACCGAGGTCATTTTTCTCCTGAACCAAAACCACCTGCCGCTCCTCGGCCTCCCGCCGCTTTACCTCTGACCTGACGGAGAAACAAACCGGAGGTGAAGGATGGAAACAACTGTCCTCAGCAGACTCATCCGTCTTTTTAAAACTGATCTAAAGGTTTAATAACAGACGCAGGACACAAACAGCAGTCAGACCTGTCGAAGGCCTCTTTTAACTTTTTGAACTCTTCGTTGAGGGCGGCCAGCTCTTTCTCCACCTGGGCGCTCCTGAGCAGGGGGCGGAGCTTATAGAACAACATCATCCACGGCCAAGTCCTCACAGAGAAGAAGGCTCTGAGGTTGAACTGGATCACCATCACAGCATCTCTGAGACGAGCAGTGAAAGAACGCAGACGTGTTACAAATCTTTAACAGTTCGTATGTCGGTTGGTTTCCTTCCGTCCAGCAGAGATTCAACACATCAGCTTATCTTTATGCGATTATTCCAACAGGTGTCACATTGACCTTTGCAGCATCATCTTTTCTCGCTCCATCCTCATCAGCTTCCCTCTGGACATGGCCTGAACGGTGGTGAGGATCTGAGACAGACGGGCGTCCCTCATGTCCTCGAACTGACCCAACAGACCCGCCTTAAAGAACACCTGAGAGGACGGAGAAGACCACAAACTCAAGAAGCGAGTGGAGCTAGCAGTTCAAAGTCTCGACTGCCTCCGTCTTCAGACCCTGTTGGTGTCATTCTCGGTGTACGTGTGGTACCTTAGTGTGTCCGAACTTGTACTGAGTGTGGTCGATGTCCAGAGAGCCCAGCAGCTTCTCCACAGCTTTCCTGCTGTCCACATACGAGTCGTCTGGAATCGCAGAAGGATTCAAGATGCGATAACTGAGAGAGAGAAGTACAACATTACTCAAGACTACCGATCTGTACACATCTGACAAACAAGACCGTGTTTCTGTGTGTGAATCAGTTTTTTGGACTGACCGCTGTTTAAACTCAGCATACAGGATGCGGTTTGGAAAACCCTTCCTGCAAATCCTGATCCCCTCCAGGACCCCGTTACACCGCAGCTGATGGAGGACCAGGAAGGGATCCATCACACCTGGAGGACACATGAGACATCCTCACTGACAGCTTCAGGAATACTTTAATATTTCAGATTCAACTTTCAGTCCCTTCACTTCATGGAGACATTAATTTTAGAGGCACAGTTCAGTCAGAACTGGATGCAAAGTCAGGTGACGTGTCGTAGTCCACAGAGCCCTGAGATCACAAACTGATCTGAACAGAAAGACGTTATTTACAACCTGGACGTGTGGAGAGCTGCACGGCGTCTGGAGACTCAGATTACAGCAGACGAGCTGCGAACAAACTTCACCTGACTTTCATCAGCATGGAGGAGGAGATGACTGGATATTACCTTTAGGGTGAACTGTTCCTTTAACTGTCAGACTTTAAACACAGCTACTTCATCGATAATGAAACCAAATGTTAGCTGCAGCTCCTCGACAGCTGTCGCCAACATTACTGTGAGTGTGTGCTAGCATGCTAACGTTGCTGTTGTTAGCGTTCTTCTGTGTGTTGTGTGATGAACATCACTTGTACCTGCTGGTCAGGCTGCAGGTGTTAACCCTGCGTCTGTGTCGGTTTGTTACCTGGGTTCTTGGACTCGTTGGGGATGATGCAGCGGACGAAGTGCGGCTGCGTGCTGCGGAGGTTAGCCATCAGCTTGTTCAGATTCTCCTGTGTGAAGAGCAGGAGCAGACACAGAGTCAGAACCAGGTCAAGTCTCTCAGACTATCACAGATAGTCAAAGTGCTTGCTGCTTTAATAATCCACCCAGGCTCCACCCCTTTTTAATAATAATAAAGATGGTGGCGAGCACCAAAGTACAGACTTGTTGTGTTTGAACTCATGCATGTGTCCTGACTTCAGTCCTGACCGACGTCTAACTCACCTTGTGTAGCTGTGAAACCGTCTGGAAGGAAGCTGCTTTCCTCTTCCTCTGTTTGGTTTCAGATTTTGGATCAGCGGCTGAAACAAGAACACAACAGAACTAGTTTCAGTTTCAGTGTGTGCTGCTGCGCCTGAAGTCTTTGGGTTTGGTTGGTTTGATAGTTACCCATCTCAGAGCTGATGTAGTTCTCGAACAGTCCGGCCATCAGTTTGTTGGAGGACTTCTGGAACAGAACCACCACCGTCTCATTCAGAGGGTCTCTGTTCTTGTCCAGCCAGCCGGTGATGTTGTACGGAACCTACAGGAGAAACGCATCCACATTCAGACATTCAAATTCAGTCCGAAAATAATGGCCTGAAAAGTAAAACAAGAATTAAAAGACCTAAAAAATGTTCCCATGCTTTCGTCTTAAGAACGGTTCAATTATTTCCTCTGTTCTCCCGCGAGAACAAGTTACATTTAATTGGTTTTCTGAAGATAAGCTCTTTTTGGATTGTTCTGCAGATAAAGCTGAAGCTTTGCTAAACAACACATGACAACACATAAAACTTTATCACAGGAAAACAGAGGAAATAATATGTCTGACCCATTTTCTACTGTTGTAAAGTCTCCCTACTAATTTAGTTTTCTGGGACAAACGCAGAAATAAAATGAAAGCATGAAACACATCATCACAGCTTTGGATGCAGGCTCCTCTTGCACCTGTGTGTCGACCCAAAACTGAACTTTTAGTTTCTGAGTTTTGGTTTTTGGTACCCAGAACTGTTTGGATGTAAAGGGCTGGAACACATGTTGTACCAGCCACAACTCCACTATAACTCACTGTTCTGTTCCATGTTTTGATATTTTATTACAGCCTCCAAATTCAGAAACTGCATCCTTGATGTTTTTGGCTCTGATGGAAACATGTCAGCAGCAGCAACATTCAGCTTTACTGATCTCACAGTAAGTGTGTCTGATTGTGAACCAGCCATCCGATCATCTTTAATAAACACTGACCCGTCCTAACAGCAGCAGCAGCAGTGAGGAGGACCGAGCTGACACTCACCACTCCGGCGTAGTGCACCACCTCGAAGTGCGTCTCGTATTTGCGCTTCTTGTCCGGCCGCGGCCGCTGGAAGTTGGGCGACTTCCCCAGATGGTTGTCGTAGAGTTTGGTTTTGAAGCTGTGGTCCGTGGCCTTGGGGAACATGCACTCCTCCTCCAGGATGGACAGAATACCCATGGGCTGAAAACCCAAAATGTACCCATCATCTTATTTTATATCATCCTGCACCTCTTCCATCTGTTGGAGCTGGTATAACACTTTAAGATGCTCTGTACCTCCGTGAGACACAGCAGGAGAGTTTAGTCACACTTACCCTCTCTATGAGGTCTATGCAGGCCTGCAGGTCCAAACCAAAGTCGATGAAGGTCCACTCGATGCCCTCCGTCTTGTACTCCTCCTGCTCCAGGATGAACATGTGGTGGTTGAAATACTGCTGCAGCTTCTCGTTGGTGAAGTTGATACACAGCTGCTCAAAGTTATTGAACTGAGGAGGAAGAAGATCACACGTTGGAGTCACAGACACAAGTTTCCTCCTCCTCCTCCCCTCCTCCTCTCCTCCTCCTCCTCCTCCTCCTCCTCCTCCTCTCCTCCTCCTCCTCTCTTCCTCCTCTCTTCCTCCTCCTCCTCCTCTCCTCCTCCTCCTCCTCTCTTCCTCCTCCTCTTCCTCCTCCTCTCCTCCTCCTCCTCCTCTCTTCCTCCTCCTCCTCCTCCTCCTCCTCTCTTCCTCCTCCTCCTCCTCCTCCTCTCTTCCTCCTCCTCTTCCTCCTCCTCCTCCTCTCTTCCTCCTCCACTCTCCTCCTCCTCCTCCTCCTCTCTTCCTCCTCCTCCTCCTCTCTTCCTCCTCCTCCTCCTCTCCTCCTCCTCCTCCTCCTCCTCCTCTCCTCCTCTCCTCCTCCTCCTCCTCCTCTCTTCCTCCTCCTCTCCTCCTCTTCCTCCTCTCCTCCTCCTCCTCCTCCTCCTCTCCTCCTCCTCCTCCTCCTCCTCTCTTCCTCCTCCTCTCCTCCTCCTCCTCCTCTCCTCCTCCTCTCTTCCTCCTCCTCCTCCTCTCCTCCTCCTCCTCTCTTCCTCCTCCTCCTCCTTCGTTACAGGTCAATGTTGGATCGTTAATGGATTTAAGGAAATGAACTTGTCTGTTATCGGCCAAGAAAGTTCTGGTGGGTAAAACTGCTTCATTGATTTATTTACTGATTTATTCAACAGTGAAGGACACTGATTCTTTAACATGGTGTCAGTCTTTAATATCAAACACGTAAACATGTAAGATCCACTTCAACTCCAAACTCAGAGAGAAGGTCCAGATAAAGAGGATGTAATAATCTGTAATCTAATAACTTTAACCTCTTGAACGGGGGATTGTTCTTTAATGTTAGAGTTTGATATACTACACAAAAGCTAACTGCTAATCAAGGCTAACATTAGTCCTTGTAAACACACTGTCATGAGGTCTGTGAGGTCTGTTTCTTCTGTGTGGGTGTAACTGTGGTGGCAGCAGATGGTTTTCAGTGAACATCTTCAGATCTTGAACTTTACCTCAAAGATCTCGAAGCCGGCGATGTCGAGGACGCCGATGAAGTACTGGCGAGGCAGAGCGGTGGACAGGGACGAGTTGATTCGACCGACCAGCCACCTGAACATCCGGTCGTAGGTGGCTTTGGCCAGTGCTGCGACTGCGTAGTTCACCTGCACACATGAAACGGGTCAGTGGTGCCAGTATACAGAGGAGTGATAACGACTGATCGAGGGATCGATTACCTGCTCTACAGTCTGTCCTTTCACGATGAACTCGCTGCCGACTTTGACTCGGGGGTTCAGGAGGCCTTTCAGCAGGTCGGCAGAGCTGATGCCCATCAGGTACGCAGCCTTATCCACACCTGAGCACACACACACACACACACACACACACACACACACACACACACACACACACACACACACTCTCTAATCTCATCTGCATCTACACTTTTGTTTGGGTTTTATTTCATTTGATCTACTTTTTGATCTGTTTTTTTCTATTTGATTTATTTGATTATGTTTTTTTATGTTATATTGTTTTTAATGCTATCCCAGCAAACATCAAGATGTTGGATGACCATTGAACGTCCAGTCAGAACAGGAGTCTTGTTATTGTTTCTTGGTGTTCTAGCAACATTAAAATATGTTGTTACCACAAACCGGCTGATCAGCTTCTCTGCTAAAGTTCATCAACAGTGTGAATTATTAATAAGTCAGACTGATTGAAGGAGGTGCGGCTGTCCGATCACAAACATTTCACATCCGGACAAATCATCAGTGACGTGGTTGTAATAAAAAATACATCTTTAAAATACAAATCTTTTGTTTTTCCAAATCAATTACATGGCTTATATTTTTCTTATTTTTACAGAAGCTCTTCTGTGACAGTTGTTTATCGTCCAGCCAGTGTTTGCTGGGTTTCTCTGTCTGTGTAAAGCTCTTTGAATTTGCTCTGTGTTTAAATGACTTGTATGAACAGAGCTAAGAAGCTTTGTGTGTGTCCGTATCACAGCGTCATCGTTGTGTCTTTGTTGAGGTGGAGGTGTTCTGCAGACTCTCACTCTCGGTGCCGTCGGCCTCGGCCTGCTCCTCTCGCTGCTTCTTCTTGAACTTCATGTTTCCAAAGTGCATGATGGCTCCAACGATCTTATAGCAGCCGTACTTCTCCTCCGGAGTGAAGCCCAGCGTGTCCATGGCGTGCTACAACACACACACACTTATAGTAAACACTTCGTCAGATTATAGTGTGTGTGTGTTGGGAGTGTGTGTGTTTCCTACATCAGTGAGCTGCAGCTCCTCTCCATCATTGATGCCCTCCACCTTGGTGTCTCCCTGAGAGCAGACGTGGTAGTCGTAGGGGTTTGTGGTCACCAGCAGCATGTCTGCAGCACAGGACGGCATTAAACACTGTTACTGATCATGATTAACTGTGACAGGAGGCCGGTTACATGAACTATCTGCTGCTCGGACACACAAACAAATCAACATTTACTCAAGTAGAAGTACTAATATCACAGTACTCCAGTACAAGTGAGAGTCCTGAACTTTTTAAAACTTTTTAAAAGCAATCAGCAAAATTAAAGTATAGAAATGAACAGTGGGTCACATTTGAGAGGTTAAGCCCCGCCCCTTCTGACCTTATTTTGCAACAACAGACACATTTTTTTGTGCCATAGATTACACACACGATGTGAAATGAGTTTTATTTTTAAATATTATTTTGCAGGATAAGAAAAATGCAGTTTAATTTAGTTTAAAACTGTTCAGTGAACCTTCTTGGTCATTGTCTATTTTGAATCACCGACACTAACATGTATCTGTGTTTTTGATAATTAATGACATTAATTAGTTAATGACATCAGTATTTGGGTGGAGATCCTGGTGTGTGATTGGTGGGCGGGGTTACCTTGCAGCTCTGGCTTGTGATTGGACAGGATCTGGTAGTAGATGTGGTAGCTTCTCTCTCCGGGCTGCTGGAACACGACTCTGGACTTCTCTAGAAGATCTGATGAAACAGACACCGACTCACTTCAGTGTTCTGTAGAACTTTAATCCTGAATCGAGAACAGAACATTTGACTTGTGTTTCAGATTCTTAAGATCCTGATTAATGTGACTCACACATGTCGATGTCAGCAGACGCCAGACGTCCTGTCGGCCCAAAATGGATTCTGATGAACTTTCCCTGAGACACACAAACAGAACCAGGCTCCTTCTAACACACAGCGATGGAGGAAGATATTCAGATCCACACTGTAAAATTTCTCTGTTACTGAAGTGAAAATATGTGACTATAATCAAGAAGTTAACTTTGAAGTGTTCATATAAAGTGACTTAACGACGTCCACTGTCCCATGTATCATTAGATTGGAAGCTTAACGTGGCATGAGAGGAAACTTCTCCAGTAAAGTTACTTAAATAAATGTTACATTCCACCAGCCTCAGAATCAGCTCGTCATCGTGACTTTACTGAACTCACGAAGCGAGACGAGTTGTCGTTACGGATGGTCTTGGCGTTACCGAACGCCTCCATGGCAGGATTAGCTTCGATGATCTGGTCCTCTAAGTTTCCCTGAATAACCAGAGACGGACAGAAGTTACTGACGACTGATCGACACACGCAAACACAGAAACACAGAGAAATGTCGACTCACTCCTTTCTTCACGTTTTCCCCCAGAGCAGCGACGATGGCGAAGTACTGGATCACCCTCTTGGTGTTGACTGTTTTCCCTGCGCCTGATTCTCCGCTGACAGGACGCAGAACAAAAGGTACAGTTAGAAAAACACGACTGAACAAAAAGTACAACAACATTCAGAGAACATTATCTTTGAATAGTGCAGAAGTACAGCTGAAGCACGCAAATACTGAACATTAAAACACTTCATGCTCATGTCGTGCAAACAGGTTCTGATTAATGTTTGACAGTCAGATTGATGCTACATCCAGGATGTGTAGTGAGGACAACACATGAAGAAGGATGAGCTGAAAACAAACTTAAAACCAGGTGTGAGAACCACGTATCTGTAGAAAGTCAGCTTGATAACAGATAACAGTTTTCAGCTGTGTGACGCTGCAGCTTCCAGAAAACACAAGAAGGTTTTTAAAGAGTTTATTTAGTTTCAGAAGGAAGAAAATGTGTTTAAAATGTTGTTTAAATGAGATTACTTTTGTTAGTAACGTCTCATCATGTGAAAGCAGCTGTGACTCACGTGATCAACATGGACTGGTTCTCTCGATCTGTGGAGGAACAAGAAGCCATGAAAAAGAAAATAGGTCTTTTTAATCTGAAGCCTCCTAAACGTTCCAGACTGAATGATGTTTGTTATTTTAGCATCTTAAGACTCTTCAGAACCTCGACCCTCTGTGTAAAAAACTTCGAATTTCAGTTTATTGGATGTTTTCATTATTTGAGAGATTTTAAAGGATACATTTACACAAAAAGTCAGGTGACGGTGTCTTTTTTTATCCACTGTTGTATATTCGAGTGTTGTGGGATGAAAAACTTTCTGTCAGCAATATAAATCAGTGCAGAGAAACAGTGCAGCCGTGTTCACAGGGCTGCACAGTGTGAGAGGTTACAGGTGACTCACTCTGCAGCAGGTCGACGTAGGCGTTGTCAGCGATGGCGTAGATGTGTGGCGGCGTGTCTGTGCGACGCCTCCCTTTATAGGCTGCGACCACCGCTGCAGAGTAGACTGGCAGCCATTTGTACGGGTTGACGGTCACACAGAACAGACCGGAGTAGGTCTGACACATGGAGAGAAATAGAGAATAAAAAAACCAGGTGAAGCAGGTTTTAATGTAGTTAAATTAAGATGCTGTGCAGTTTTCTCTCTGACTGAACTGTGTGTCTGAGAATAAACACTGACATAAATCATCCACATGCTGTATCTCCTCCGCAGGTTGAAGAGGACCGAGGCCTCGTTCAGGTGAGTCAGCATGGCCATGTCCTCCATCATGTCGAACTTCGGAGGGTTCATCGGCTGGAGGTCGTCTTCTTTCACTATCAGAAACTGAAACACAGATGAGCTTTCTGTGAAAAAGGCGAAAGCTTCGAATCTTCAGGACTTAAAAACATTCATATTGAAACGAAAGCTTCGATGTGAACTAAGTGATGAACCAACCCGTCCGTCTTTGGTCTCCACGGTGGTCTTGTCTCCGTTCAGCTCTCTGACCTCCACCTCTGCGTACGCTTCCACGTCATCAGGCATCCAGACTCTCTTCGTCCCTGAGAGAGTCGGAGCAGAACGTTTCGTACTCAGTCGACACGTCGGTGAAGGACGACACAAAAACATTCACTTTAAAGGTTTATTTAGATGATTTAAATCTCCAGAACGATCATTTTAATGTTTAACTATTAACATAAAAACAAAATAGACTGATTTGCTATAATTTCGTTTGTATTTATATTTTTAGTGGAAAAAAAAAAAAAAGAATTAGAAAGATGTAGAGGTGAGGTGTTAAACACAGGTGAACTTGTGTTTACCGTCAAACGCCTGCGCCCTGGCAGCCAGGTGCTCCAGGTTGGTGAGACGAAGGTAACGACCAGCTTCTCCAAATGCCTTCATGTCGAAGAACTGAGACATCTGAGACAAGAACACGTCGTTTAAAGGAGCAATCTGTAGCGTTTAAATACACTCTCACATGTTGGATGTGTTGATGTAACCTGCAGGAAACGCTTCTGTCTCAGTGAAGAATGTGTTTATATCAGCCGATATATCGATATCACATCACGTCCGTCTGATCTGCTGTCAGTCTGCTGTCGTTCTGTGTCTCTCAGTATCAGAATCATTTTTATTTCCAAAAACTGTTTTTCTTCTTCTTCTGCTTCTTTGCAGTAGTTTTGCAGCTGTTCACTGTGATTTCTATCAAACAGGAGGAAGCTGTTGTGTTTGTTCTGGACTATTTTTAGCAGCAGATTAATCCACATTTGGTGCTGTAGTGAGTATCAGTGTCAGCAGGACGGTGCGAGTGCTAAAATAAACTACCGTGTGGCTCATTGATGTGATTTTAATGGAGCTGTGTGACACAGAGAAAGAAGATTTATCAGGCTGTGATCCTCACAGTCATTACGTGGCAGGATACAGAGTCTAAACCTGCAGAGTTACCTCCAGACATCCCATCATGTCCTTCACTGCTGTGCTGATGTCCGGTGAGCTGCAGGCTCACTGAAGCTCCCAGACTAAACCGTGAGGTCAACAAACTGGCATGGCAGCCATTTTGACAATATATTTGGCTTACCTCGGCGCATTACGCAGGATTTCAGACCGAGGGAACAGCTGCCACATCAGCTCAAGAGGATCCATCTGAAATGCTCGAGCCTCTCCCTGTTTTATTTTCCCTCCATTCACTGTGGCACCCGCAGACAAACTGCCTGAACAAATCCTGACTGTAAATAACCACTTTAAGTCCTCAGCCACCATCAGACGTGCTGCTGTCTGTCAGTCAGATCCTGTTCTGACTCAGACGAGTCAACAAATCAATGACACTGACAACACAGAGTTAAATAAAGTGCGTCCAGGTGAGACATCGATCAGACTGTGGAAGTGAAGTTGATCGTCCAGCCACTGGAGCTAATGAAATAACTGTTGTAATCATTATATTAACCTGACAATCACAGAAATAAGCTTAAAACTCTCAAAACAGCCCTGAAACATCCTGGAATCACTTTACTTCCCTTTGTACGATTCATCATCAGAACATGGTACATTTATAATTACATAACTCTTTTTATTCAAGTGTTTATCAAATGAAACTCTTCAATAAACAGCTGCGTAATAAATGTTTTATAAAGTATGTAATTGTTTATCAACAGTCAAATAACTGAACAAAAGTTTAATTTACCAAAAATGTCTTAATTATGTTTTTTTGCTACAGAAATAAAACAATAAAAACTAAATGTTTGTCTCTTTCCTTCAGTACAGAACGTAACACTGTTTGATTTTGGTCAAATTAAATAAAAGTTTCATATAAAATAAAGTGAAATAAAAATAAACCTTAAATAGAGTTTGATGTTTTAACATTATTTAAAGTTTTTATACCAAACAAAATGTTGAATTAAGGGACTCAAAGGTTTAATATAATTAGTTTGATTCAGTTAATTGACACAGGAAACACACACACGCATTAGATTTAATTAAATTGTAAAAGCCAGGTAGAAAATTAAAAGCTGTTTGGAAGCTGAAAGCGTCGAGATGACGGACGAAGGATTCTGGGACTCGTGACGATTAAACGGACGTCAGGAAGTGAACGATGTTGAACTAGACATTAATCATCATCCCAATAAAGGAAATTCACCATCAGGTCTGTGTGATCTGAGGTAAAAGCTGCATCTCCAGGTGAGTTGTGAGGTGTCGCCATGACAACAACAGACGTTTGCTTCAGTCTGAGGATGATCTGAGCACATCTTCTCTCCTGGAAGCTGACTGTAAGTTTACTTTCTCACCTGCGGTAAGCTGACAGCCACATCAGAACAGAACTACTGTTCAGTTTTCATCTTTTGTAAAATCTGTTAGATGAACTCATGAAGTTGGATCAGAAACACTTTGGGTTTCTTCCTGACTGCACAGTGATTGTGCTCCTGATGGTCTTCACCACAGCGACGACTGCTGAGGCTCATGGGTACTGTAGTGTTTGGAGCCGCTTCGTGTCTCAGAAAAGCAGATTTATAAGTAAAAGTTTCAGAGTAAAACACTTGTCAGCCAGAGGAAGCAGCGCGGTGTACTCACTGTGCCGGGTCAGTCTGCTCTGCTCTGAAGCTCTTCTGCTGGACTCAGTGTAGTTTAAGAGGATGTGAACAACACAAGAACACAATAAGTTATCACACTGAGCATCACATCACTTTATAACCTCCCTGTGGAGGCATGTGACCTCCTCCGCTGCAGCTGATTGGTCCGACTGGTCCTGCTGGACGGTCATAAAAGGCCTGCTGTGGTCAGTATGGAATACCAGAGTGAAGCAGAGCTAAAGCCCAAATCTCTGACTGACTATCTATGGACACGGTGCTGCTGTTCGCTCTGACTCATGCTCCATCCAACACCACCAACATTACTGTGACTGTCACAGTTCTGTCCACATACTCCAGCAGCAGACCACATTACTGTGTTTGTGTGCACAGACATCCAGATGTTTGCACTTATTCAAAAATATCTGCAATATTCTGACAGAGGAAAGTTAATATTCCTGTTCACAGAGCGCAGCCTCCATCTTTACTTTGTTTTCAAATTAAGGAAAACACAAAACCACATCATCAGAAAAAATCAAAGGGCACAATCGTTATCTGAAGTCAGCTGTCAACTGCTGACACATCTTTTTATATCGCAGCGATTTGAACCAGCAACCTTCTGATTACGAGTCGACCTGCTCTACCTGCTGAGCTGCAGCCGCCTCGGTCATTCCACCGATCGGCTTTCAAATGAGGACGTTCAGATGGAGGGCTCAGTGGTCGCTGGCTGAACATCAGTCACCCATCAGCCTTGTTTTTAAAGATGTTCCCACATCTCGTATTGAGTTTATAACAGAGCCTGTAGAAAACAAGCTGTGTGTTACAGCTTGACAGAACCGGGTTGACAGATCCAGTCTGGATCCTCCTGAACTGCTCTCAGACTCACCGGGCTGTTCTGATGATACCAAACATGTTGGATCCATGATTATGATTAATATGTGGATGAGTTCACCAGTATTTCAGAACCGGACCTCAACAACAGTTCTGACAGTACCGCCAAGCAACAGTAACCATCCTAGCCCTGCAGGCTAACGTTAGCTAGCATAAAGAACAGAAAAGCTGTCTTGAGTCTCCACTCGTCCAGACTCGTTCTCACCTCCTGCTTTAGTTTCTTCCTCACTGCAACACTTCACCTCAGCGAGTTGTTGCAGCACGCTAATCAGCACGTTGTTTACATCTGCTTCCCCATGAGATCATCACGATGGACACATGAAAGAATAAAAGAGAGTTTTGTCTTTGGAAACGTCGGCGCTGATGTTTGTGTGTTTCTCACACTTTGCTCTGTAGCAGATTGGAGTTTTTAGTGTTCAGCAGCTTGTTGGAGACTTTCAGTGGTTTGATTTGTACTTCAGGAAACAGAATCTTTTACCAGATGGTTGTTATTGTCCTTTAATCCAAACAGGCTCCATGTTAATCTCCCATCATCCATTTCACTCCCGCTCTCTCTCAGTAATCCCCATCAGTGACTGACAGGTGTAAATGTGGCAGTGACACACGACGTGCTTCATTAGCTGAGCAGTGTCAGGATTTGGACCGCGGCGTGTTGAGAGGTTTCGTTGCTTTCTCTGTCTCAGCTTCAGTACCGGCCCGCAGTTCACTGTCACTTACATAAATAATGTTTTACACGCAAGGAAACCAGAACTCTGTAGTGTTTAATGGACAGATTTGATTTTCATTGATGGGTCTCCTGTTGGGTTTCTGTTCTGTTGGTTCCTGTTCTGTTAGTTTCTGTTCTGTTGGTTTCTGTTCTGTTAGTTTCTGTTCTGTTGGTTTCTGTTTTTTTATGTTTCTGTTCTGTTAGTTTCTGTTCTGTTGGTTTCTGTTTTTTTATGTTTCTGTTCTGTTGGTTTCTGTTCTGTTGGGTTTCTGTTCTGGTTGGTTTCTGTTCTGTTGGGTTTCTGTTCTGGTTGGTTTCTGTTCTGTTGGTTTCTGTTCTGTTAGTTCCTGTTCTGTTGGGTTCTGTTCTGTTGGTTTCTGTTCTGTTAGTTCCTGTTCTGTTGGTTTCTGTTCTGTTGGTTTCTGTTCTGTTGGTTCCTGTTCTGTTAGTTCCTGTTCTGTTGGGTTCTGTTCTGTTTGGTTTCTGTCCTTTGGGTTTCTGTTCTGTTGGTTTCTGTTCTGTTGGGTTCTGTTCTGTTGGGTTCTGTTGTGTTGCTGTGACGCTGGCTGAGCTCTGTGTGACCCGTTAGTGTTTAAAGGTGTTTTATAAATAAAGGTTTACTCACAGACTTACTGCTGAAGCCGCTACACATTTCTCTGTAAGCCCTCCATCCATCCATCCATCCATCCATCCATCCATCCCCACCAGCTGTCCCGCTCCTCTCCATAACTCCATCTTTTCATCCCTTCATACATCAGCTGTCTCGTTCTGTAACGGGAGGATGACAAAGTAAACGATGGAGGACAGAGTGAGATTTAACTTGATGTTAACTGATTTTATCTCTTCATCAGCTCCTCTGTTTCACTCTCATCCCTCTTTTCATTTTCTGTTTTTGTTTTACGTTTCTTTCATCTCTCTGTTCCTGCAGCTGTCTCACTGTGGATTCTCTCTAATCCAGAGTCAAATACACACACACACACACACACACACACACACACACACACACACACACACACACACACACACACACACACACACACTTGCAGCAGCTCTGTAACACAGTAGATTTACTGTACTTATGTGCAAATTTGAGCTAATTTACTGACTGGTAAACGCTTATTCCACTTCAACTGCTTCAGCGACAGCTTTAGTTACTTTCACCTTCCAGTCCAGTGAGAACCATCTCAGCACTCACGGTTCTGCTAATGTTAGACTCAGTTCACTAAAGATTCCAGAGATCAACAACAAACAGCAAAAGACAAAAATTCAGTTTGTCACAAAGTTCAGTTTCTCAAATCTGTCCAGAGTGAACCCTCTTCACAGACAAATCAAGAAAGGATCTCTGAAAAATAGAAATAAACCAACATGTGGTGCCAGTCAGCTGATCGTCTCATCACACAGGAGAAGAGTCTGGAAGTGACGCTGCAGGCTGATGCTAAGCTAACTGTGACAGTCTGTCAGGACATAAAACCAATAATCAATTGATCTTCACTAATCCAGATGTGAGAGTCTAATAATGGCAGAGCTGCCAGTGCTGAAATAAGATTAATTATACATTATACATATGTACAGATTCCTGGAAGATGAGTCTGTTCTGTGAGCAGCATCATTTCATTTGAACCGTGTGACTGTGGAACATGAACGAATGAATGTTGGCGTCTGATGAACCTTTAACTTGATGATCCGTCGATCTGCAGCTAACAGACGCAGCAGCATCACGCACACGAATCGTTTCTATGATCATTTATTGGAGGTTGTTTTGATAATTCATAGTAATGCAAATCATTTGTGCATTACTTTATAAACACACACATCGCTCTGTGTTGATGCCATGATAACTCCCTGTAAACCCCCAACATATGAGCCGGGCACACACACATATACACACACACACCTGTCAACACACACACACACACACACACACACACACACACACTCTCTGTGTGTCTCAGAACAATGGGCTGATGCGATAAACTTATTTTGGCTGAACAACAAAGAGACGCCAAGGGAACCCCGAGCTAGTCCCCAAATCCCTCTGCTGTCACTCAGGATCACACACACACACACACACACACACACACACACACACACTGATTCATGTCACTTTCATTTCCTCACCCTGACCCAAATCTTAAGCACTGACCTACAAACCAGCTTCTGTCCCGGGCTGGACAAACGGACAGTCAGAACTTTGAACGAGACCTTCACCTTTGGTTTAAAATGCAGTGAGATTTAAACAGTCATTAAAATGGAGGCACACAGATTTAATATTGCCGATGTTGTAGGATTGATGTTGAGCTGAGTGTTAATCTATCTGGCTGCAGCCTCATACAGACGTTTGATTGGTCGGTCGGTCGGTTGATGAGTCTCGGGCCAGAACAATGAACCTCACGGACTTCTGCTGTGGATCCAGAGCAGTTTTCAACATTTGTATTAGTTTTTCAGAGAATGATGCATTTTATATTGATGAAAATAATCATGTGTGTTCAGGTGGCTGGTGTCTGTCAGGAGTATAAAGGAGGGCTGTTGGGCCTTGGCAGAGGTATGCGCTCTACTGAGTGACAGTCAAGCTGCAGTTCTTGCAGTTCTGAGACTTGAATTAAAACAGAATAAAACAAACAAGATGTTTCCATGCAGCTCGTCTGCTGTCATCAGTCTGCAGAAGCCTCAGAAAATGATGCTCCTCACATGTGCAGAACTTGCCTTAGAAAAATCCTGTTTTAAAGTTGTCTGCAGCATCACAGTAACCCAGTGATGGACGTCTGTACATGAATGAACACACTGCAAACAGGAAGTGCTCACAGCTAATTCAGTTTTAATCTTTTGGTTGTTTCTCTGTTTTAAATCAAGTCTCAGCTGCTTCAGTTGTTCAGCAGAACGCTGCAACTCTGTTTTACTGTGAAGCTCCAGAACTGTTCTGTGGACTCCGACCGACTTCAGATCATCAGGAGGAGGAGAGGAGGGCTGAATATTACTTTCACATGTGTGCATATATACATATTCACACATATTCAGCGCTCTCTCCGGGTCGCGCTCAACAAAAGCAGCTTTGTGTTTGTGATTCGTTGAACTGAGTGAGCAGCTGCTGCAGTCTGTGAAGGCCAACAGCTGGAGCTGCATTCCACTGAGGCTCCACAGCAAAGCTCCAAGATCACACACACACACACACACACACACACACACACACACACACACACACACACACACACATACACACATACACACATGTAGTCCATTGGTACCACAGAGCGATGTCACCTGTTCTGATGGAAACATGGTTGGAACATGGATGACTCCATATGTCAGACATAATAACATGAGATCACACAGACTGACAGCAGGATGAGCTGAGAACAATAAACACTATTAATAGACCACTATGCGCACACACACACACACACACACACACACACACACACACACACACACACACACACACACACACACACACACACACAACACACACACACACACACACACACACACACACACACACACACACACACACACACACACACCCCTCACCATGGGGCTGAACAGTGATGTGAGATCAGAGGTATGTTGTTTCTGATGCCAGAGTTTTTGTCACGAAGCCGGCTCTCTTTAACCGGGTCAGCACCGTGATCACACTGCAGACGTCACCTGGTCCGGACCAGGTTCAGAGCTTCAACTTAAAATCTCTTTAAAACGGATTCAGGATCAGATTCTCTGGAAACGGTGACAGTCAGTCTGCAGTCCTGAGCAGCAGATTCTCAGATGTGACGTGTTTTCTTTTGAGCAAACTGTCAAACTGTCAAATTGAGAAAATAAATGAATTTAGCTAAATTGTTCAGCCTCTTGTGGTCAAAATGAGAATTACACAAACAAACTCAAAAATTGCACACACAAAAAAAAAATACTGAAAAGATAAAAATAAACTTTCAGTTGAAGTGTTTTTTCAACATTTTCTCTCACTCACATTGTCAAATTAAACCTGCAGAAAATAAAATCACCTGCCAAACATGAATTCCCCAGTGTGAGGAAACAGCTGCAACTGATTTTCAGTTGGAAAGTTTTTATTTAAGATTTTATTTAAGATTTTATTTTCTGTCAAATTAAGTTGAAAAATGTCAGTTGAAAAATATTTTTCATTACTTTTGTCCCAAAAGTGAT
This sequence comes from Acanthopagrus latus, assembly GCF_904848185.1. Taxonomy (NCBI): domain Eukaryota; kingdom Metazoa; phylum Chordata; class Actinopteri; order Spariformes; family Sparidae; genus Acanthopagrus; species Acanthopagrus latus. The sequence continues at coordinate 1,031,564 of NC_051045.1, read as the reverse complement.
GAAAAAAATCAAACTAACAAAAATTTCTTTCAATATTTTCAGATTTTTTTCTCTTTGATAAAAATGTTTTTCTCAACAGTTGAAATAGTTTCATGAGACAAAATTCTTAGATGATTTTTTTTTTTGTTTGAAGCCTCGTGAGGAAAAATATGTCATTTCATTTCTAACTGAGATGAAATTTCACTGACCTGTTACAGAAGTTATTGTTAAGGAAAAACATTCAGATGACCGTCTTTAAAAAAATCATCTGCACCACAAATTTCAGCAGTTTTTTCTCTCAACATGTTGCCAGTTAAGATCGTTTCATATGAAACAAAGATTTTTTTGTTAAAGATTCTTTTGTGAAACAATATTGAAGCTTTTTCTCTCTTCTGACTGTGATTCTAACTGCACTTTCCACAGTTTAAATTGTTTTTTGAGAAACAACATTTTCAGTAAGGATCAGTTTTGTTATTCATTTTAACCAGCTCACTGTGCCAAACTGAAACAGTGTCGGGAGTTAAGATGGAGGATTTTACAGGATCAGATGATTTAACAGAAGTTTCAATTTACATTTTTTCAAGAGAATCCACAACATCAACGTGATTGATTGACTGCTGAAGAAGAGAAGAAGTGTGAACGCTCGCACACCACTTTCAGATAAGAAACAGTTTGTTCATTAAATATTTTATTTCTTTGAAGATGTGTTCTTCATCACTCCGTCCTCCTCCTCACTGTGTGTGTGTGTGTGTGTGTGTGTGTGTGTCTGTCTGTCTGAAAAACAAACTTTATTTCCTGTCCACAAACTAAAGCAGTTGTCTTATGATCCAGTGTCTGTACTGAGCTACTTACAGTGTTAAAACAAACAGGAGCTGCTCTCATCTTAAATATTACTATTAAACCATAATAATAATAATAATAATAATAATAATAATAATAATAATAATAATAATAATAATAATAATATATCACAGAAAAAAAAATACCATTTCCCAGATTTACAGTAAAAAGTCACTTCACATTCAAACAGAAAGATAAACGAAATATTCAAATCTGTCATCAGCAGGTCAGTCTCTATTTACATCCTCTGAACACGACTGAAGGGACACACACACACACACACACACACACACACACACACACACACACACACACACACACACACACACACACACACCTATGACTCTGGACAGTGACAGCCTGACCAGGAAGTCTCTGATCCTTCAGTTCCCTCCACAGATTTCCAGGATTTTAGCCGAATTGTCTGATTGATTTTTCATGAAAGGACGAAACATTGAACAGTTTGTTTTAAACGTGCAGCGGCTGGAGGTTTGAGTCCACCTGGTGTAGAGACGACATGTTTCCTGTTAGCATCGCCTGACAGACTAGTGAATAACATTCTGATGGTCCAGATAATCTCCACAGATGAACATAAACTAACTGTGTAGCAGTAAGAAGCTAATGTTAGGCTACAAACAGACGACATCACGGTCACATGACTGAAACGTCTCCACCACTAAGAGTCTTACTGCACAATTACTATCCAGGTTTTCTATAAACTGATCAGTGTCCAAGTTGTAAAGTCAGAGTTAGAACAGTGTGGAACTAAAGTGGCCTGTAAAGACGGACTAGTGAGTAGATGAGTCTCCGTGTTGCTGTGAGCACGTTTAATGTCCCCGATGTTTTAAAAAGTTTGTTCCTCACTAGACGTCTTCTGAAAGTTTTTCTCTGCGTCAGCATTATTTCAACTGTCATTTTGAGCATTTGTGCCTGAAAAGTTTGATTTTTGCAACAAAATTTATGAATATGAAAAGTATTTATACTTTTTATTCAAAGACCAGGGCAGAATATTCATCAGTAATCTGTTGAGGGAACTGAGATTCTCTCTGACTTTCAGGTTTGATCCAATAAGTGCTGAACTCGAGGCTTAAAGCTGCAGTAAGGCCGGATTTGACTGGACCGACTCAGACCAAGAATCTGGACGGGTTCTGTGATCTGAGGCCGGCTGAGGGTTGGAAATAGAGGTTGACCGATTATTAGAAATCAAGGCGACAGAAAGTTGATATTTCTGACAGATAATCATTTGCAGTAGAGATTTAAATCTTAAATAAGAAAGTACAGTTTACTCCAGTACTTCCTCTCCACTACATGTGTTGATATCACATTAAGGTTTCACATTTGAAATGAGAGTTTGATCAGTAATTGATACAGATCATCGGTCTACCTTAGTCGGTTCAGTCAGTCGGACCTCTAACACGGCGCTCAGACTGTGAAACTGCACATTTTATCTGAATATTTACTATCTGTGTTTTATCGTTGCTTTAGAAACACATACACACACGCGTCTTTTGTGCTTAACAGCAAAATATTAAAATAAATCAAAAGCTGTGCTGAGATCAGCGTCCGTCAGCCAGACACGACAGAGTAAAAACAACAAGCTCTCGTGTTTTAGTGGGAAACATCAGTTTTACATCTTTGTTCTAGTGTTTTCATGTCAGTCCAGCTGCTGGCTGACACGTGGATCCTGTAGTGAGCAGTCGGTCGCTTCTCTTTATGTCTTGTAGATCTGGTGGTTTCCTCCGGCGGCGCTGGGAGGCAGCGCAGCACTTCCTCCCGCCTGGACGTCAACAAATCCCATCCTCTGCCTCCTCTTCCTCTGCTCCGTCATCTACGGGAACACAGGAGGGTCAGTGAGCTCACAGGACATCACTGTCAAAACTGCTAAAGGCACGTTGGCGTGTTCTCAAACAGGACGCTGGTTTGACAGAGCTGAGAGCAGGAAGTGTTTATTTCACACTGTTCAGACAGAAGGAGATGCTGCAGCAGGTTACCTGCTCTTTGAGCTCCGTCAGCTGAGTGGTCAGGGTCGTCACCACCTTCATCGTCGATGCCAGTTTGTCCTGTAACATCCTCATCTCGTTCTGCTCCCCGTCGCCATCGGTTACCACCAGAGACATGGCCTGCATCCGTGGAAACCAGTCCAGGTTGTTGTTCTGAAACAGACAGACGGGTTAGTTCTCGTGTTCAGACGGGCTCTCGGGTTTTAAACGGTCGGCGTCTGCAGAAGCGTCTCACCTTGATCATGTGAGCGACGTAGCTCTCGGGGCCGGTGTAGTCCGTCTTGTTCTTCTCACGCACCAGAACGATGAAGTACAGGTAGTTCCAGATGTTGTGCTCCAGTTTGATGTGCTCCTCAAACGACACCGTCTTGTTGTCGAACTTGTCTCTCTCCAGACCTGAAACACAGAGAGCTGGAGGTCAGGACTCGTCTTCACCTGCGTCCTGTCGTCCTGCCGCTCACTTTGTTTCTGCTCACCACAGATGAAGCAGGTCGTCTTCAGAATCTCCTCCTTCTTCTGTTTCTCACTCCTCAGGTCGGCAAACGTGTCGATGATGACGCCAAAGATCAGGTTGAGGACGATGATGATGACGATGAAGTAGAACAACAGATCGTACACCACCCGGGCTGGAAACAGCACCTCCTACACACACACACACACACACACACACACGCACACACACGCACACGCACACGCACACACACACGCACACGCACACACGCACACGCACACACACACGCGCACACACACACACGCACACACACGCGCACACACGCGCACGCACACGCGCATACACACGCACGCATTCAAAGACTACAGATAAATAACTAACACATGCACAAAATTATACTGATGTGAGGAAGTTATTCATCATATCGAAAAGATACAACAAAGATATGATGAGGCAGGACTGTGTTCGGGAGATTAAAGTTGCTTCCTAGATTTGATTTCTAACATTAAAATTCCTTCTGATTCATCAGTAAACATCCTCAACTGTATCTGATCTGATGCCACTCAGACAGAAACGTTCAGAGTTCATATTTTAAAGTTTTCTTCATGTTGCGTTGAGTCTCGTTCTGACTTTCTTGAACTTGGAGCGAAGATCACGATGGTTTCAGACAGATTAAATCTTCAACAGCTGCTTCTTGTCTCATGAAACATTTAGTTTAAATTTGAGAAATTCAACCTGCAAGTTTGTAAAAAGTGACTGATGGAGCTTTTTGTTTCCAACAGTCAGGAAATACAAAGTAAAGCTTAAAATGTTGTTTGAGATTTTAAAGTTTTCTGTCGCCTTGACTGAGACTGATGTGTATTATGGGATGGATTCGGAGAGTGTTTAAGTGTTCTTACGTTCTTGGATGGTTTGCGGAGAACGTCTCCGACTCCTCCTCCGTTCCTCAGTCCGTGGTTCAACACGGTGACGATGCACATCAGCAGAGTGTCGCAGGCTCGCTCCGTGTTCGACTCCTCTGGAACACACACACACACACACACACACACACACACACACACACACACACGGTCAGTGCTGCAGTAGTGACATGAGGTGTAACAGTACATGGGACTTTATTGATCTTGTGGATCACAGGCCTCCTGCACTGACTCACCCTCCTGCTCAGCCACAGCGGTGGTCTCTGCGGTGCAGCTGACTCCGTCTGAAGAACACGACTTCATGAAGTCCTGAGAGGCTTCGTTCTGCTGCGGAGCTGAACAACACAACACACCAGAGTTACTGGGACCAGTTCAACCCGTCCAAACACACCCTGCCTGATGTAAACTGTGGTGGTGAGGACACGTTCAGTCTTCACCTTCAGCACACATTATGAAAACTGACTCACACGTCGGCTCTTATTTGTAAGAAAATCCAGTGGAACTGGGGGAAAAACTCCTGGTGTTGCACAGAGGGGGAAAACTGTTTTTGGTTGAAAATGTTTAGAATAATTAAATTTCTCCTACAAAAAACAAATGTATATCTTGGCTTGACACACAAACATTTCCCCTTCAATTTTCCCTCCTCAGTTTCACATACAGGGAAGACAAAACAGTTTCCTCCTCTGAAGAATCTGTGAAACAAACTGAAAATACAACAAATATTAAATATTCCTCCTGTGAAGAAACATTACTTAGCTTGACACATTTTAATCACAATCCTCCTGAATAACCTGATGGTTTTATTCAGTCTTCAAACATGAAAAACAAAATCCACCTAAAGCATAAATGTTTTACACATATGGAAAAAACAAGAAAGTTAATAATCCTGCCAAACACAGGAGCGAAAACACTTTAGATCGGACTTCTGTAGATGACCATTAATTTCACATTTTTGTATTAAAAATAAATAAATAAATCAATAAAACACGTCCCGCCCTGCAGTTTCCTCCCGGCTGAGGCTGAGCCGGGCTCAGAGGAGCAGAAATGATTTAAGATGTAAAACATGAAGCGGTTCGGGTCGGAGCAGTCGGAGCTGTGAAGTTACCTGCAGCGATCTGCACCAGCGGGTCGACCTCCATGATGAAATCCTCCTTCAGGCAGAGGAAGCCCACGATGGAGAAGAGGTAGACGAGGATGAGAGCGAGCAGCGCCGTCAGCAGGATGGAGCGACCGTTACGAGTGACGCTCTTTATCACGTTGAACAGAGTCTCCTCCCGATAGATCAGGTCGAACAGCTGCAGACAGACAGGCAGACGGGTTAATACCTAGCAGAACCTGACCTGTGTGTGTGTGTGTGTGTGTGTGTGTGTGTGTGTGTGTGTGTGTGTGTGTGTGTGTGTGTGTGTGTGTGTGTGTGTGTGGGGTTTACCAGGATGCTGTAGAAGAGCTCGTGGACGAACAGTCCCAGCGTGGAGGTGAGGACGTACGCCAGGTGGTACAGGAACTCCACATCCATCACCATGGCTTTGTATCCCATAATAAACGTCCCGTTGTTCCCCACGAAGCTCACCACAAACACCACCTTGTTGAGCAGCTGAACAGGAAGCACAGCAGGTGAGGAGGAGCAGGTGAGGAGGAGCAGCAGGTGAGGAGGAGCAGCAGGTGAGGAGCAGCAGGTGAGGAGCAGCATGTGAGGAGGAGCAGCAGGTGAGGAGGAGCAGCAGGTGAGGAGCAGCAGGTGAGGAGCAGCATGTGAGGAGCAGCAGGTGAGAAGGAGCAGGTGAGGAGCAGCAGGTGAGGAGGAGCATGTGAGGAGGAGCAGGTGAGGAGGAGCAGGTGAGGAGCAGCAGGTGAGGAGCAGCATGTGAGGAGGAGCAGCAGGTGAGGAGGAGCAGCAGGTGAGGAGCAGCAGGTGAGGAGCAGCATGTGAGGAGCAGCAGGTGAGGAGGAGCAGGTGAGGAGCAGCAGGTGAGGAGGAGCATGTGAGGAGGAGCAGGTGAGGAGGAGCAGCAGGTGAGGAGCAGCAGGTGAGGAGCAGCAGGTGAGGAGGAGCAGCAGGTGAGGAGGAGCAGCAGGTGAGGAGCAGCAGGTGAGGAGCAGCATGTGAGGAGCAGCATATGAGGAGGAGCAGCATGTGAGGAGCAGCAGGTGAGGAGGAGCATGTGAGGAGCAGCATGCGAGGAGGAGCAGGTGAGGAGGAGCAGCAGGTGAGGAGCAGCATGTGAGGAGGAGCAGCAGGTGAGCAGCAGCAGGTGAGGAGCAGCATGTGAGGAGGAGGAGCAGGTGAGGAGCAGCAGCATGTGAGGAGCAGCAGCATGTGAGGAGCAGCAGCATGTGAGGAGCAGCAGGTGAGGAGGAGCAGCAGGTGAGGAGCAGCATGTGAGGAGCAGCAGGTGAGGAGGAGCAGCAGGTGAGGAGCAGCAGCAGGTGAGGAGGAGCAGCAGGTGAGGAGGAGCAGCAGGTGAGGAGCAGCAGCAGGTGAGGAGGAGCAGCAGGTGAGGAGGAGCAGCAGGTGAGGAGCAGCATGTGAGGAGGAGCAGCAGGTGAGGAGCAGCAGGTGAGGAGCAGCAGGTGAGGAGGAGCAGCAGGTGAGGAGCAGCAGGTGAGGAGGAGCAGCAGGTGAGGAGCAGGTAAGATCTGTCCTCAGCAGCGTCAGCATGAAGCTGCTTCTCTCAGTTTATCCTGAGAACTGAGATTCTGGTTTTGTTTTTTTAATGTAAAACTTGAATTATAATAAACATGTTGACGTTAACGAAGCTGTTAAACTCAGAACTGAAGATGTGAAGATATAAACTGAACCTTGTGATCAGACGGTTCTCATCAGTATGAGCGCCTCACCTGCCCAGGTGGTAGATGGGTAATGTAGTGTTGCTTACGTTGAGCGATCCCAGCAGGATGAGCGTGTTGCCGATGCCCAGGTGGTAGATGGATCTGAGTATCAGCGCGATGGTCAGAGGCTGGAGGCCGTAACGCTGAGAGAACAGACCCAACACGGAGAGCCCGGTCAGGATCCAGAACAGCATCAGCAGCAGGGAGTCGTCGATCGCCCCGACTGACGAAGAGGAGGAGAGAGAGTTACTCCAAGCAGAGAGGAAGTGAAATGTTAGTTTTATATTTTAAAATGTAACCGTCATGAAATGTAAAACACATTTCTGCTCCTGCAGCTCGGTGGTCAGGAAGATTTTATTGACATTAAAATTTAGCAATTAACTGTGAAATGTTGGACAATTTTCAAGTTTAACACGAAAATCAAATTGACTTCTGCATTTAAATAATCATTTAATGATGATTTGATCTGAGCTGATGTCAGGCACCAGTGTTGTTATGTGTTGAGATATCAGACATTATATAACAGATGATCTTCAACTTTTTTTAACTCAAGATATCTGATTTTTGTTTGAGGTCAGCAGTCCGGCGATAACAAAGAGGCAACTTTAATCAGTGAACATCAACTTTCTCACATTTCATGTCTTAAATTACTTAAATAAATATGTTTTTTCAGATTTTTAAGTGTAGAATTTAAAGGAATATATTTGTTATTTTAAAGGAAATAAAGTCTGATTCATGAGGTGCACTTGACCTTTTTCAAAGATCGACATAATGATGATTATTGATCAGCAGCAGTGAGTGATGACTGCAGTACCTTGTCCGGAGTCGTAGGGGTAGAAGAAGGCGATGATGAGGTTGATGAAGACGGCGAGGTTGAAGGAGATGGTTCCCCACAGAGACATCCTCCTGGAGAACCAGTACAACACCGGCATACCTGAGACCAGCACAAACCCTCTGTTACAGTGGACAGCAAGCATGTTCACATCAAAATGAAGTGTGTGTGTGTGTGTGTGTGTGTGTGTGTGTGGGTGTGTGTGTGTGTGTGTGTGTCCTCACTCCTCAGCTTCTTCTGCCACTCCATCTCTCCGTGCAGGAAGGACGTCTGCTCAAAGAAGTGTGTGACCTTTGACCCCTGCTCGTCCTGCTCCGTGGTGTTGAACACTCTGAGCTTCGACTCCTCGGTCAGAAACTCACAGATGGGATGAACAGGAAACACGATCTGCTCCATGCTGCGGTCATCGCGGACGATCTGCACACACACAAACATTTTTATTCCCCATTAATAAAAACATCACTCTGCTTCAAGTTTGGGTGCAAATTCTTCTTCTTCTTCTTTTTTTTCATGTGAGTGGACAATCAGATTAGTAGTAGTGGTATCTGTGTTGCCTCTATCTGTGAGGTCAGCAGGTCGTAGTACTCCAGCGGGTCCTGCTCCACCACAGCAGCTGGAGCCGACGACTTCAACATCTGGGACAGAGGACGGTTGTTCAGGTTCAACTGCAGACAGAAAGACAACAAACTGTTAGTAAGTACTGCAGGATGGAGGGATGGAGGGATGGAGGGATGGACGGAGGGTTTACCATGGAGGAGATTCCCTCCTCGCCCTCTTTACTTTTCTTCAGAGGCTTCAGGAGGTTCTGCAGGATCTTGTTGTGTCTGGCCAGCTGCGAACAAACAAACAGGACGGCTGGTTTGTACTTCTGGAATTCATTTTCTGAGGACAGAGTGAGACCTCCTGTCGGCCAATGAGGAGCTTGTGTTGCGTCACCTGCTGAGCCAGGATGTAGATGTTGTGTCCCACCTCACGAGGAGACACCTCCCCCTCCCCCTCACTCTCCTGGTTGTAGGCCTTCTTTATCACCTCCACCTGCACACACACACACACACACACACACACACACACACACGTTATGATCTGAACACAGATTATTAACAGATGCTTTAATAACACTCAGCTGTAAAGAAGCGGCGCTCTGACCAGCTCTCGTGGTCGGAGGTTGAACAGGATCCTCTCGGCGTTCTCGCTGTCATGGCGACTCTCCATCAGAGCCAGCAGCAGCTTGGAGGCGTTGTCCTGGCAACCAAGAAGAAAACAACAGCGGTCGGTCAACAGGTGTGACTGTGACAGGTGGACACAGAGCAGCGATACGACTCTGGACCACCAGCTCACAACCAAATCACAATGTTGCTGCTGTGACTGAAGTTGAAATTCTGTAAACCACATTACAACAGTAACGTTTGGTAAGTTACAGCTGAGGACTGACAGCATGAACACCTGAACATGAACACCTGAACATGAACACCTGAACATGAACACCTGAGCTGTAATTTGTGCTTCATTATGAACAAAGAATTAAAGATTTTGTCTTCTGACGAGTGAGTTTATTAAACATGTTCACGACAAAATTTCATCAGTTAATCCTGAAGATGTAAATCTGTTTGTTTTTTTTCTTTAGTTTTAGATTTTTGTTTTTGAGATTTTATTGATGTTAATAAATTGGACACATACAGAAACCTTGAGGGGAAACTGAGGGTGGTGTTTTAGTGATTCACTTTGTAAGTTTGATCGAAATAGTTTTCTCCTGAAAAACATTTTTTTATGGAGAAAAACTACAAAAAAAATCTCCTGGGAAGAAGTCAACATTCAAATCACTAAAAATGTTTTTCTCTTGAAAAAATTCTAAATAAAATTAAATTAAAATTATCACTCAGCTTCACACTTTTTTCTTTAACGGGTAAGATTTTCATTTTCATGTGTGAAATTGAGTCAAAACAAAAATGTTTTTCCCCTGATCAAAAAAAAAACAAAAAACTAAACAAAACATTTCTTTAAAGTGGGTTCAGAGTCTTGTCTTTTTCACACAAGACAGAAGAAATGTTTCCTCTGAAAACAATTTTTGGGAGTAAAACCATCTGTCAGCTTCACACAGGAGGAAATGTTTCTGCTTTCTTTCACAGGCAAAGTTCCTTTTTCAGAAGGGTTTCTTGTAAATTCAGCAAATGTGCCACATGAACTTCTTTCTGTTCCTCTCAGATTCTTATGGAGAAATAAGCCGAGGACCAGGATCGACAGGATCTGCATACAGGATGTGTTCTGTACACAGACAGGTGAATGTTCAGGTGGATGATCAGGTGAATGTTCAGGTGAATGTTCAGGTGAATGTTCAGGTGAATGTTCAGGTGTATGATCAGGTGAATGTTCAGGTGTATGATCAGGTGAATGTTCAGGTGAATGTTCAGGTGTATGATCAGGTGTATGATCAGGTGAATGTTCAGGTGTATGATCAGGTGAATGTTCAGGTGAATGTTCAGGTGAATGTTCAGGTGTATGATCAGGTGTATGATCAGGTGAATGTTCAGGTGTATGATCAGGTGAATGTTCAGGTGAATGTTCAGGTGTACCTTCAGCTGGAGCACCATCTCCATCTGATACCGACACAGGGGACTGATGTCGTTCAGGATCAGAGCTGTGATGATGTCGATGCCGTTGGACTCGTGGGTCACTATACATGTCTGCAACACACACACACGCACGCACACACACGCACGCACGCACGCACGCACACACACACACACACACACACACACACACACACACACACACACACACACACACACACACACACACACAGGAACTTAACATCCATGTTCATTAAGAGTCTACCTGTCCAGTCCTGGCTGTGTGTGCGGTGCTGGTCGGTGTACCTGGTTCTCCTGGCACGGGCCCTGGCAGTACTCAGTGAGCGTCTCCAGCGTCTGAGTGATCAGGTGGACGTTTGATTCGTTGATGTAGAGGCCCAGCAGGCCCAGACCGCCGGTGGTGCTTCCACACATGATGTCCAGGAACTGAAGAGTCTCACACACCAGGTTGTAGTTGGTCTTGTTGTTCTGGCAACGCAGGAAGTTCTGGAAACACAAAGTCAAACAGGCTCTGTGTTGCTGTTGTTGGACCGGGTCCACTCACACACAGGACATGAGTTGGTACTGATCCAGCTGTGGGTTCTGATTCATCATCAGCAGAAACTCACCTGTAGGTCTTGGTTGTGGTTCTCACAGAGCAGCTGTAAGAACCTCAGGATGGGTTTCATGATGGTCACAGCCGGGCCCATCTCCGTCTCCACCTCCCTCTGCTCGGCTGCTGGCTGAGCCGGCAGGGCGGGTGTACCTGGTACCGGGGCGATGGACGGGCCCGGGACCAGCAGGGGGTGACCTCCAGCGCCAGGGAGTACTAATGCTGTAGAGCCGCCTTTACAAAAAGAGAAAAAATTAATGATGATTCTGAACTCGTGAACTCAGAGATGTGAAACATTTAACAGAACCAAAACGAGCCAGAACCAACAGAGAGACAGAACATGAAACAGAATCGAAACCCAAAAGAAGCAACTTTAAAAAGACTTGATATTCTAAGTAACATTAATGAACTTAAATCAACTTTTACACAAATACTAATGTATTAGTGTGACTCTGGCCACTAGAGGGCGCTCGGCACAAACTTTTTCACCTCTAACTTCAACTTCTGTCCCAAACTGTCCAAGATGTTTTAAACTTTACATGTTTACCATAATATCAACATAATCTGTTTATCTCTTCAAGCCTCCAAGGAAAGCTAACGATTGCAAATAGATGTATTGTTGAAGAACACGTTTATCACAAAACCCTTTTTAAAACTCATTTGTTTGTTTTTTCACCGTTCTCCAGCTCCTTCTCGTTGGCCTTGTGCGTCATCTCGCCCACATTCACAGAAACTGTCGCTTTGATATCCGTCTGAGCTTCTTTCATGCGGTCGTGAAGAACCTTAAAGAACTTCTCTGACTTGTTGTCGCCCATCATCAGTTTGTAGAACGAGTTCTGCAGGAGAACGACAGTGTTTACATTCATTCAGCCTTCATCTGAGACTGAAGCGTCACTGAGAGTTTACGTCCACGCCGAAAAACACAGAAAGTGTGACGGAACATACAGAGTAAATAATGTCTGACTGTAAATGCCAGAAACGTTTTAACAGCAGATGTTATTTCCTTTATTTTGGTGCTTTTAACAAGTAGTTTGATAATTTTCTCTGCATTTACGAGCATGAGAAAAATTATGGATACAGTTTTTTTTAATGTCAGAGAGAAAAACAAAGGCACAAATGTTAACTGGTGTGAAGGAGTCTGCAGCTGTTCAGGTTGTCATGAGTCGACTTTCAGAAACAACAACTCAATGGGCCAGTTTGTCACTCGCTGCTGATTGGCTGGAATAAAACCCAGCGAGCGGCGTGTCACCTGTATCTCGGTGTTGCCTCCCTCCAGCAGGCAGATGGCGAGCTGGATGCTCTCCTGGAAGATCTTGTCGTTCTTGGTGCTCATCACCAGATCAGTGAACAGCTTTGTCCCTCCTTCTCTGTCCAGACGACACTGAACTGCAGCCACCGCCGCCCAGTCCCGCTCCTGCTCTGCACCTGACACACACACACACACACACACACACACACACACACACACACACACACACACACACACACACACACACACACACACACACACACACACACACAGAGTTATTTACAGTCCTCTCTCTCTCTCGTTCCTTTGAGTCAGGCGGTGACACTAAACTGTTGGTTGATAAACGATGAACTACCTGCAGCTACGAGCTCGGCCAGGTCGTTCTTCGGGTTGTTCTTCTTGTTTGGAAACAAGTAGTTCAGCAGCAGAACCTTCCGCAGTGCCATTCCCTGAAACAACACCAGACATGAGACGTGACGTCTTTCTCATCAGAATGATCACAATGCCATATTTCTGCTAATGAACTGTTTAAGATGCTTCACATGAGAGACAACAGTTCAACTGAATCCACTTTGAAGACGTGTTTCTATCACGTTTGTCATGTCAACACATGAAGTGCTAATTGTGTAAAAATAATAAGTAACTGCACAAAGTTACAGTAGACATATCAGGAAAATGCAGGTTGTTTTCGGGACTCTTTCCTGTCAAATAAACTGACCTTCTCATCGAAGTCCAGAGTTCTGATCAGCATCTCCTGCAGAATCCTCAAGACTTTGATACACAGCTTCTCCTCTGTAGACATCAGAGCTTTGGTGTGCTGGATCAGCCTGCGCACACACACACACACACACACATTATTCCCATCATCCCTCTGTCAGTGTGTCAGTAGATGTTTGACTCTCTGGACCTACTTGGAGATGAATCCTCCGGACTCGCAGCGCTGTCGGGCGTCGGTTCCCTCCACAAACAGCAGCTCCGGCTGATGGAGGACGTCCACCAACACCGAGAGCTCAGCGTTCACCAGCGGCTTCAGACGCTCCTCCAGAGTGTTGATGATGTCCTGACCACACACACACACAATTTAATGTGTGTTTAGTTTTGAAGGCTTGTGGTACCGTACACATTTTTCTGTTTGTGCGTCTTGTTCACACTTGGAAGTGTCTCTTTTGAAGCCTTGCGTACCTGCAGCTTCTCGATGATGTTCTTGTAGTCCCAGGGGTTGCTGGGAGCGCTGGGTCTGGAGGACCGGGAGGACGACTTGTAGTTCGGGTTGGAGCGGGACAGAGAGTTGAGAGCAGACGTGGACAACATGGAGCTGATCTGAGCCTCCAGGTCCAGAGGGAGGGAGATGGAGCGACTCTTCGCTGGAAAGAAAACACAAAACAGAGATCAGTCTGTGTGTGTGTGTGTGTGTGTGTGTGTGTGTGCGTGTGTGTGTGCGTGTGTGTGTTACCTGTCATGGCGAGCGTCTTGATGCAGGTCTCCACCTGTCCTCGGTGCTGCTGCTGCAGCCAGGGACAGTCCAGCAGTCTGACGGACGACTGCAGCAGCTGAGTCACGATGGTGTGATGAGTCTGTGACCAACACGACAAATAAAGATCTGGATCTATTTCATAAACATCTCAACTGTTCCTAAAAGTTTCATCATAATGTGTCACTTCCTAAACTCAGCAGATCGACAGACACGTCATCACCGCAGTGCATCTTGGTCCTGACCTGCAGAGACGTGCTGTTCTCAGAGAACGGGGAGCTGAAGAAGGCGTTGATGGTGTCAAACACCACGTTGATGATGTATTTCTCCAGGATGGGATCAGAAAGTCGCTTCTCCCGTTTGTTACAAACCTGCAGAGGAAAAAGAAAAGTACACGTTCATTTTTCTGATGAGTTTTGGTTTGAGTCCGTTGTTGGATGCTTGAGGGTGCAGCTGGTGTCTGTGTGACACTGTGGCTCCACCGTCTCATCACCACTGACTCCCAGTAACATCAGGAGTGCAAAATATCAGGACTTGCATCTGAGATATTTCTGCTTAATAGTTGCACAGTGAGGTGAATTAGAGTCGTGTCATTCATCTTTATATACGTCAGTCTTTTGTTTCTGTGTGCATCAGCTGTTCCATCAGCATCATGTTACCCGGGCCATGTCCACTGTGAAGTCTTCAAACAGCTTCCAGATGTGGTTGGACGTGTAGATTTCCTTCATCTCCACCTCCGTGTCCACGTAACAGTGATTCACGAAGTTCACATAGGCCACTTTCACCTGCACACAGACAGACAGACTTCAGGTAAAACAAGGTGGTTCAGAACTTTACCTACAGATAATTCAGATGGACTCGGTGTCAGGACGACTTTTACTTTCTCTCGTCTGACGCTCAAAGTTTAAATGTGTTTTATCTTTGCTTTGTTTTCCAGTTTTCACAATCAAACATTGGATGCTCATCAACAGACAGAACTATTAAATGTTATAATCGGGCTCGAGACAAAAGAATCAAAGGGCCACTTGACTTCACCAGCAGGCTGATGTGGTCTGATGCAGATAAAAGGTAAGAAGCTGACAGTATTTACATAAATAAACCTTCATTGCTGACCAGATGACAGAGTGTGACGGCGTACCTCGGTGATGCAGTCCTCGTGCGTCACCACTCGGACGACGTCCTCCAGCGGCAGCAGCGATGTACATTTGATCTCCGTGTAGACGTTCTTCCCCTCAGCGCAGGCCGCCAACAGCTCCACCAGAGAGATGTGATACCTGCAGGAGGTCGAGGACATCTTCAACTTCAGACTTCTAACCCATCTTGTGAAGATTAGATTTAGCCACAAACACGCGGCTCCACATTGGGTACAATTCAGCGTTTTAACTGTATGTCCATCTAAACTGAACAGAATCCTCAGTGAAGCTCATTAAAGTCCTTAACTACATCTCTTCAAGTCATTTACTGTAAACTATGCTAACGAGTGAGCCTGCCAACGTTGTTCCATCAGCACTGGAGTGTAATAGGGTTGCCATGGTTACCTGAGCGGGCTGCTCTCGCCGACCCCCTCCCTGCTCTCTGCCATCAACTCCAGCATGACGTTGAAGGAGCTCTTGTCGTTGTAAAAGACGACGACGTCCTCGCCTGCGTTGGTTAACTGCAGAGAGGCCACAGGATTACATCATCACTCCAACAACAACACATTCAGAAACAAGACGCCGCACCTCGTCCTCGTCCTCGTCCTCGTCCTCGTCCTCACCTCGGTCATGATCATGTCCTGACACTTCTTCACGTACTTGCCCTCGGCCTTGATGATGGTGTGGAGGAAGTTGAGGTACTGAACGTGGCGGCCGTGCGTGGCCAGGCAGTGGATGAAGTGCTGCAGGACGCTCTCGGAGATCTCGCTGCACAGCTGGTAGTTGTTACTGAAGATGTGCTGCACCGTCTCCGCCTCCAGCAGCTGCAGGCGCAGCACACAAGTTTAAACTTTACACTAAATCTGATCTCATTTGATTAAGTTTGTGAAATATCAAAAATAAAGCCGTGACCACATTCCTAACATCACTGGGTTGGGTTCTTCTTGAAAGATGCAAAAAATAAAAAGTTTTCCACATCTACATTTTAGCCATGTATGTTATTTAATATTCAACTGTTACTATTAGTTACAACTACAGGTTTTTTTTCTCTTTCTACTGACGGAGGAGAGCTCAGAGATTACTTCTTAACTTTGGGATTAAAAAAGTGGATTTATCTTCACTCCTGTTTATCAACCCGACTGCAGCAGTGATCTGTAACGTTCACTGCTGACTGGAGCTGGAGGGGAAATATTCTTTACTTAATGAAGTAAAGAAGAGAGAGAACCAGAGTCTCTGCTGGGTGCTGAGTTCACTCAGAGCTTCACCTGAATACAAACACAGTGAAGTAGATTATTTACTGAACAAAAAGATTTTCTGTGAATCAGCTGATCAGGTATAAAAGCAGTGTACCCCGGGATTGAGGAAGAGATTGAGGTTCTTGTGCAGCAGAGTCTGGTTCTCCTGGTTCCCCATACAGAACTTCTGTAGGAACAGATGAGTGAACCTGATGATCTCCTGCATCTTCACATCGTTCTGCAGACAGACAGAAAGAGAGATGAGATGAAGTCTGGTGTTTATTTCATTTTGCTAAAGATGCACTGCTTTTTTCAAAATCCAACAAAAAGACGCAGGATCGAGGTCCCAAATGGTCAGAAGGCCCAGAACCAGAACCAGAGCTGTCACACCAGGTAGCTGCAGTTAACACTTCAAGAGGAATGCTGCATTTCTCAAATCATCTCATTTGAGTTAATTTTAAAGTTCATTTGTTTCCTGTGTGAACACTTTAAATCATAACGAAGACTCACCGAGACAAAAAACCTTCATGTAGATCGAACTCGTCTTTAACTGAAGCAGCATTCTGACAGAAACAAAACTAAAAGCATCGCCGACCGACTGCTTTTACTTTGGCGGTGACCCGTCTCACCTGGTCGTAGGACACCTGCAGCAGGTCCAGCATGACTTTATGAGCTCCCATGTTCTTCAGCAACCTCTGCTGCTTCTTCCAGACTCCACTGCTGCACATCTTATTCAACCTCTCCAGGATCTACAGAGGAAAGATTTCAAACATTCACTCTGGCTTCATTATTCACTTAAATGTGATCACGCTCTGTTCTGTACATTACTTACTGTGAGGAGAAATACCTGCCAGCAGCTACCTGCAGAACAATGTGTTCATAAAAATAACTTAACTTTCATAACAACTGAGGAGTTCATCTCTCAGTGTACGGCTACAAATATGACCTATTAGTCAGGTTTAGGTTTCATAAAACACTGTTTGGACAAACTTGTTGAACTTCATTATATTTAGCAGCTGAATAACAAATTCACAGAGCAAACATGATGAAAACAACTTAAAGTCCAACTTAACCAGACTCGCTGGCAAAACTTTGTTATTGAAATTAAAAACAGTTTGAAAACTGAACTCGTCCAAAACATCAAGAAAATCCAAGATAATCTGATGTTGGCGATTGGACACATGGAGGCAGGGAAGCCAAAATCAAGATGAATCAAGAGACAAACAACATTTTGATTGGTCGAACGTGAGGACTGTGGATTGTGTCCTTCACTTTTCAGAGAAGAGTTGTTCGTAAGTACAAACAGGAGGAATGATTACACACCCGTCAGTGTTCAGACTGGCCACCTGAGCACTTCCATAATGTTTGAACTGATCCTTTAAATTTCCTCTTTAGTTACTTTAGGGACATTTGGCAGATTGAGTGAATATTAGGAAAGAATCATTTGATGTAATTATTCTGAGCAGTGAAACAGACGAAGACAAGAGCACCACATCACAGCCCCGCCCACACCCACTGATTGACAGGTGATTTTTGGAAAGTGCACTGCAGATGCACCAGGACGAGGTGGCGAACAACAGAACCGTAAATAAAGCAGATTACCTCATGAAGGAAACAGACTGACAGGTGTTCTCACCTCTTTGACTTTCTGGTAGTTCTCGTTGCCTTTATCCAGTTTCTCCTTCTTGGGCGTCACCTCCTCTAACGCCCCCTGCAGGACGCAGAGGGTAAGACAGCATATGCACTTGGCTCTGGGAATGGTACTACATTACACACTTGAATCACACATCACATTATTACATTTACACAGTATGTGTGTTACAATCACAGACACATTCTGGACTGAACATCGATGCCTGTGAAGACGTCACAGACGGACAGATGGAGACGTGTTGCTCATGTCGCCACGGCGACACAGGAAGTGATTGGACAGAGGTGTCACAGTTGTTAATCTCTCATCTGGATTATTCAAGATCATCAGATCCTCAGATCATCAGATCATCAGATCCTCAGATCATCAGATCATCGCTTTAAAAAAATAACCGTAGTTTACACCAGCTGCCTGACTTCGACCTTGGTGTCTTTGCTGGTTTGGGTTCGACAAGTTCAAATAACATTCACCAAAACTAAAAGATTCCAGAGTTTACTGACAACCGTGCAGCTGCAGGCTAACGGTGAGATAGCCGCGTCATCCTTTATGTTTTGTTTTCTGTTCTGTCTTCGGACTTCAGCCACACGTCTGTGTAGTGGCGCCCTTATCATTTGACCTTCAGCTTATCTGAATACATGTTAGATTACAAACAAACATGCAGCTGTGGAAGCAATCTTCATCTAAAATACACTTAACACAAAGTTTTAACATGAACAGACAGCAAATCTATTTCTTACTGACAGTTTTTCAAGAACTTTGTTGAACCAAACTGGATTATTGCTTGTTTGGTTATTTCAGCTGTTCCTCTGCAGCACATGTAGGTGTGTGTAGAAGATGTATGACAGCAATAAAAATAGTATTATAAAGACATTTGTGTCATTAGTTCACAGCAGCAGTATTAGTAGTCGTAGTAAAGAAACAATAACCAGAGTGATGGAGAGAGAGACGGGACATGCAAAGCCAAACCTGAACCAGGACCAGCAAGACCCACACCAACATTCAGTACAGTGAGTTATAAAAAACAGGATGCAAAGGTTCAAAATGTCACTTTTAGTTTCTGATTAGTAGTTTAGTTTCATGAACATCACTAAGTGTTAGTCTCATGCCAAGTCAGTAGCTACTGAGCGGTTTGAATGAGCGAGTTTTAGTTAGTTGGTAGTTACACAAAGTTTGATGCAGCAGCTTTGAACATCTAGACAAGAACGTCACAACGTTTAGTTCTGAAACAAATGAAAGTTTTCATCATTAGACGACTCTGACTTCTTCTCCCTGTGTGACAATATAAAGCTGAACGCTGACTCTGCACGTTCTACCTCCTTCTCATCTCACTTCCTTCCTTCACCTCACGTTCACTCGTGTACCTTCACAAAAAAAAACATACATTATGTCCCATTTTGAAAATTTGCCAACACATATAGCAGGAACATAAACACTTTCCTTTCCAGAAGCTCAGGAAGATTTGGGGGCATAAAATTAAACTAATTAGAGTTAATAAAACTACAACACGTGTCAGAGTACACAAGCCTTCATCCAGGTGTCAGAACATGGATCAGACTCTGACGTCAGCTCTGTTGTCTGACACTAAAGGTGTGTAAAGGTTTATTTGCACTGGTTCACTTTCACTTATGTTCTTTAACTTACGTTCTAACCACATGTTGGGGATTTTATATTTCCACGTGTGCTCCTCAAACTCCACATAACTGAATCAGTTATTTTACCTTTTCGGTGTCAATAATAATGATTTACTTTCCTCACCTCTCCTTTCTCCTTCTTGTCCTTCTTGTCTTTCTTCCCGTCACCTCCACCCGAGCCCTTCTTCTCCACCCACAGCTCAGATTTCTCCACCAGCGTCCGGAGGCGATCCAGATCCGCCTTGATCAACTTGTAGTTCTCCACGTCCTGAGCCGAGATCAGCAGCTGGACCTGCAGACAAACATCTGGAGGATTAACAGGAGCGTCCTGATAAAAGTGGGTCGTCAGTCTGTTGCACTTTTTCCACTTTGGGTTTCATAAGCGACATTTGTTTTAGTGACAAAAATGTTTTATTTATACATTTATTACAGTTGAAAGCACTGAAAACACATTTGTACTGGCAGGATACCAGGTTTCCTTTCATTTCGTGTACGTAGATATGCAGGGAAATGACAACGTAGTGAATCAGGATAATCGATGTAGACTCAGTTAAAAGCCATAAAACACCAGTGCAAAGACATCTGACACTGAATACGTCATATTTTCAAAGTTACTTTTGAAAAAAAAAAAATCATGGCAAGAATTAGAACCGAGATTCAACAATAGCTACCTTAACTGTGTGCGTGTGTGTGTGTGTGTGTGTGTGCACCTGTTTGAAGGTGTGCAGCACTTCCTGTCTCTGGCTGAAGTGTCTGAAGAGCAGCTGCAGGGCTCCAGACACCAGAGGAGGGTAGTCATGCATGGTGAGGTGGGTCAGCACGCGCAGGAACATTCGACCGCCTTCATCATCCACCTCCAGAATACTGTTCCCCTTACTGTACACACACACACACACACACACACACACACACACACAATATAACCTTCTCACAATGTCCCAGAAAGCTACATATGCACCACGCACACGTGCAGAATCACATACCCGACTCCGAACATCGCCTCTGCCTGCTCCCCGATGTGCTGCAGGTTGATGGCAGCTGAGGAGGGACAAACACACAGAGGTCAGTACAGAACCGGACTGAGTCTGAACAGGTCACAGCTTATCAATACACGTTAAATGTCTGTTAATCAACACGACCATGTGGTGAACACACTGCCTCTGAAAGTTATCCAGTGTCTACCTGTCGTTTCCACGACGACTGGGACGTCTGGAAGCATTGGAAGAAGTAACGACACACATTCATCAAACTCTGCGTGAACATTCACTTAAAAATACCTGAAAGTAACTGTACCCCTGAAACAATACAAATAATTTGACTTTATCGAACTAGATGAAAGTCTTTAAAATCTCTTTTTGTATAACGACTGGGCCAAGAGGGCATGAAAATATTGTTACAGCCTACTTCCACTTCCACTTCCTAAAAGGAAATTATTCAATATTTAAAACATACACACTAAATGGGTAGAAGTTAAAAGAGTGTGTTTCCATTGTGTGTGTGTGTGTGTGTGTGTGTGTGTGTGTGTGTGTGTGTGTGTGTGTGTGTGTGTGTGCGTGCGTGTGTGTGTGTGTACCTGCATGCTCCATGTTAGTGGTGGCGTCGGCGTCGGCCATGGGATAAACATCCACAAACTCCTTCTTAAACACCGACAGCAGGAAGGAGATGCGGTAGTCGAGACGGACGTTCAGGATGAACTGATGAAGAGCAGAGTTACAACAAAACACTGAGAATTCATCTGCAGGATCATTCTGAGCTCATCAGCACACAAATCAGACTAAACTGTCTCCAAACATACTGAGTGATTTGTGACCTTAATACCAAACTAGTGAAACATATGTATATATAACGTAAGTTTCTATTAGCTCATCGGCTGTTGATCTAATGCAGAGTCCACTGACTGTATATATCATATAATTCATATTTCATATCAGTTACTTGTAAAATCTCCAGTATCTTCAGCTTGGTGTCCATCACTGTCAGGTCCATCTTGTCAATACTATCTTTACTGCCTCTCTGTCCGTCAAGCACAAGTCCCGCCCCCAGCCCCGCCCCTCTGGCTCCTGGACCTCCAAATAGGGACGGCTTCCTGTTGAGCACCATGGTGGACATGATCTGACCCATGCCATGAATGGAGCGCTTCACATTCTTCCCTGCAGACGTGAGAAGAAACAGCAATGATGTCGGTTCTTACTTTACAACATTAGATCTGCTCGTCTACGTCTGTTTTACAGTTTGCTTTTATGTTTTCTTTTGTTTTTTTATTTATCCTTCGCTTTACAAGGGACAAGGACTGCAAATCAGCTGAGACTTCAAGTCCTGTGTACACTGCATCAGTTGCACTTCATATAACATGTATTGTCCCTGTCAAATAAACTAATAAATACAGATGAATATTATATTTTTCCACACTCTGTAACTGCTCTCTGTACAGACACACACAAGTAAATCCTACAGCCTTTCACCTGGAAACAAAAGAAAACTCCAGAGGATGTAAAGGTCAGTTTGGGTCAACAGAACCCAGAACAAACAGTACCTGATCCATCATCGTGGAACAGGAGCCCTGTGTAACCAGGGTTGGGCCGACAGTCGATGATGCCCAGCAGAGTTCTGGTGAGTCTGAGAAGCTCAAAGAAACTGTAGAAACCAAAGTAGATCAAATGTCTGGCCAAACTCACAACCTGGAGAGAGAGGAGAGAAAGAGGAGGTGATCACAGGGAAGAGGAGGAGCACAGAGGAGAGAAGGAGGAGGTGATCACAGGGAAGAGGAGGAGCACAGAGGAGAGAAGGAGGAGGTGATCACAGGGAAGAGGAGGAGCACAGAGGAGAGAAGGAGGAGGTGATCACAGGGAAGAAGAGGAGGAACACAGAGGAGAGAAGGAGGAGGTGATCACAGGGAAGAGGAGGAGGAGCACAGAGGAGGGAAAGAGGAGGTGATCACAGGGAAGAAGAGGAGGAGCACAGAGGAGAGAAAGAGGAGGTGATCACAGGGAAGAGGAGGAGCACAGAGGAGAGAAGGAGGAGGTGATCACAGGGAAGAGGAGGAGCACAGAGGAGAGAAGGAGGAGGTGATCACAGGGAAGAGGAGGAGCACAGAGGAGAGAAGGAGGAGGTGATCACAGGGAAGAGGAGGAGCACAGAGGAGAGAAGGAGGTGATCACAGGGAAGAGGAGGAGCACAGAGGAGAGAAGGAGGAGGTGATCACAGGGAAGAGGAGGAGCACAGAGGAGAGAAGGAGGAGGTGATCACAGGGAAGAGGAGGAGCACAGAGGAGAGAAGGAGGAGGTGATCACAGGGAAGAGGAGGAGCACAGAGGAGAGAAGGAGGAGGTGATCACAGGGAAGAGGAGGAGCACAGAGGAGAGAAGGAGGAGGTGATCACAGGGAAGAGGAGGAGCACAGAGGAGAGAAGGAGGAGGTGATCACAGGGAAGAAGAGGAGGAGCACAGAGGAGAGAAGGAGGAGGTGATCACAGGGAAGAGGAGGAGCACAGAGGAGAGAAGGAGGAGGTGATCACAGGGAAGAGGAGGAGCACAGAGGAGAGAAGGAGGAGGTGATCACAGGGAAGAGGAGGAGCACAGAGGAGAGAAGGAGGAGGTGATCACAGGGAAGAGGAGGAGCACAGAGGAGAGAAAGAGGAGGTGATCACAGGGAAGAAGAGGAGGAGCACAGAGGAGAGAAAGAGGAGGTGATCACAGGGAAGAGGAGGAGCACAGAGGAGAGAAGGAGGAGGTGATCACAGGGAAGAGGAGGAGCACAGAGGAGAGAAGGAGGAGGTGATCACAGGGAAGAGGAGGAGCACAGAGGAGAGAAGGAGGAGGTGATCACAGGGAAGAGGAGGAGCACAGAGGAGAGAAGGAGGAGGTGATCACAGGGAAGAGGAGGAGCACAGAGGAGAGAAGGAGGAGGTGATCACAGGGAAGAGGAGGAGCACAGAGGAGAGAAGGAGGAGGTGATCACAGGGAAGTGGAGGAGCACAGAGGAGAGAAAGAGGAGGTGATCACAGGGAAGAAGAGGAGGAACACAGAGGAGAGAAGGAGGAGGTGATCACAGGGAAGAGGAGGAGGAGCACAGAGGAGAGAAAGAGGAGGTGATCACAGGGAAGAGGAGGAGCACAGAGGAGAGAAGGAGGAGGTGATCACAGGGAAGTGGAGGAGCACAGAGGAGAGAAGGAGGAGGTGATCACAGGGAAGAGGAGGAGCACAGAGGAGAGAAGGAGGAGGTGATCACAGGGAAGAGGAGGAGCACAGAGGAGAGAAAGAGGAGGTGATCACAGGGAAGAGGAGGAGGAACACAGAGGAGGGAAGGAGGAGGTGATCACAGGGAAGAAGAGGAGGAACACAGAGGAGAGAAGGAGGAGGTGATCACAGGGAAGAAGAGGAGGAGCACAGAGGAGAGAAGGAGGAGGTGATCACAGGGAAGAAGAGGAGGAACACAGAGGAGGGAAAGAGGAGGTGATCACAGGGAAGAGGAGGAGCACAGAGGAGAGAAAGAGGAGGTGATCACAGGGAAGAAGAGGAGGAACACAGAGGAGGGAAGGAGGAGGTGATCACAGGGAAGAGGAGGAGCACAGAGGAGAGAAAGAGGAGGTGATCACAGGGAAGAGGAGGAGCACAGAGGAGAGAAAGAGGAGGTGATCACAGGGAAGAGGAGGAGCACAGAGGAGAGAAAGAGGAGGTGATCACAGGGAAGAGGAGGAGCACAGAGGAGAGAAGGAGGAGGTGATAACAGGGAAGAAGAGGAGGAGCACAGAGGAGAGAAGGAGGAGGTGATCACAGGGAAGAAGAGGAGGAACACAGAGGAGGGAAAGAGGAGGTGATCACAGGGAAGAGGAGGAGCACAGAGGAGGGAAAGAGGAGGTGATCACAGGGAAGAAGAGGAGGAACACAGAGGAGGGAAGGAGGAGGTGATCACAGGGAAGAGGAGGAGGAACACAGAGGAGGGAAGGAGGAGGTGATCACAGGGAAGAGGAGGAGGAGCACAGAGGAGAGAAGGAGGAGGTGATCACAGGGAAGAGGAGGAGCACAGAGGAGAGAAGGAGGAGGTGATCACAGGGAAGAGGAGGAGGAGCACAGAGGAGAGAAGGAGGAGGTGATCACAGGGAAGAGGAGGAGGAGCACAGAGGAGAGAAGGAGGAGGTGATCACAGGGAAGAGGAGGAACACAGAGGAGAGAAGGAGGAGGTGATCACAGGGAAGAGGAGGAGCACAGAGGAGAGAAAGAGGAGGTGATCACAGGGAAGAGGAGGAGCACAGAGGAGAGAAGGAGGAGGTGATCACAGGGAAGAGGAGGAGCACAGAGGAGAGAAGGAGGAGGTGATCACAGGGAAGAGGAGGAGCACAGAGGAGAGAAAGAGGAGGTGATCACAGGGAAGAGGAGGAGGAACACAGAGGAGGGAAGGAGGAGGTGATCACAGGGAAGAGGAGGAGGAGCACAGAGGAGAGAAGGAGGAGGTGATCACAGGGAAGAAGAGGAGGAACACAGAGGAGGGAAAGAGGAGGTGATCACAGGGAAGAGGAGGAGGAGCACAGAGGAGAGAAGGAGGAGGTGATCACAGGGAAGAAGAGGAGGAACACAGAGGAGGGAAAGAGGAGGTGATCACAGGGAAGAAGAGGAGGAACACAGAGGAGGGAAGGAGGAGGTGATCACAGGGAAGAGGAGGAGGAGCACAGAGGAGAGAAAGAGGAGGTGATCACAGGGAAGAGGAGGAGCACAGAGGAGAGAAGGAGGAGGTGATCACAGGGAAGTGGAGGAGCACAGAGGAGAGAAGGAGGAGGTGATCACAGGGAAGAGGAGGAGCACAGAGGAGAGAAGGAGGAGGTGATCACAGGGAAGAGGAGGAGCACAGAGGAGAGAAAGAGGAGGTGATCACAGGGAAGAGGAGGAGGAACACAGAGGAGGGAAGGAGGAGGTGATCACAGGGAAGAAGAGGAGGAACACAGAGGAGAGAAGGAGGAGGTGATCACAGGGAAGAAGAGGAGGAGCACAGAGGAGAGAAGGAGGAGGTGATCACAGGGAAGAAGAGGAGGAACACAGAGGAGGGAAAGAGGAGGTGATCACAGGGAAGAGGAGGAGCACAGAGGAGAGAAAGAGGAGGTGATCACAGGGAAGAAGAGGAGGAACACAGAGGAGGGAAGGAGGAGGTGATCACAGGGAAGAGGAGGAGCACAGAGGAGAGAAAGAGGAGGTGATCACAGGGAAGAGGAGGAGCACAGAGGAGAGAAAGAGGAGGTGATCACAGGGAAGAGGAGGAGCACAGAGGAGAGAAAGAGGAGGTGATCACAGGGAAGAGGAGGAGCACAGAGGAGAGAAGGAGGAGGTGATCACAGGGAAGAAGAGGAGGAGCACAGAGGAGAGAAGGAGGAGGTGATCACAGGGAAGAAGAGGAGGAACACAGAGGAGGGAAAGAGGAGGTGATCACAGGGAAGAGGAGGAGCACAGAGGAGGGAAAGAGGAGGTGATCACAGGGAAGAAGAGGAGGAACACAGAGGAGGGAAGGAGGAGGTGATCACAGGGAAGAGGAGGAGGAACACAGAGGAGGGAAGGAGGAGGTGATCACAGGGAAGAGGAGGAGGAGCACAGAGGAGAGAAGGAGGAGGTGATCACAGGGAAGAGGAGGAGCACAGAGGAGAGAAGGAGGAGGTGATCACAGGGAAGAGGAGGAGCACAGAGGAGAGAAGGAGGAGGTGATCACAGGGAAGAAGAGGAGGAACACAGAGGAGGGAAAGAGGAGGTGATCACAGGGAAGAGGAGGAGCACAGAGGAGGGAAAGAGGAGGTGATCACAGGGAAGAGGAGGAGCACAGAGGAGGGAAAGAGGAGGTGATCACAGGGAAGAAGAGGAGGAACACAGAGGAGGGAAGGAGGAGGTGATCACAGGGAAGAGGAGGAGGAACACAGAGGAGGGAAGGAGGAGGTGATCACAGGGAAGAGGAGGAGGAGCACAGAGGAGAGAAGGAGGAGGTGATCACAGGGAAGAGGAGGAGCACAGAGGAGAGAAGGAGGAGGTGATCACAGGGAAGAGGAGGAGCACAGAGGAGAGAAGGAGGAGGTGATCACAGGGAAGAGGAGGAGCACAGAGGAGAGAAAGAGGAGGTGATCACAGGGAAGAGGAGGAGCACAGAGGAGAGAAAGAGGAGGTGATCACAGGGAAGAGGAGGAGCACAGAGGAGAGAAGGAGGAGGTGATCACAGGGAAGAAGAGGAGGAGCACAGAGGAGAGAAGGAGGAGGTGATCACAGGGAAGAAGAGGAGGAACACAGAGGAGGGAAAGAGGAGGTGATCACAGGGAAGAGGAGGAGCACAGAGGAGGGAAAGAGGAGGTGATCACAGGGAAGAAGAGGAGGAACACAGAGGAGGGAAGGAGGAGGTGATCACAGGGAAGAGGAGGAGGAACACAGAGGAGGGAAGGAGGAGGTGATCACAGGGAAGAGGAGGAGGAGCACAGAGGAGAGAAGGAGGAGGTGATCACAGGGAAGAGGAGGAGGAGCACAGAGGAGAGAAGGAGGAGGTGATCACAGGGAAGAGGAGGAGCACAGAGGAGAGAAGGAGGAGGTGATCACAGGGAAGAAGAGGAGGAACACAGAGGAGGGAAAGAGGAGGTGATCACAGGGAAGAGGAGGAGCACAGAGGAGAGAAAGAGGAGGTGATCACAGGGAAGAAGAGGAGGAACACAGAGGAGGGAAAGAGGAGGTGATCACAGGGAAGAAGAGGAGGAACACAGAGGAGGGAAAGAGGAGGTGATCACAGGGAAGAGGAGGAGCACAGAGGAGGGAAAGAGGAGGTGATCACAGGGAAGAAGAGGAGGAACACAGAGGAGGGAAGGAGGAGGTGATCACAGGGAAGAGGAGGAGCACAGAGGAGAGAAAGAGGAGGTGATCACAGGGAAGAGGAGGAGGAGCACAGAGGAGAGAAAGAGGAGGTGATCACAGGGAAGAGGAGGAGCACAGAGGAGAGAAAGAGGAGGTGATCACAGGGAAGAGGAGGAGGAGCACAGAGGAGAGAAAGAGGAGGTGATCACAGGGAAGAGGAGGAGGAGCACAGAGGAGAGAAAGAGGAGGTGATCACAGGGAAGAAGAGGAGGAACACAGAGGAGGGAAAGAGGAGGTGATCACAGGGAAGAGGAGGAGCACAGAGGAGAGAAAGAGGAGGTGATCACAGGGAAGAAGAGGAGGAACACAGAGGAGGGAAAGAGGAGGTGATCACAGGGAAGAGGAGGAGCACAGAGGAGGGAAAGAGGAGGTGATCACAGGGAAGAAGAGGAGGAACACAGAGGAGGGAAGGAGGAGGTGATCACAGGGAAGAGGAGGAGCACAGAGGAGAGAAAGAGGAGGTGATCACAGGGAAGAGGAGGAGGAGCACAGAGGAGAGAAAGAGGAGGTGATCACAGGGAAGAGGAGGAGCACAGAGGAGAGAAAGAGGAGGTGATCACAGGGAAGAGGAGGAGGAGCACAGAGGAGAGAAAGAGGAGGTGATCACAGGGAAGAGGAGGAGCACAGAGGAGAGAAAGAGGAGGTGATCACAGGGAAGAGGAGGAGCACAGAGGAGAGAAAGAGGAGGTGATCACAGGGAAGAGGAGGAGGAGCACAGAGGAGAGAAAGAGGAGGTGATCACAGGGAAGAGGAGGAGCACAGAGGAGAGAAAGAGGAGGTGATCACAGGGAAGAGGAGGAGCACAGAGGAGAGAAAGAGGAGGTGATCACAGGGAAGAGGAGGAGCACAGAGGAGAGAAAGAGGAGGTGATCACAGGGAAGAGGAGGAGCACAGAGGAGTATAAAGACCGAGGAGGAGGACAGCAGAGACAGACCTCGTACGTGAGTTTGTTTTTCTCCTCGTTGTGAAAAGGCAGCTCGTCGTTCAGGACGTTGTTGAGATACTCCTCCATGAACGCCATGGTGTTGGAGAAACGGTTCTTCTTGTTGTCTCTGCTGTCGTCCATGTTGGAGTCGTAACTGAGGAGGACACACGTTTATTTATGTTTATGTATTAATAAAAATGGCAGCTGCTGACCTGACAGGTACAGAAGATATGCAGTAATGTCATGATTGAAGGAAAATCTTCAAGAAGCTATTAGCCTGAAAAGGAACTTTTACCCTCAGATTAAAACTCTTTCAAAAGCTTTGACAATTCCCTTACATCCTCTAACATGTAGCTTTTAAGTCTTAACTATAAAAATGGACCAACTCTTTGATGGTGATGGAGGTGGGGATCTCTGTCCAGAGACGGGCGAACTTGACAGGTGTCACCAGCTCCTGCGGGTCTCGGTCCACGTGGGCGTGAAGCATGAGGCGGCAGAAGGAGGCGCGGAGGTCGAAGGGCAGCGTCTCATCCATCATGCACAGGAAGATGAGCTCTATGTCCAGCTGCTTGGAGATCTCGTCTATGGCCAGATACTGACGGTCCAGACACATCCGGGCAAAGAGCTTCAGCTGGTACCTGACGAAAGAAGACGACAAGTTCAGTGAGCTTTTCTTTCTTCTACTGACATTTTTTAACTTAAATTTATGACAGAAGAATACTAATGAACCACCCTGAGGCTGAGCCCTCTGCATGTGTCTACCTGTAGTAGGTGAGGACGTTCTCATCGTGAGCGTTTCCTTGTCTTGCCTCCTGAGCCAGATGTCTGATGCTCTTCTCTTGTTTCTCGTTGGTCTTGTCCGTCCACACCAGCCACACCTCCAACAGCAACAGACAGATATAAAAATATCATCCGTCCACAAGTTCTGGGTGAACAAATCAACACAACTGAAAGCAAACACAGTGACAGAGTGATGATGCAGTCGTCTACCTCGTCCTCGTCTCCGTAGTCGTCCATCCCCAGGTATTCTCCCTGAACGCCACCAGGGGGCGACTCTTTGGGCACACGACGCCTGGATGGACGAGAAACAAGAAGTCAAGTGACTGTTGACATTAATTCAGAGAACAACGGCTACTTGTGTTGAATTTCATGTGAAGCACTTCTAGTCACTTTGCAGCCGGAAACTGTTCTTCAAAATAAAAGCCCTGTTCTGGAAATGTAATGTCCTTCACACTCCCACATGCTCCCATATCTCAGAGTAGATCCAACCACTGAAATCCACCTGTAATCTGTCATTTAAACCCCAACTGGGAACAGATCTCTGAGTGGTAATGTTGTTTTCAGCTTAGTTCATTTTTATTTTGGAAAACTGGCACATTTAAAGTAAGATGGACTAGATATTATCAGCTGGTTTGTAATGTTCTCACAACTATACTGACGATATCGGTACCGATTCTCAAATTAATTCTGAAAAGTCATTTTCTGTGATCACATACTGGATTTACAGACATCACAGATGATGACATCCTCAGGAAGTTTTAGTCGTACAAAATTGTATCAATATATGATCTTAACGCCTCCCTCCCTCCCTCTGTCCTCACTCTGTCTTGATGAGGATGTCCTGGTTTTTAGGGTCCAGCACACATTTACAGATGAGCTCCTGAGTGACGGGAATGGCCACGTTGTTGGACACACACAGGTCTGACAGGTAGTCCAGAAACCTGCACAAACACACAAACAGGGTCACAGATCGACAAAACAACAAACTAACGACACTCTGGCGTCCTCTGGGTGCTCCTCCCCCTTCCATGTGTACCTGGGCTCACGGTTTTTGCGGACCAGGCTCACAAAAGTCTCCACTTCAGTCTTGGTGATGTGCTTCTCCAGCAGCTTGCGGTTGTTGTGCAGCAGGGCGGTGATGGTGTCTTCAGCCAAGATGTCATAACCGATCTGACTCTGCATCACACCGAACTGCTTGGCTATGTGCTCCTGGAGGAGGGACGGAGTGAGAGAGTTATCTTACTTTTTCTTCTTTATCGCTTGTATTTTTTGTCCTGGTTTGGGTTTTTGGTTTAGTTGTTGATGTTTTTCTAATGTGTGATCTAGTCTGAGCTGCATTAACTGGAGATATAGGACCCTGTTTTAAGTTGTTTCTCAAATTGTTAAAAATTGTATTTAAATATATTAGTAGAATTAAAGAAGTGGTCCGAGTGTAGAACCCTGAGGTTCACCCTCTGATACTGTGGAGGACTACAGATCAGTGTTCAGTCGGCTGGATCCGTCATCATCTCCATCATCATCGTCCGGCTCACCTGGTTCTTGCGGTAGTCCTCCTGGGAGTGTCGGAGGACTCTGTAGCACAGTCTGAACATGTACTGGTAGGGAGAATTCTTCTGGTCCGCCAGCTCCTCCAGACGCAGCAGTGGACCTTCTCCTCCACCGCGGTCCTTGAATGGAGCCTTCAGGATGCCAAAGATCTGAAGACAACATCACGCACAAGCCGTCCATCAGTTCATGACCTTCTAACTGAACGTTTCCTGCTGAATCTCTGTGTAATGTTTTGGATCATACCTGTTTGAGGATGTTCTGTTCCCTCATCAGTTTCTGTCTCTCTCGGTTGGCTTTGGTCATCGCGACGTCCAGGACCGGCTGACCGCTGTTGATGACGTCAGCCACGAAGAAAACCACATCCTCCAGCAGCTTGATGGCAAAACTGATCACAAAACACAGTAAATATGAACTTTTTTGCTCAAACTCAAGTTCCCATGAACAGTTGAAGGTAAAGTCCAGTATTTTTAAACCTGGACGCTTTATTTACATGTTCTGCAACATAATCTGACCGTCAGGTTATGTCCACTACAGGCGTCTCTGACAGGCTGAGGTTGTTATTCTGATCACAACACTGAACACATTTCTGCAGAGCTTTTAGTTCATCTCTGCAATTTAATCTTTAAATTAAACCAATTAAATCAATGTGAACAATTGCTGGATGTTTTTTCCTTCTAGGTGTCAGTTGTAAAACACTGTGTGTGTGTTTGTGTGAGCAGTCAGTCGTACCGGCGGTCGTTCTGGCTGATGAAGCCCTGACTGAACTGGTCCACCATGGTGCTCAGCATGGCGCTGGCATCGTTAGCAAAGTCCAGATCTCTGATCTCCATCACAGGAACAGAGACGATGGCGAACGCCTCCTTGTCCTCTTTAGTGGGACACGTTCCCAACTGCAGGACGACATTAATTAATATACACTTAGTCCACTTAACTAGTCAAGCTCAGAGATATTCTATAGGAAGAGGGGACAGTTCTGCTTCCTGTAACAGTGTTTCATGGTTATTAAGACATATAAAAAATGTTGTGTACACTTCCTGTTTCTGCACATCAGACAAATAAAGGACATTTATGTTTAATAAAATAAGTCCTACTGCTTTACAAGTTAACATACAAAGACATTATTTTAACCTTAATTAATGGAGTTTCTTTGACCAATTTTATTTCACTTTCTGACTTTACTGACATTTTTCCACAATAGTGTCAGTTTGATACCTTAATTACTTTTTCAGTTCATCAATATTCAAACAATGCTTTATTTAAATAACAACAAAACTCCTTTTTAGTTTAACAAAAGAAGCCAAAGTTTTATGATGTTTGTGATTCAGGAGGTCTCAGATCTAAACTTGTAGGAGACCAGAGACTCGATATGATTGGCTCATGTTAAAGAACTCATGGATTAATCAGCCAATCAAAAAATGTATCAATGTGTCATTGAACAGTTTTTATGGCAACACTTTCTTTTCAGATTCTAAAACTTGTCTCTCACGGTTTGAGTCACACATTTTCTTTTGCACCAACCATGAGTCTGATGGGTCTCTCCTCGTCGATGTCGATGGGGACGTTGGTGCTCTGGATCCAGGTGTTGGTGCACAGGTGTCGCAGTCGTACGTACGAGTTTCTGGAAGACAAACGGCTCATTTTAGTTTCACTTCTGCTTTATTTCTATCACTCTGCTCCTCTGTGGAAGTCCAACTCTGTGAGCTGATAGTCTCATATGGTTCTCTGGTGTCTCCTGTATTTACTCTTTGTTTCTTCCTCTATTCTAACAGTCAGCATCAAGTGTCCTACATCATTTAACTGACTGGATTAAATGAATTTTGCACATCATATACCCGTCATGTGTCCTTGGTCGTGTTTTCCTTTTACCTGATGAAGACTGAGTTGGGTTTTATACTTTATTTAAGTCAAATGAAGTTTTAGGAGCTTTGATCTGATGCAGATTCTCTCCATTTACTCTTTACGTTAGAAGAAGGAAGTATTCCTGTTAATTCTCTGGAGTCTTTCACAGTCAAACATGTACAGGAGGTAAAAGACTGCAGCACCACCGTCTGTTCCTACCGTGGGACGAATGAGTCTGTCTTCTGTAGCGTGGTTGGGTCGAGCTCGAACAGCGAGGCGATGTCGTTCCCGTGAGCTACAGCCACCAACTTGTACTTGATCCTCTCGCCGTGGGAACGCTTGTTGCTACGACTACCGTCGATCTACAGAGAGGTCAGAGGTCAGGCTGAGGAGGTGACACACACAAACTGCTGACACTTCAACAGAATTACTCAGTAAGAGTTGCTGCAGCGAGCGGTCACTGCGGAGATGTTTCAGCGGTCTAATGAATCACGTTATAACGTCGCTGCAGTCTGTGCTGCTGATGTGACGACGGTGAAGAAGTTCAACTCACTGAGGCCGGCGGCTCTGCACTGTCTCCCTTATAGCCTGGATTCTCCTACAGCGACAAGAACAGGACGGAGATATTATCTACTGCATGGAACAAAGAGTCGCTTACATTCCTCCAGAGGAAGAACACAGCATGAATTTAAAAATGACACACAGAACTACAAAAGAATGTTGTAATAAGTTCATAAGATTTATCTTCCCTTCAAACCCAAGTTCTGAAAATAACCTGAAATTTCACAAATTAATAAACTAATAAATAATAAACTAACCTGTATGGCACCCTAATGAGAATGTAACACATGTTAATACATGAACATAGAACCACTAATAAAATTATTATAATCTACAATAAAAAAATCATGTTTGTCAAAACTAAACTGTAACAATGACCTAAATAATATGAACTAAAATTTCACAACTACAAATTCTTTCCGTCTTTTATTTTGTCTATTACATCGTTTTCTTTTTGCATCTGAAAGTAAATACGCTGTGTCTTTACAGAATTCATTAAAAGGTTTATGTTAAAACTTTACGTCTTATAAGAAGTTAAAGAAGCTAAATGACCTCCACAGGTATTCTGCTTAAATCTGGAGAAATCTGTTTTAAGGTAAATGATTTTGATCAGCTGACATTAAAATCAACGAAGTTTGGTTGAGTCTCTTGAGCAGCTGTAGCAGAGCAGCTGTGCAGAAGCCCCGTTCATTCATTCATTCATTCATTCATCCATTCATTCATTCATCCATTCATCCAGTGTTGCCATGGTTACCTCTGCAGCCAGGTAGTTGCCAGTCGCCAGGTGTTTGAAGCGGTACAGGCTGTTCCAGTGTCCCGCCCCTCCCCGACACGGGTCATGATGGACAACCTGACGAACCAATCAGCACACAGGGAGAGTTTACAACAACTTCAGCTGTGTGTGTGTGTGTGTGTGTGTGTGTGTGTGTGTGTGTGTGTGTGTGTGTGTGTCAGTTTACCTCGACCTCCCACAGGGCGTTGGAGCTGGTCGCCGAGGTCGCAGACTGTCTCAGCGTCGTTCGGAGGAAGACGTGCAGTTTGCTCTTGTACTCGTCGCAGGTCAGAAACTTTTCCTGCTCAGCGTGAAACAAACGCACCACGTCGCCCTGACAGAGAGACAGAGGGAAACTTTAAAAAGGAGAAGTCTGCAGCATTTATATTTAGTAAGATCACAGTTTAAATTAATTCACTTTCAGGTTCTGGGTTAATTTCTTCACATCTTGTTCTGCAACAGAAACATCTGATGACTCTGATTTACGCCTCTGACTGTGATGACAGAGCCTGTCAGCTGCAGCTGTCCCTGTGCTTTACATTACTTTCTATAGAATGATGATGAATTATCTCAATCAATAGTGTGCCGAATGAGCTATAAGCACTTCCTGTTTGCAGTGAACACATGGAAGCAAAGACAACTGGATTCATGTATTACTGAATAAAATTAAAAACATGACGATTTCCAGGCGAGTTCGAGAGTTTTACAGAACCTGAATTATCTCAATGAAGCACTCAAATAATGTGTGTAATGCAAATATAACACACACTGTACTGTGGTGGACAGTAAGTGCATCTATTCAAATATTTACAGGTAACCTGAGTGTTTCCATGTTACTCTACTTAATACTTGTGCTTTCTGCATTATATTTAGAAATGTTGTGCTTTCACTTAACTGCATTTATTTTAGGGCCATGGTTGCTTTACAGATTCAAATTAATAAATAAAATATGATCTGTGACTAAAATTACACTACCGACAGTATAATAAGTGATTAAAATTAGCTGAGCCACCTGACCTACAGTCCCAAATCATCAGAATTTGATAAGTCCGGAATGAAACACAAAAAAAATACTCTTTTTTTTTTTTTTTACAAACAGGATAAAAAGTACCCAACAGTCAGTCTTCAGTAAAGCAAAATAATCGTTTTGCATTATTACTTTGGTAAAAGTGAAAGTCACCCATATGAACAATACTTGAGTAAAAGTATCTGTATTTGTGTTTTTGTACTCTATTCTTATGTTATTGTCACAAGAATTTCCTTCAGGATCAGTAAAGTTTATCTGATCTGATCGGATCTGATCTGATCGGATCCGATCGGATCTGATCGGATCTGATCTGATAGGATCGGATCGGATCTGATCGGATCTGATCGGATCTGATCGGATCAGATCTGATCTGATCTGATCTGATCTGATCTGATCTGATCTGATCTGATCTGATCTGATCGGATCTGATCTGATCTGATCGGATCCGATCGGATCTGATCTGATCTGATCTGATCGGATCGGATCGGATCGGATCGGATCGTCTGCTGTGTCTCAGTGTCGTCACTCACTCCTTTCAGCACTTCCTCTCTGTGGTCACTGTACATCATGAACAGGTTGATCTTCCAGCTGGTGTTGCAGTTCACCGAGTTCACCTGCAGAGGGAAGAAGAGCTGTTCACTGGGAGCTTCTGCTGCAGTATTGATCCTCAACATCAGCGTCAGAACCAGAACCAGCGTCAGGACTGAGCTTCTGTGTCTCACCTCCTTGCATCCTGGATGGTCGGTCAGTTCGTAGTTAGAAGCGTGAAGCGGCTGACCGGCGTTCACCGGGTTCAGGATCACTTTGTCTCCCACCACCACCTGCAGCAGGAAGCACACAACTCATCTCTGTACAGTTTGTTCAGAGGGAAAAAACAAACTGTGACCTGGAGATTATCTGGTGAGGTACTGTTAGCTAGTGAACCAATCACAGAGCAGGGAAAAGTAAAATATATCACCAGAAATTTCCTGATCTGGAGACTGAACAAGATGAAAATAGAAGTGTGGTCAGGAAACGTCAGGCCACTGGGTGGAGTTATTGCACCAGCTTGATGCTGGGAGACTGACTGGACATGATGGAAGATTGATCAGACTGATCTTTGATTATCTCCAACATGTTCTACAGCCGGCAGAGAGACATGTACCAACTGAGAAAGTGTCAGAAACATGCTGAGAGCTGAACTTCCTGGAGGTGTCAGTCTGATGTAAAACTAACAGAGCAGAAGTTTAATTCATGTTCACTCATCCGGCAAACTGAAGTACATTTCTGCTTTAATTAGTAAATACACTAATATGAACGTACTGGACGGACATGAGCAAGCTTCAATACTAAACTGACTCACTTATGAGACTGTAAAAGGCTTGAACAGTAATGAAAACATGAAACGTGATTACATAATGAAGATACAAGAAAAACAAAACCTATTCTGGGAAAGTGTGTGTGTGTGTGTGTGTGTGTGTGTGGTTTGTGTGTGTGTGTGTGTGTGTGTGTGTGCGGTTTGTGTGTACATTGTCTCCGTTGGCGCGGAGCTTCCAGAACGGCTGGATGAAGAGCCAGGAGCCTTCGTTCCCCGTCCCGTCCAGAGTGACCCGCATGGCGTTCTTCTCCAGCAGCGCCGGCAGACGTTTGTTCACCGTCAGGTATTTGTTACTCTTCATGTGGAGCAGCTGCAGACACACAACACGGCCTGTTATCACACTGCATGTCAGGTTCAGTCACAGTCTGCTGGTATTCTGTTGTTATCTTCAGACTCAAACCAGTGAATGCGTCAGACAGGGAGCGGCTCTGGTTCTGGTTCTGATGAGTGTCGGACACAGAACGATGCAGCTTCATGCTTCTCAGACAGAATGTGTGTTTGAACATGTGAACGCTGCAGCGCTGCTATAACAGAGTGCTGCACATCCATGCAACACTCTCCACACCTTAAACACACACACACACACACACACACACACACACACACAAGCCTGTATCTGTTAATGTCAATATTGACCTCGCTCCAGAACTGTCATCGTAAAACACACACACACACACACAGTAACAGTCTGGGTGTGGTGACTGTTGAATGAAACTGTTACAGATTGTTGAGATAAAGATTCCTGTAAGAGTAAGGTGTGTGTGTGTGTGTGTGTGTGTGTGTGTGTGTGTGTGTGTGTGTATACAGTAAATGATCACACACTGTTTCACTGTCTCAGTCAAAGGGACACATGTTGCCACGGTGAGTCAGCTGGTTGCCGTAGCAGCAGGCGTGGCTCAGTCCTGTGATGTCACTACGTACTTGTACTTGTTCTTCACCTGTATTTAGTTTTATGACAAGCCAAAAGTAAAAGTGGACGTGTTGTTGACACCTGTCAGACTCCAGTCAGTGTGTCAGGCTGGTTCACCTGCAGGCTGAATCCTTCTTTACCTTCAGTCATCATCAAATATGTTCAGTGTCTCTCTGCTGTGCATCAGTTTACAGTTGTGTTGTTCTTTTCAGATCATTTTTTGTCTCTCTGTGGTTGTTTTGTGTCTCTTTGGTGTAGTTGTTGTGTGTCTGTGGTATTTTGCACCTGTTTGTTGAAGTTTTTTAGCTTCTCTTCTTTGTGTGTAGTCTCTTGTAATGTTGCAGTATAGTTGTAATCATTGTGTATGCCTGTGTGTGTCTGTAGTCCTTTTGTGTCTCTCTTTAAATCATTTTGTCAGTTTTGTGTTTCTTCCCGTCTCCAGCAGTCATCTGCTTGTCTTTCCAACTTTAAGAAAGGTGATTATAAACCTACCTGTGAGCCGCTGACACGTATTTTCACTGCTGAACTACAATAAAGGAAACCATCACTCTCTTGAGTTTGGTTGAGTTCGGTGTGTGAATGTCTGACGTGTGACAACTGACATATTTGTTCTCCTGTAGAAACACATGAGCGAGTCTTTCACCTGCATGACGGTCCCGTATTTGACCACGTCTCCGTGGACTTTCTTGTTTTCTGTCTCGTTCTGCTTCTGCTCCAGGTTGGACGCATGCTGTAAGACAAGAAACGTCTGTTAGAGATCATATTGATAATAATCATTTGAATCATCCTGCTCATAGATTATCAATATAAGCCCTCTCTCCTGATTGGCTGAGATCGGTCTCCACCACAACACCACAGCGCTCACACAGACGAGGTGCGGTGGACTCTGTGGTTGTGGTGATGTTTGGTGCTAACAAATGACAAATAAATCACCTTGAACCTTTGAGGTGTGTGTGCAGAAATGTGTGCTCGTCTCTCACCTGTAGTTTCTGCAGCAGAACCACGTCAGCGATCTTGTCCTTCTCATGTTTGGCTTGTTTGGCTTTCCAGAACTGTTTCTGGGCCGAGTACCGGCTCATGGGACAAACCTTAAACAGGCAGTCTGAGAGAGGAAAACATGACAATTACAGTCCAATTCAGCCTGAAACATCAGAAACAGCCTTACTCTCAATAATCTGGGGAGAATAAGGTAAATAACCGTTAATCTGACGGTGCACACTGTGGGGATATTCCAGGTGTTGTGTTCAGCTGGAGCGATTAGTTCCAGGGTGATGATTGGTCAGCAGTCCAGCAGGTAAAACTAATTGGCTGTTTTGGTTTCAGAGCATCAGACTGGTGAAGCAGCTGACGTTAAGCCTGAGATTTATTTCTGCCCCACGACCAAATATAGAGTTTCTGAGTGATATAATAAACCAGCAGTGACGGAGTCGTTACAGACACGAGACAACAAATACTTCAACTACAAGACTGAACCTCATCAGCCATTGTTCACTTCTTAAGGTTCATTAACAGTCAGGCTGGTCAAGCTCAGCTTTACTGAAGCGCTCGGCTCAACAATCACCATTCAAAGCTAAAAACCACCTGAAGGATAAACCTGCAGGTGACGTTAGCCTGCTGAGTAAAGTAACTCTGACTTTTTGGAGAAGACACTGATGTGAACCTGTTGAACAAGCTAACATCGATGTTAGCCGTGGCTTTTTTTGGCTTTCTTAGATTTCAGTCATTTTTTATTTGTTTCAGTTTAACGAGGACAAAACTAGACGAGGTCGACGGAGGAGGAGTGGAGAAAAACATGTGAAGCTGCAGTGAAAGGATGTCAGAGAAAACAGAGAGACTGAGGGAGGTAAATATTGACTCTCCTCCAGCAGATCCTGCACACAAACACATTAACACTGATACTGTGTGTGTGTGTGTGTGTGTGTGTGTGTGTGTGTGTGAGGGTAAAGCAAACATAATTTGCCTGTGTATTGTATGTTAAAGACTGAAATTGATTGTCAGGTTTAAAAGTCATCTTGACTTAAGGAAATGAGCTTTTAACTAATGTTCACACACACACACACACACACACACACACACACACACACACACACACACACACACACACACAAGCTGGCTTTCGTCTCTTTATAGCACACACTTGTGTTTCATTGTGATTAGTTGCATGCTGCTGATACGTTTGTTACCATTTTTAGTTTGCTGATGAAGGAAACAGAAATGAAATTTTCACGAGGACGAACATCAACTAAATACAAAAAACATATTTTGTTTGGATGTTTCATAATTCATGACGTCACACTGTGCAAACAGAAAAGTTTTTGTTTCCTAATTTTCAAATGTTCCTCTCCAGTTTTGCTCTTAGTCCAAATACAATACAGGAAACAAAACTGTGGCAGTAGTTTTGTCATCACACAGTTTTTCATTCCACTCAGGAGAAAAGTATCTCCTCCTCGTCCAGACTGATCTAATATATGTAATTAATAATTTAAGTAATCTAATAAAACTGTAATAACTGTATCTCTATACTGACTCCACACTGTCTGAGTCCAGTGAATCACCTCCAGGTAGAAACGTGTTGTCCTCACTAACACAGAGGACGGACAGAAAGCTTCATCACATGGATCAGAACCAGCAGAACCAGTCAGCCTGTTGAACTACACACAGTGAGCAGGATCCAGTACCGCCTGCGTCACTACCAACATCTGCTGATGTAGTTCAGGATAATATATATATTATAATTATAATAATATTTTAATTATATTATAATATATAATATTTATCCATCTGGTGCTTCTTGTATTTCCCACTGTTAGAGTTGTAGGTGTATTTTCAGTGGAAGTTGTAGTTCTAGTTGTAGTTGTATATGTAGATGCAGTTGTAGCTGTTGTCGGCCCTCAACAGTCCGTCAGTCGCTGCGATCTACTTCTAAACTAGTTCAACCGCTCGCTGTCCAACAGCTAAAACAGCACAGAGCAGATGCTCTCTATATATACTGAGTGTGTGTGTGTGTGTGTGTGTGTGTGTGTGTGTGTGTGTGTGTGTGACCTCATCATAGAGCAGCCGGTGGAAAACTTCATCAGTATCCTCTGATGACAGGAGCTGGACTCTCATCACACACACATCATTAATATTAAACACACGGGAGGTTTTTTATGAGTCCGTTTGGTTCTGATAACAAATAGCAGAGCCAGAACCTGCTGATCCCTCAGAGAACGGGACAGAGCAGCTCTTTAACTGAGAACTAGACCAGCATCCATTTCTGTATCCAACAAATCCTCCACAATATTCTAAAAAAACAAAAATGTTTTAAAAGTTACATTTCCTGATTAAATCTGAGTCCAGTAACACACACACACACACACACACACACACACACACACACACACACACACACTCCCGGTCCTACCTCTGAACTTCTTTGGAGGATTCTCCAAGTCTCCCGCAGCTGGTTCGACCACACAGCGGTCATCTACCAACCTGCAGACAAACACCACAGAAGAAGAAGTGTCAGCGTCAGGTGATCAGCACTGAACGGGCTGATTCATGGATTATAATATAATACTTAGATGTGATGTTTTAAATCATAAAGATATAGCACAGAGCATTATTGAACCCTTTACTGATCATCTACAGAATAATGATCAGCAGATTGATCTGTAATGACAGTAATAATCATTAGGTGGTGTGTTCAGGGTCCCTCACAAAAACAGGAAACAACATGCTGCTGCTCGCTGCGATGACTCGTCTATTTATAGGAACGTTTTCTCACAAGATGATGTCGCAGCTGATAAATAAGAAGTTAACGACTGAAGCTGTGAACAGCCAATCAGAGCGCTCCATCTGTCAGCTCCTCACGTCATGAACTGCATTAATGTGTCGAAGAAAAGACGAACGCAGCTCTGGATTAAAATCATTAATGAGTAACTGTTCTTTTCTTCGGTTATTTACATCGATATCATCTGGAAAATAATACATTCTGATAGTTGGGTGTTCAAAAAAGCAACAAAACTGTGAGCGTCTCAACTGATCCAGCAGGATTCTGCTGGTTCAGACATTCAGAGAATTAATCAAACTGAAACTGTAAAAATAAAAGAAAGAGAAACAAAAAAAAAAAGTTCAAATAAACAAACAGTCAAACTTAAAAAGGCCAAAACAACGTTCGCTTGTCTCACGATTAATGTTGTCGGGAGCCTGAAGGAAGAAAAAAAGAAAAACCTTCAACAGTCTGCAGACACCAGTGACAGAGTGTGTGTGTGTGTGTGTGTGTGTGTGTGTGTGTGTGTGTGTGTATGTGTGTGTGTGTGTGTGTCATTAAAGTAAATCTCTCTTCCCATCAGTGTTTAGGCAACAGAGGGGGCTCAATAGTGACAGACAGACAAGAGGCCTCTGGAAGCCACACACACACACACACACACACACACACACACACACACACACACACACACACACACACACACACCTGGTCCCTGCTGAATGTAGTTAGAGTGTGTATGAATGGACAGGTAATCCTGATGACTGCAGACTGTCTGCTCACTGCATCAAAAGAGAGCTTTCACAGGTGTGTGTGTGTGTGTGTGTGTGTGTGTGTGTGCGTGTGTGCGTGCGTGCGTGCGTGTGCGTGTGTGCGTGTGTGACAACAAGCAGTTTAAACAGCAACATGTTCTCAGACTCGCTGATCCTCCAGCTGTTTTTTTTCTTTGGGAAAGTAAAAGTTGCTCAGACGATCCTCTGTGCTTTTACTTTGAAGTTTCACTATCTTTAATTTCACAATAAAAGCATTGTTCCTACAACTACAAAAGTTCATTCTTTAATTGTGTCATTACTTCTGAAACGACACGACTGAAGCGTGATAAACAGTCTCTGTCTCGTCGTCTCTGCGTGACTCCATCATCAGGTGTTTGCATGCAGGTTCAGTGAGAGCAGGAAACCACAGCCGGTAAACAAATCAGGAGGCAGCGAGTGATTGTGGGAAACTCCTCCATATGTTCAATGATCTTTAGCCAAACATGCAGCTTCATCAGCTCTGTTCACCTCAGAGTACTGAAGTACGAACTCTGAGGGAAGATGGACGCTCTCCACGTTAATGTGCTCGTTTCAGGCTCTCCACCATCCTCCGTCTCTTTTTACCTTTCATCACGTTCTCCTGTCCTCCCAACTTTCCCCCTCTTAAATTCCTCTCTCTCTCTCTCTCTCTCTCTCTCTCTCTCTCTCTCTCTCGCTTTCTTTCTTTTTCTCGACCGCCCACTGAGTCGGCCATCACTACGACCAAAACAGCCAATCAGCTCTTTTGTCTGCCTGCCAGGTGTGTCCCAAGTGTGTGTGCGTTTCTTTAAGTACACCTGCGAGTGCTGATTAGTCTATTCAGAGGACTGTCAGACACACACACACACACACACACACACACACACACACACACACACACACACACACACACACACACTCAGGTGTGTTGACTCAGTGACTACCATGTTAGCTGCCAGCTGTTTCTCACTGTTACACCTGAGTCACCTGAGAACTCGTCTCAACATCTGTTTCAGTAAATTCATCTGCTGGATGTCAAACATCTTATTAACGTCTCGTCACTTGTCACATTGTTCTTCACGTTAACGTCACCCTGAGGCCAGACGGCAGCTGACACGTGAACTCAGCTAACGGACGCTTCAGCTCGCTTCAGCAGAAGACGCCGTGTGACACGAACACATCTGAGCTGCAGCTGGTTTGTAGAAACATTAACTGCCAATATTTCATTCTGAAAATATCGACTGTGTTGGAAGAAAACAAACTACTGCAGATCAACCAGGTCAGTCTTCTCCAGACAGGAAAGACGTAAAACTTCAGCTTTATTTTCCTCCAGACTGCACCTGTGATCTGTCCCTGTCCTCCTGCTCCACCTGTGATCTGTCCCTGTCCTCCTGCTCCACCTGTGGTCTGTCCCTGTCCTCCTGCTCCACCTGTGATCTGTCCCTGTCCTCCTGCTCCACCTGTGGTCTGTCCCTGTCCTCCTGCTCCACCTGTGATCTGTCCCTGTCCTCCTGCTCCACCTGTGATCTGTCCCTGTCCTCCTGCTCCACCTGTGATCTGTCCCTGTCCTCCTGCTCCACCTGTTGTCTGTCCCTGTCCTCCTGCTCCACCTGTGGTCTGTCCCCGTCCTCCTGCTCCACCTGTGGTCTGTCCCCGTCCTCCTGCTCCACCTGTGGTCTGTCCCTGTCCTCCTGCTCCACCTGTGGTCTGTCCCCGTCCTCCTGCTCCACCTGTGGTCTGTCCCTGTCCTCCTGCTCCACCTGTTGTCTGTCCCTGTCCTCCTGCTCCACCTGTGATCTGTCCCCGTCCTCCTGCTCCACCTGTGGTCTGTCCCTGTCCTCCTGCTCCACCTGTTGTCTGTCCCTGTCCTCCTGCTCCACCTGTGGTCTGTCCCTGTCCTCCTGCTCCACCTGTTGTCTGTCCCCGTCCTCCTGCTCCACCTGTGGTCTGTCCCCGTCCTCCTGCTCCACCTGTGCTCCCCTCCTCCAGCCTCCGGCAGGAGAAACAGATTTGAATATGGATTTGGGTATCTGAACAGCCGCAGGTGTTTTCCATCAGACGGGCTGAACCTGCAGGACGAGACAGAACCGGAGCTGCTGTGTTCCAGCCTCCATCTCACTGACTCCTGTCTGTCCTCCTCACTGATCTGAGCTGAATCCAGCTTCAGCAGAATAACAAGGTGGACACAATAATACGAACACAAAAGTCCTGAAATAAATGAAGTTTCTGAG
This sequence comes from Acanthopagrus latus, assembly GCF_904848185.1. Lineage (NCBI taxonomy): Eukaryota > Metazoa > Chordata > Actinopteri > Spariformes > Sparidae > Acanthopagrus > Acanthopagrus latus. The sequence continues at coordinate 987,831 of NC_051045.1, read as the reverse complement.
CATCACGTGTTCACACCCTCAAGCTCCAAGAGAAGAACACTAACTACAACATGTTTCTGATCAACACCAGCCTTTAACTTCAGGAGCACACGCAGCAGTGAGTCTACAGAACAGATTCTCACAGCGGCCATTTCCTCGACATCAGCTTCAGGCTGGGAAGTTAAAACGCTGGGAGAGTTTCCTGGAGCTGTTTTCTCTGTAGAACTGACATGAATCTGACATGTCGTTATCACTTTACCACTTCCTGACTGATCAGAGACTGAGACAATGATGGACAGTGAAAATCTGGAGGGACATCGAGCTGTTCTTCAAGTTACAACAACATATTTGATGAACCCGTTAGCTAACGTTAGCATTCAACCACTTCCTCGCTAAAATCACATGAGGGAAAGATAAAAGTGTTTCAGTTCCAGGTTTAAACAATGTGAACAGGATGCATGTGTGACACTATCACTGTCTGAATCCATACAAAAGGAAAGCTAACAGCTGCTAGCTCGTTTATATCCGTGCTGTCAGTGGACAGGTGAGTGTTTGAGTAACTTTGGGAGAAATGCACCAATGACAGGCTTCATCCCAGCAGCAGAGGTTTAAAGTGGAAGCCAGTCACAGGCCTGGTGCAGGTCTGTACTGTTCTCACTCTACAGGTCAGTTTTCCACCCAGGAAGTTGAAGCTTTGTGGCTTCATGCTCCACTGAGCAGCTTCCACCTGGTGAACTGACCTCTGACACTGTCCAGATTTCTCTTATTGTCCACGGCAGAAACATTTGAGCTTCCTGTTTGAACCCAGTTTGTTTTGATGCAGCTGGACTGAATTTGACTGTAGTGAAATCAGAAGGTCGGTCTGATCACATCTCTCTCTCTCTCTCTCTCTGTCTGTCTGTGCATTCATCAGCTCTCTCGCCCACCCTGCCTCTCTCAGGTACTCCCTATTCAAATGTCACAGCAGGACTCTCCGGATAATAAAAACAAACTGTGAGCATGGAGTCAGTTTCAGTGATCACTGCAGGGTTCAGTCGCTCCTCCACATGCTGACTTGATGTTCACGGTCAGGTCTGACTCAGAGTCAGTTTCTGTTGTGACTCTGCAAACATTTTTAATAAATAAGTCCAGAGGTGATTCATGTGCGTTTGAATTCAGTCCACATACTTTTGGCGATATTGGATAAAACTACTTTCAAACACTGTGACAAAAAAACAAACACCTGCAGTCAGAAAGAAAGGAGAGCAGAAAAGACCAGAAATAAAGACAAAGATTTAAACTATCATGGGAACGACCGGATCATATGTGAACAGAACCCTGCTGCTTCTGTGCTGTTAATGATTTCACTGCAGGACCTTCAGGTGCGTCTCTCACTCTGTTTGATTAACCGGGTGGAGGACGGACGCAGTCGGATGCTCAAGGAAGTGGAGGATTATTTACTCTCTCTTGTCTGTGCGTGTTCACAGACTAATGTTCAGCAGGAACTGCTGCTGTGGTGACTGTCTGACGCTGAACCAACAGAGCGCAGGTGAGGCCACAGTCACTATCATTAATCCTGCAGGTACTTACAGCCAAAATCACTATTTAAGTGTTTTATCACACATGTTGCTCCATAGTTCACCTTTCCTCCAGAGCCAGCTACAACAGGGGCGAAAAGACACTTTGAAGGTAAGTTTAAAGGAGCAGTCTGTAGATTTGTGAAGGAATGTTAATGAGCAGATAAAGATGTTCAGACAATCTGTCTTTGTCTCCATGACGGAATAAACTGAATAATCAAACTGATCTTAAAGGACAAAACACTTTAAACTGTTTTACTTTGTTTATATGTGGCTTCTTCTTCTTTAATGCTATTTTAGAGTTTGTAACTTCCTGTAAAATCATTAAAAATGTGGATGACTCATCCTGTAATAACTTCACTGAGTGATTCTGGTGAAACTGGTTCATGTTTTCTGGAGAAAATATCTGCAGGTTTCTCCGGGCTCTGTCCTCGGGCTGCTCTGGACCACAGCTTTACTTGTTGCTAAAGTAACTGCTAACGATCGCGCTAACAACCAGCAAGAGGGACGACAGAGGACAGAGACAGTACGGAGGTGATTTATGGAGTTTCCTGGTGGACGGATACCGGCAGCTATGTTGCTACAGTCAGTGCTAACTGCTGCTAAATGAAGTTAGCTGTCGTTAGCTTGGTAAACCGTCCTTGCTGACTCATTTGACAAGAAATCCAGTGTGGTACTGACGTCATTTGGCCTGATGACGTCCTGCTGGGAGCTGCAGTGTGAATGTTGAAGAGTCGGAGGATCACCAAGGTTGTCACGTCTCATGACGTCTTGTCCTGAGGAGAACGTGAACGTCTGAAACACAATCTCATCACAATCCATCACGTCGTTTCACCATCAGAGCGATGGACGACACACCAACAACTCCATCAATTAAAACGCCTCGCTGCGCGCTGGAGGAACGTCAGAGGATCACCAGAGAGAAATCCTCTCCTGGACACATGAACGTGTAAACCAGCGAGCAGACTTCATGTCGATCCATCCTGCAGCGGTGGAGACAACTTCACTCCGGACCAACATGCTGACATTTCAAAGAGAATGACTGACGTCTGGCTCCTGATAGCTGTTAGCATGTGACGCTAGCATGTGGCTAAAAATGGTGACCTATTGTTTTCATTGTTTCAGCTCAGAATGACGAGGCAGCAAAGCTAAAGGCCACAGAGAAACTGTAAAGGTCAAGACTGAGTCAGATACAGGAGAGTGGGTGTACAGCCACAACGCAGGAAACACACACACGCACGGACGCACACACACACACACACACACACACACACACACACACACACACACACACACACACACACACACACACACACACACACACACACACACACACAGTGGCACAGTGGAAATCTTTCTTGGACATACTTGGTACCACTTCCTTTTCCTGCCATACAAGCTGACATAGTAGCTGCCACTTTTGGTGTGTGTGTGTGTGTGTGTGTGTGTGTGTGTGTGTGTGTGTGTGTGTGTGTGTGTGACCTCTGATTATGATGTCACTGTTGGAGACACTTTGAACTACTTTATATAGAGTCAGATAGTTTGGCCCAGTGGTTCCCAGCCTGGGGGTCAGGGCCCCTTTAAAGGGTCACCAGATGGATCTGAGGGGTCCAGTATCACTCTGGTTCTGGTTCCCTCCACTAAAAGTCCAACTGTATTGTAGATTAACACAGAAAAAAACCTGAAGGTTCTGATCCGTCCAGGTTCTGTTGATCCAGATAATCTCCACAGATGAACTCCACTCTGTGATGTGTGAAGCTACATTAACTGTGTAGCAGTAAGAAGCTAATGTTAGGCTACAAACAGACGACATCACGGTCACATGACTGAAGAGTCTTACTGCACAATTACTATCCAGGTTTTCTATAAACTGATCAGTGTACAAGTTGTAAAGTCAGAGTTAGAACAGTGTGGAACTAAAGTGGCCTGTAAAGACGGACTAGTGAGTAGATGAGTCTCCGTGTTGCTGTGAGGACGTTTAATGTCCCCGACAACCTCTGTAGTCTCATTCAGACACTTGTTAGCAACCGCTAACTGTTGTTAGCACATGAAGAGCTTCAGGATTAAACTGTGGGACATTAATGATGATTTATGTTGGAGAATAAAACATGTGAATATATCACACAGCTTATTACACACATTTGACTGGACACACATTCAGACTCTGAGACGAGGGGACAGGACGTGCTAACATGCTAACATGCTAACTGGGACTAAGTTAACAGTTGCTCTGACGTGTGTATTCTAGTTCTGGACGTTTCTCTTATCTTAAAAAAAAGCCTAAAAAAGTGATTTTAATAAAAAAAGAAATTAAACTTCTGAGAACTCAGACATCTGAAACCTTTACTTAATAATTAAAACATCTTGGTTTTTTAAAGCTTTCTGTTTTTTTTTTAATGTAAAATCCTAATCTGAAAAGTAAGATGTAACTTCAGCTGCCAGAGAAATAAAGGCAGACAAACCTGAGTCAAAGATATCGTACATGAAATGTACTTTAAGTATTAAAGGTACAGGTAAAGTTACACATATCTTTGTGTCGACTGATCATCAGATCTGATGTTCAACATTTTTCTGATAGTTAGAATCAATGTTTTCTTTGATCTGTTTGCTGATAAAACAAATTAATTTCAAATTGCATGACTGAATCCACTGATGCAGAAAGTTATCTGCAAAGTTACAAGTAACTAAAAGTAGTGAAGTAAAAGTACAACATCTGCCTCCGAACTGCAGTGAAGTGCACACAATGGAAATACTCAAGTAAAGTTCAGGTTCCTCCAGTTGTACTGTGTAATTACAGTTTTTGAGTAAATGTACTGAGTTACATTTCATCACTAAATATCAGTAAGTACATAAGTTAGAATAATTACTGTAGTAGCCGATTTTTTGTTTTGTTTTTTTACTTTTTTGGGATTCTGCTCACAACTCAAACATCTGAAACCTTCATGAAAAAAATCATTCTTATTAATGATCAATTATTAATTGTTTTTCGTGTAATTTCTTCATCTGAAAAGTAACTAAAGTAGTCAGCGGTGTGAAAACACGCTCGAGTAAAAGTAGAGATAAAATTTTACTTTGTGAAAAGTAAAAGTAACTCGTATGAAAAGTACTCGAGTATCGGAACACGCTGTAGGAACGTGTGGGTGAAGTAATCTATTACTCTGCCTGGTGTCAGGACTCTGGTGCAGGCTGACGCTGAGCTCACCCCAGGGTGCTGATGAACCCGTTGACGGATCCTTCAGCGTACAAGGACACGATATCCCCGATGTGAAGGAAGCTGGAGGCTGAGTCCGACATCCTGCAGCCGGGTCAGGCTCACCGACAGCGGCGGCACAGCTCAGGTGGAGCCGGAGCAACTTTCTCTGCCTCTTCTTCTTCCTCTTCCTCCTCCTCTCTCTCTCTCTGAGCGTCTGAAAAGCTCACACCGACTCAGGAAACAGTTTCCTCCTCAGATGCAGCAGCTGGAGTCCAAACGGCTCGTAACATTCAGCCTGCAGAGTCCAACTGAGTCCCGCGTCCGCTTCACACTCACACTGCCGGGTTCTGCATGTCGGCACACTGCACACACCTCCGAACAAGTTCCGAGAAGTTCTGAGAAACTGCCTGAAAGTCCAAAAACAGCGGGTTGTTGTTGTGAGGCTGCAGTCTGAGGAGACACACACACACACAGCTCCTCGCAGTGTGTGTGTGTGTGTGTTCAGGAGGTTAAAGTGTGTAGGTGTACAGACAACACGGCTGCTCCCTCCCACCGCGCTCTGCGGACGGCTGTGTGTACGGGGGCGTGCGTGTGCGCGCGCACGCAAACTCCTGTATTAAAAACCAGGAAGTGAGTCGAGGTGTTGATAAGGCTGACAGACAGCTCCGAGAGAACAACTGCCGCGGGGCCACGCACGCACACACACATGCACGTACTGTATCTATCTATACGACTGCATGCGGAAAATAAGGGTGCTGCGGCCCCTCAGCACCCTAAAACGAGGCTGTGACATATGCCGAATTTACAAGAAGGTCCAAATTATTAAGAATTTGTCAGAAACAGCGCTTTTCACCATCAAAAAGTTTCTCGAAACTCAAAAACTCGCAAAAATTAGTGATTTCATAAGGGAGTCTGGGGACGTTCGCTCCCTCTTCCTCTCCTTGCTGTTGTTGATGTGGCTGCTTTGACCTGTGATATGTTGGTGTTCAGGTTTCCCGTGTCTTATTGCGCAAATCATTCTCAAATGCTGACTGGCTGCAGCACCCCAACACAAAGCTACAACATATGCCGAATTTACAAGAAGGCCCAAATGATTAAGAATCTGTCAGTAACAGCGCTTCACAAGTTTAAAAAGCTTCTCAAAACTCAGAAACTCGCAAAAATGAGTGATTTAATAAGGGAGTCTGGAGACTTTCTCTCTCTTCCCTCTTCCTGTTGTGCTGTTTGTTGTTGCGCAAAACTTTCTCGTTGTACATTTTAATTAATTACCATGACCTCATATATAGACTGTATTATGTATTCATGTATGCCTTAAAACGAGGATATGAAATATGCCGAAATTACAAGAAAGCACAATTTCTTGAGAATTTGTCGGAAGAAGCTCTTCACAAACTTTAAAAAGTTTTTTCTGACTCAAAAACTCGCCAAAACTAGTGATTTCCTGAGGGAGTCTGGGGACGTTCTCTCCCTCTTTCTCTGCTTGCTGTTGTGCCCGCTGCTGTCATTCTCAAACTGTTGTCAATCATTGTTAATTGATGACTTTGACGTCTGATACAGACTGATCCCTCAGCACTCCTCTGACTGACTCCCTGCTGGATTTGAATGTGCGTGACACAGCTGCGGTGCGGGCGTGACACGCAGCGTGCATGGACAAGCCTAGGAGGCACGTGCACGCACACACGTGTCAACACAGAGCCACCCAATGAGAACACATGTTGGCAGTGTAGTTTCTGCAGACCACAGATGAGTTCACACTTTGTTTCTTTTTTTGTTCAACCGTCTATCTAACGCTGTGGTGACAGTGAGTGGGAGACCCGGAACAGTCAGAACATTTCTGTGTTTTGATGTTATCACTCAGAAACTTCCTGATCTGTTCTGATTCAGTCCGAATGTAAGAACCTTGTATCTGTGTTCTGCTTGTTATCAGCAGAGATTCACTTTGTTTCCTCCAGCAGAAGTTCAGATACTGATGTACAAACAGACTCTGGTGACAGTAGAAGTTCTGATCCAGCTTGTTTCCTCCAGTACAGTAACAGTTCAGGCTCTGACATGGACTCAGAGTATCAGAGTAAAAAGTCTCCCTCTGAAGGACATTTGTGCTCAAAGCTAACTGAAGCTCACGTCATATTAATAGAATTCAAAGACTATTAAAGTTAAAGGTAGAATCAGTAGGATTTATCCCAGCTGTTCCTGAACGCACCACAAAGACAGTTGATGGTTGAGTCTCATTCCCAGGACGTCAAATAGACACATGTTGGGTTGGTAAAGCGTCCCGAGCAGCACCAGCAGTAAACAGATCGATCGTCTGCAGGAACGTTCAGTCCAAACGTTTCTCTCCTGGACTCTCGGATGCTTTAAGTTCGATCTCGACCTTGGAAACAATCTGACAAAAGGCCTCCGTGGCAGCACATCTGTGTTCACCAGCAGGTTGTGTTGTCTGTTTTACTGGAGGGATGGTTGAACTGTGCAGTGACTCCCTCATTCTGATGTCACAGCTAACTTTGTACTCATCTTTACATAATTAAATGTGCAGTTTCTCGTCTGATCTGAACCCAAACTGCAGAAACATTCTGCCTGTTGGGAGAGTGAAACACAAACTTCTGGTTCTAGTGTGAATCAAACACAGAAGGTTTCAGAGATGCAACAAGCGGAAGTTTGTGGTTTGTTGTAAAACCACAAACACATTTGAGGTACTTGAATATTTTCCATTTCATGCAACTTCATCACAACTCAGAGAGAAATATTGTAGTTTTTACCTCTCGACAGCTTCAGTTACTGGTTGCTGTTCAGATGCTTTTAAATGATGAAGTGTTTCCCTCTGAAGCTCAATCAGCTCTCTTGGATTAGCTGCTGAATGCTCCGTCACAGCTGAAAACAGGCTGTTTTTCTGCCTTTTTACAGACTCGTGGTTCTCACAGGACAGCCACAGTACCAACGTATGATGATCTGGTAGAATATGAAGCTCTGCTGCAGATTATTTATAGAGTCGTTATAAAGGAGTTAAAATGAGCTCAACATTAAAGACATGAATGCAGCAGTGATATTAATCCACAAACATCAGAGATTAAAACACTGACAGGGTAAATACACACTGTAAATACACGTAGGTGATAATACTTACATACTTTAACTTAAATAAGAATGCAGGAGTGTGTGTGTGTGTGTGTGTGTGTGTACAGTCATGCTGACTGGACTTCCTGTTTCAGCTGTTAAAGCAGCAGGCAGCTACACAGTAAACACACCACAGACACCAGTGTCTCTCTGGGCTCCAGGATCAGGATCTGTGTGTGTTGTTGTTGTCACTGTAACACACACACACACACACACACACACACACACACACACACACACACACACACACACACACACACACACAGTGAATACATGTACGTTTGATCTGTAAGTGAATTTAATATCAGAGACTTTTATTCAAGTACTGTTTTTAACATTGTTTTACTTTTGACTGTTTCTCTGACAGCTTTGGATACTAATTACTTTTCAGATGATGATTTTAAATTTAAACACATGTTAAACTTAAAATAAAAAATGTAATTTATTATCAGACATTAAACCCAGACTGTTAGTTTCAGATGTCTGAGATGATCTGAGAGCTGTCAGCAGTTATTGAGGCCCAAAAAGTAAAAAGTAATCCAAAACTTTAACTTCAGATCCTTCTCACACATGAGGCTGATGACACTTGTGTACCTGAGGAGAGGAACAAACACATTAACATCAGGCAGGTGTCAGTTTGTGTCGTATAACGAGGCCGCTCAAACACTGGCCGGCTTCTCTGATGTTTCCAGTGATTCAAATGAGCGTGGTCACCGCCGCCACACGAGGCTGCGCCAGCTTCCTGTAGAGTCACGTGATGAGGGAACATATGAATGAGATGAAACATGAGACAAAATCTGTCAGTGGCCAGATATTTACATATATATGATCCTCACTGTTAACTGCGTTTATATTTCTAGCACTGAGTGTGTTTTGTTTATGTGATTATTTATATTTTACAGCACATATATTCTGTCTGACAGCCGACAGACAGACACAGTCCTCCTGCCACCAGGGGGCCTCACACAGAGGAGCTTCAACTGCTGACAATATTTTGCTCTAATTTCTACTCCAATATTTCAACATCTTAAAATCCTAAAGAATATAAAACTTTACTTCATCTTCTAAACATTCATTCTTTTTAAGACATGACCAACTTTACTTTACCTATAAATACACGACTAGTCACACACGGCTACAAACATGTAAACAGATCCGCTGAAACATGAACTGAAATCAGTTATTACACAATAGTGTTTTTTTACTCCACTACATTTATCTGACAGCATGAAGTATTTACAGCTGAAATGATTAGTTGAATAATCTGTCAATTAAATCACTTTCTGTGTAAAAACATCCTTTGAATCATTTAAATGTTTGTGTGATAATGTTTTGCACTTCACAAACACTGACGAGTCGTTTTACACTCGTTGTCATTCTCGTTTCTCACTGTTTGACAACTGTTACAAACCAAACAATCAGCGGGTGAATGGAGGAGATCACAGCAGGTGGATCCATAATGAAAATAAATGACAGAACAGTTCTTCACCGTCAGTGATGGATGAATCAGCAGAACGCAGCTTCATCATCGTCTGGAGTCAAACTTTCACAAACTTCAGTGAGGAGCAGCGAGTGCGAACGTGAGAGTGTTACTAACACAGCTGATGTTAACAATCAGTATTCTACATGTAACACCTGACCTGTCCTTTAAGATTTATAACATGAGCTGTGTGTGTGTGTGTGTGAGTGTGTGTGTGTGTTGCCAGGGTGACAGTGGGCAGTCAGGGTTTCAGTCGTCTCCGTGGTGACGGAGAGAAAAAGCCAAAAAGCCAAAAGCACGTTTGTTTCTGAGGGAATAAAAAACTTCCGGTGGACCTAATGAACAAATACAGATCTGGACCTGTGTGTGTGTGTGTGTGTGTGTGTGTGTGTGTGTGTGTGTGTTGCCAGGGTGACAGTGGGCAGTCAGGGTTTCAGTCGTCTCCGTGGTGACGGAGAGAAAAAGCCAAAAAGCCAAAAGCACGTTTGTTTCTGAGGGAATAAAAAACTTCCGGTGGACCTAATGAACAAATACAGATCTGGACCTGTGTGTGTGTGTGTGTGTGTGTGTGTGTGTGTGTGTGTGTGTGTGTGTGTGTGTCTGTTCTGCTTTGGACAAGAAAAAAAACAGCAGAACTAAGTAAAAGGTAATTAGAGATGTGTTATCTTTACATTGTGCAATTAACACTTATGTCATTTCTATCAGCTTATAATAATACATTACAGTTGCATTTGTAATAAAAGTGGATGTTTGAGTCTCATTCCCAGCTTGTCTGTATACTGACGCAGTGCTGAGCCCAACGTGTGTTTATTTTATTCATGTTCTTATTCTATTCAGCAAAAAGAAATATTCTGGTACATTACAGTTGCTCCTTCTAGAATATAAATGTCAAGTACAGAGAGATTAAAATAAAATATAAAGAGTAAAGATAAGAAATAAAGTTAAGTAAAAAACCTATGCATTAAAATCATGTGACAACTATATGCAGTATATATACATGTAGAAGGCGTATAGCCTCACACTTCACTATAACGTCAATCTAGATAATATGGCAATAGGTAATATCTGAAGATAATTTACAGTGTGACTAAAAACAAGAGCAGATTTTTATTGCACAGAAAACAAACAAATAAAACCTGGACGGTGAACTGGTGACTTCAAATGTTACACAAATACTGAACTGTTGTGCTTTAATAGCATCTGGGAAGAAAACCAGGCATCAGGCATAAAGCTTATATATAATTTAACCCATCTTTAATTTGTTATGATGTTATTTCAAAGTGTATTTCAAGGTTTGGTTTTTATATTATTGCAAACAGAAAATGTTCTTTACAAGATTAATAAATCCATTGTACTTTCAAATCCAGATAGCTGGAAATGACACTCAAGTTAAATGCTCTGACTGTATTCTGTGTCCAGTCACTCAGAAAGCTCCAGAGGCAGAGGAACATGAAGGAGCTGGTGATCAGCTGTTGTTTCCGTCAGTTGTAGATGGGAGGAGCATTACTGTCCAGGTGATCCAGGTACATGAGAACAGGGAGGGGATCTGAAAGTGTTCAGTCAGTCGGGTCAGACTCCATGTTTAGTCGACAGACCAGAAGCAGAACTGAAGCCTGAGGCTGGTGAGTATTAATATAACATTTGACTACTGAACTGCCAAAGTCGTTTTTCTCTGTGTGGACTGTTGAGGAAAGAAATGTTAGAATTAACTCAATAATTTGAGTCGTCTGTGGACACAAAGTCCTGATTGGCTGAAAAATCCACATTCAAACTACTGTAACTAAAGAAAACAAGCACAGATTTAAAGAAAACTGACAAGCAGGTTTTATTTTACACTTACACACTTATACGCCTTGTATGTGTTTGTGTGACATCTTTGTTTCTCAGCCCAGCATCACAACTAGACAAACTTGTCTGTCTTGATTCTTAAGCTCTGAGCTCACAGTCTTCACAGACGGTTTCAACTCTCAGACTGACTTCAGGACAGAAGATGAGTGTTTGTGGGGAGGAAGAGGAGGACAGAGCAGAACCTCCAGGGTCCAGTTGTCTGTCTGTGAGCAGTGACCAGACCAAAGAAGATATTCTGAACTTCAGTGATGAACCTGGACCCTCAGACACAAAGTAAGAGAACTAACATTAACTCATGTGTACGATTGGTTTTCAGTTAGTTCTAACAGGGGCAAGTTTACTTTTTGTTTATATATTACATTTACATACAAGTTTTACAAGTAAAATGTAGTTTTTGTCTAAACTGAACAAACTTTGTGGGTATCTGTGTAGTGTCTGTGATGACCGTCTTGGCTGTGTTCTTACTAAACCATACCAAGGTGTGCAGCTGAGATCCAGCTGAAGACAGATTACAAAGATAGGTATTGTCTGAGCATGGGCACCAATCATTGATGAGCAGTCATGGGTCAGAACATGAATATTTTGATGGGTGTTGGGACAGGCATGATCCCATTGCAACATCGTGTCTAGTTGATTTTGTGTTTGCATACAGATGTTTCTACTAAATATGTGTCCCTAACTAACATTTGTGACACTGACAAAAAGAATCCAGTTTTCCCATAATTCTCTTTGTATCTGTGACAGCTGTCAGTCACCTAGAGAAGCTGTAATCTGATTTAAGAGGACAAATACAAACTTTTGAACATCTGAATTATTGACAGTACGAGTAGCTTGTGTTCGTACAGAATCTTAAAGACTTTCATCAGATAATTATTAGGGATTCACAGGATTTAACGACAACATGTTGGTGTTTTCAGAGTTCAGTCCTGCAGACAGAGAGCAGAGTCTCCAGGATCCACCTGTGAGTCTTTGAGGAGTCACCAGTCCAGACAAGATCCTCTGAACTTCAGTAATGAACCTGGACCCTCAGATACCAAGTAAAACTCTGTTTTTACTGCAAACTGACCTGGTTAGGATGATGCACTGAGGATAAACATGTCTCTAAAATACTTACGTTTATGATGCAAAATCATTAGTGCAGTTTCAAACTTGGATGGATCTCAGTCTGGGTTTTATATCTACAAACTACTGATGAGATATTTAGAGAAAAACACCTCAAAACACTTACACGAAAATATTAATTTTATTTACACAACTCCCCTGTCCTCGAGTTTTCCTTTTGAATCAAGCAACAAATAAAGTTGCATGAAGTGTTTTTTTCAACAACAACCAACAAATCATTTTACTTACAAGAAATGTCTTCACAGAGAGCAGAGGAGTCATGCTTCTGTGGAGGAGCAGCCGTCCTGCTGTGTTTGGTGTCAGGACGTCCTGAAGGATCCGGTCTCTACCAGCTGTGGACACTGGTTCTGCAGACGCTGCATCACCTCATACTGGGACCAGTCTGCTTCACCAGGAGACTCCTCCTGTCCCCAGTGTGGAGAAAGATGTAGAACAACATCTGGACTGCCAACAGACAGTCAGAGACAACCTGTACAAACTAAGACTATACACCTGTCTGAAAACACAACTTGTTGTTTTAATGCATTTGTTGTGTCACACAGCACAGCCATTTCAAAACCATTATAAAGATCATCACATTTATAGCCTAACTACAATTCAACTGAAAACATTTTTTCTACTCTATCAGACATAACTGCTCTGTATCACTTTTCCCATATTCTCCTTTGGGAACCCCAAAGAACTTTCAAACAAATGTCTCGTCTTGCAGATCAACATGTTGAACAATGACCGCTGAGGAAAAGTGCACTGCTATTACAGTATCAGTTTTCATGCTACAGTAGAAAGCTGATTAGCTTATCAGTGTCAGCACATTAAAACAGCTTAAAAACGTGTCTGCTACATTGGTCAGTCATTGGTCAGTCTGGATGCTTAACAGAATCCTCTCGCTGTTGTGTTCTTATATTGATCATTATTACACTGCTCAAAAAAATTAAGGGAGCCCCTTAGTCTTACATCAGATCTTGATTGAATTATTACATTTGAAAATCTTTTGAAAATGACAGCAGTCAATATTAACCAAAATCATCAACCCATTGAGGGCTAGATTCAAAATCAAAATCAATTATTCTATTACGGTTTGCCTGTAACCACTCCCAACAACACCTGGGCATTCTCCTGATAGGTCTGCGAATGGTGTCCTTGGGGAACTCCTCCCAGACCTGGATCAGGGTACTATGAGCTCCTATACAGTCTGTGGCGATACTTAATGACCCTCCACCAAACTGGTCATGCTGGATGATGTTACAGCCAGCCTAACGTTCACCATGGCCACAGACCTGTCACAGATGCTCAGTATGAATCTGCTCTCTTCTGTGAATAAAACAGGGGCACCAATGGTGGACCTGCCAACTCCAGTGTTCTCTTGCGAATGGCAAACGAACAGCATGGTGCAGCGCTGTGAGCCCTCATACTACAATCATGAGGTCTGTTTCTGACAGTTTGGTCAGAAGCATCCTCACCAGTAGCCTGCTGGAGGTCACTTCGTAGGGCTCTGTCAGTGCTCCTCTTGTTCCTCCTCGTACAAAAGGAAAATATGCTGGTCCTATTGCTGGGTTGATGCCCTTCTATGGCTCTGTCCAGCTCTCCTCATGTAATAGCCGGTGTCCTGGTATCTCCTCCATGATCTTGAGACTTTGCTGGGACACACAGCAGACCTTCTTGTGACTGCAAATATGGATGTTCCATCCTGGAGGAGCTGGACTACCCGTGTAACCTGACTGTGCTGCAGGTACCACCTCCGTATCAGTAGTGACAAGGATACTAGAAGAACACAAACCTAAAGAAGAGTCAGTCAGGAAGGCTAAGGAGAGAGCAATTGTCTGTACAAAACCATTCCCGTTTTGGCGGTTGTCTTGCTTTGCCTCTCCATTGTTGTCGCTTAAATTTGCAGCACAGCAGGTGAAATTGACTCACAATCACTTTTGCTTCATAAATGGACAGATTTATATTGTTGAAGTTTAACTGACTCGGTGTGATACCGTGTTGACTGTTTGCTTCATTTCATTTTTTTGAGCAGTTTGTTATTGGTAATGAAAACAATCATGAGATTCTCAAAGTCTTTCTTTAGTCTGAATATTTTTCTTCTCTTCCAGCCAATAGAGGTCTGCAAGAGGTTTTAGATGCACATAAGATCAGTCTGCGGAGGAGATGTGAACGTGTGACTGAAGGAAGTGAAACAGGAAGTGGAACACTCCTCAATAGCATCTACACTGGGCTCTACATCACAGAGGGACAGAGTGAAGAGGTTAATACCCAACATGAGGTTTGGCAACTTGAGACGGTATCCAAGATGACAACCCTCCATGAAACCTCAATTGAGTGCTGCGACATCTTTAAAGCCTCACCTGACCAACAGAGACGCATCAGAGTGGTTCTGACCAATGGCGTCCCTGGCATTGGAAAAACCTTTTCCGTGCTGAAGTTCACTCTGGACTGGGCAGAGGGCTCCGAAAACCAAGATGTCAGTCTGCTGGTTCTGCTGTCGTTCAGGGAGCTGAACCTGATCAGAGATGAGCAGTACAGTCTTCTCAGGCTGCTCCATGTTTTCCATCCAACATTACAGAAGGTGACAGCAGAGAAGCTCGCTGTCTGTAAACTTCTCTTCATCTTTGACGGCCTGGATGAAAGCAGACTTTCACTGGATTTCAACAACCATGAGGTCGTGTCTGATGTCACACAGGAGTCATCAGTCAGCGTGCTGCTGACAAACCTCATCCAGGGGAAACTGCTTCCCTCGGCTCTCGTCTGGATCACTTCCAGACCTGCAGCAGCCAATCAGATCCCTCCTTCATGTGTCGACAGGGTAACAGAAGTACGAGGCTTCACTGATGTCCAGAAGGAGGAGTACTTCAGGAGGAGGTTCAGTGATGAAGATCTGTCCAGCAGAATCATCTCACACATCAAGACCTCCAGGAGCCTCCACATCATGTGTCTGATCCCAGTCTTCTGCTGGATCACTGCTACAGTTCTGGACCACATGTTGACTACAGACCAGAGAGGAGAGCTGCCCAAGACCCTGACTGACATGTACTCACACTTCCTGCTGGTTCAGACAAAGAGGAAGAAGCAGAAGTTCGATGAGGGACATGAGATGAGTTCACAGGAGCTGACGGAGGCTGACAGGGAAATTCTTCTGAACTTGGGGAGGCTGGCGTTTGAACATCTGGAGACAGGAAACATCATGTTCTACCAAGAAGACCTGGAGCGCTGTGGTCTTAATGTCACAGAAGCCTCGCTGTACTCAGGAGTTTGTACCGAGATCTTCAGAAGAGAGAGTGTGATCTTCCAGAAAAAAGTCTACTGCTTTGTACATCTGAGCGTTCAGGAGTTTCTGGCTGCAGTCTACATGTTCCACTGTTACACCAACAGGAACACAGAGGTGGTGGAGGACTTCCTGGAGAAAAGCTTGAAACAACCAGACTCAAACTCAGAGTCTTTACTCAAGAGGATTGTAAAGCTTTTTAGGAATGATGACAGCTGTTGTCCATCACTGGATGTCTTTCTCAGGGAAGTAATGGAAAAATCTCTTAAAAGTAAAAATGGCCACCTGGACCTGTTTGTTCGCTTCCTTCATGGCCTCTCTCTGGAGTCCAACCAGAGACTCTTAAGAGGCCTGCTGGGTCAGCCAAAGATCGGTTCAAGCAGCATCCAGAAAGCCATCGACAACCTGAAGGAGATGAACAGTGATGAGATCTCTCCTGACAGAAGCATCAACATCTTCCACTGTCTGACAGAGATGAACGACCACTCAGTCCATCAGGAGATCCAAAAGTTCCTTGAGTCAGAAAACAGATTAAAGAAGAAACTCTCTGTGATTCACTGCTCAGCTCTGGCCTACATGCTGCAGATGTCAGAGGAGGTTCTGGCTGAGTTCGACCTAAAAAAATACAACACAACAGATCAAGGTCGACTGAGACTGATTCCAGCTGTGAGGAACTGCAGAAATGCTGTGTGAGTCCAGATGTGATTAATCACTCCTTGAGGGATTTCCTTGTACCACAGCATCAAAAGTATATTCTCCTTTTTAGACACCTGGTAAAACTGCTAGACTGGGGAAGAAATTTTCAATGTGTTTTGGTTCATCTGATCAGCTCTTCTGACTGGCTTTGACAGAGACCGCCTATCAATCTGAGCCCCCTTAATGCAGTCATCTGTCAAGAACATCAAATATTTGTTAATAACCTTTTGTAATAAATGTGTCATGACAGTCTTTCTAACTGTGGACTCTCGGAGACTCACTATGAAGTTGTGGCCTCAGCTCTGAAGTCCAACCCATCCCACCTGAGACAGCTGGACCTGAGTGGAAACAAGCTGAAGGATTCAGGAGTGAAGCTGCTGTGTGGGGGGCTGGCGAGTTCACGCTGTAGACTGGAGGCTCTGAGGTCAGTTCACAGAGTATAATTAATGTTGTTTTTTATTTATTTATGTATATTAAGTTTAAATCTTTGACTGAGGTTTCAATGTTTTGGTCCATACCCTTGGAATACAAGTCTGAAGACTAACATTGTTGTCCAGTGAATGAAGTAGATTAGTACTAACGGTTTGCATAAATGTGTTCCAGCAGCAACAGATGAGACAATAGACAAGATGGTTCTCCTCACAGGAGCAAATAATTTTAAAACAAGACAATGATAATCCCTCAGGGATAACACAGTTTAGTTACAACAAAGTTTAGCTACAGTGGATTGATAATGACTATAGCTTATAGACTTGTGTTAATACTATATAACCTAAGCTGTATTGTATAATGAATTGGATAATAACCGTACTCATTACCAGAGAGCAAGTTATTAAGACATTGCCTGTTAATTTTTCTCTCAAAGTGGTTGTAGAAGGCTGCAATAATGATGATCCAAAATAACACAATGACAAAGTCACTTGACTCATTTTAAGGAAAAGCTCAGTCATCAGGACAAAGTAATGTTGAGCTATACATTTAAAACCTGAACACATCTGATTAGTTAATTGATTATTTTTTCTTCTATTCTTATTCTTTGTTTAGTTTGGGTTGCTGCAGTTTGCTGGTGAACAGCTGTGCTTATTTGGCTTCAGCTCTGAAGGCCAACCCCTCCCATCTAAGAGAGCTGCAGCTAAGTGGAAACTACCTGCAGGATTCAGGAGTGAAGCAGCTGTGTGAATTTCTGCAGAGTCCACACTGTAGACTGGAGATTCTGAGGTCAGTTCACTGATCCATTACCACACGCACACACACGCACACACACAGTTCCCTTTTAATCTATGTTGGCACAAATAGGTGTATGAATGATGTTCTGGATGATGTCTGTAGGAGTCTGACTCTATGATGATGCACAATAACACAATGACAAAGTCATTTGACTCATTTTAGAGTAAAGCTCATTGATTAGAACATGGTAATGTTGAGCTACACATTTAAAATCTAGAAACATCTGATTGGATTATGAATTGATTTTTATCTACATCATCTATTCTTTATTCAGATTGGGTTACTGCAGTTTGTCAGAGATCAGCTGTGCCTCTCTGGCCTCAGCTCTTAAGTCCAACCCCTCCCATCTGAGAGAGCTGCTCCTGAGCTTCAACAACTTGTATGATCCAGGAGTGAAGCTGCTGTGTGATTTTCTGCAGAGTCCACACTGTAGACTAGAAACTCTGAGGTCAGTTTTTTTTTTTTTTTTTTTTTACCTCTGTGCACAGATGAATACAATGTGAAAGTTGTGTTGACATTAAACTATAAACAAAAGGCTGATATACTTATCTTCACTGAGTATCTGAGAGCAAATGTCTCCTTTTGTGGTTTAGTCCACTGACTGTGGCAGAATAATGTTGAGCTGCACATTTAAAAGCTTCATATAACACTGAAAATCTGCACTGGATAATTCACTCTGAACTTATTTAAGTCCTGACCATGTATTATAAATTTTTGTTTTGTTTAGTTTTTTTAGATAAGTGATAATGAAAATAAGTTAATACAAAGAATAGGTAAATAGTCTCTTTTTTGACGAACAGATTAAATGTAAAGAAATTGACTTGACGTGACTTGACCTGTTTAATTGTAAAGTTACATCATTTATTCTTTATTCAGATTGGGTCAGTGCAGTTTGTCAGAGATCAGCTGTGCTTCTCTGGCCTCAGCCATTAAGTCCAACCCCTCCCATCTGAGAGAGCTGGAGATGAAAGGAATTAAGACGCTGGATTCAGGAGTGAAGCCGCTGTCTGATCTTGTGGAGAGTCCACACTGTAGACTGGAGAGTCTGAGGTCAGTGGAGGGTGAGAGTTTGTTCAAGCTAGTTTCAACAGTATTAATAAACGCAGTTAGTATGAAAGCAGAGATCTGGGATTTACTCAGTGAAGTTGTGTTAGGGAAACGACAGAAAGACAGAATGACAGAAGTCAGCCAACCAGATGAGCCAGAGGCTACAGGAAATTAAGCTGGATTCCAGCTGACAGCATTAAAAGATGTAAAGCGATAGTGGTCCACAGTCAGCAACTGTCATAGAATCAAATCTGATCTCAAACTTTTTGGGAGTTTTTTTTTTTTTTTCTTCAGATTGATTCTATCCTTGCAATTTTAGAAGTTCTGGCTCTCTCCAAATTCCTGTAGATAGGAGCCTGGTCTTTTTTGACAGAAATAACTGCCGCAGGGGTGTAGCCAGGATGGCTGCTGAGTGGCAAGACTTGTCTAAAAGGACACAGTCCTGGCTGACAGCTGATGGAGGGAGTCTCTGTAAACAGTTCATTTTGACTTCTGTTGTCTCTCTTCTTCTCTCCCCAGCTGGAAGTGATCTTTGTTCCCTGACGATCAACAGAGGTTGAAGCAGCACTATCAGCGGCGACAGACCAATCACAACAAGTGAAGATGACTGTCAGTGCTGCAGTCTGAACTGAGATCAGCTTCAGTCTCTGCAGACACACTCAAACATCTCCCCCACCTGCAACCTTTATTGTGTCTTGTGTTTTTATTCTCTTATCCTCTCTATTGTCCATTACTGGATTAGTAATGAATTGCGAAACACTTTTACTTCAGTGCTTTGATGGCATGATATAGAACATTACCTTCTTTCATTTTATGATAACTAGTTGACCTTAGGAGTGGCGTCAAGTCTCACAGGAGTTAAACAATCTACTGCTGTTGACGTTTAGGCTACATTCAAACAAAAAGGATCACAGAGCTGAAGGTGTAAGGAAACTACATTCAGACAATAACACAGGAAGAAAACTTTATGAAGATAAAATTCACAGATTGATCCAATTAATACCATTTAAATGTCATGGAAGTCATTTGACGGGGAACACGTACAACAAGATTTAATCTTAAACAGAGAAAGGTTTTATGTAATTTAAATATATTTATGATGTTTGTGTGTTTACTTTTTGTTTTGAAATGTTTTCATTGCTTATATTCACATTTTTGTGCATTTGCCTTAATATTTGTACCTTGATGCCTTTGAATTGAGCTGAATTGAACAATTAAAAGAAGAGAAGCTCTGAGCTCCTGTTATCTGCAGTCTCAAGGAAGGTAAACACACTCATGACCTTAATATTTCTATAATCCTGTCTAGAAACGCTGCATGTAAAAGGCAATTTAGATGGTTTTAATGTCATACTACTTTCCTTATGTAGTCGTTTCTCCTCCTCTGAGCCTTTCCTCGCTCTCACGTTGTGTACACAAATCTCAGTATATTCGTTTTAAGACTTAAAGCTTGTCATTAAACTTCAGGGGATCAGGCTGGAGAGAGTTCATGTTTCTCTGACTGTACATCATATAGTGTGTGTGTGTGTGTGTGTGTGTGTGACATAATTGTGTCTACCTTTTGAAGTGATATGAGCTGGCAGGCCAAATGCTCAGAGGATGGACAGAATTAGAAAAAGACAGCTGTCTAAATAGGGAGAAGATCTAAAAAAAAAAAAAAAATCCATCCCAACTTGAAAACACAAACTTTTCTGGAGGTTACAGACTCGGACAGAGTCGGTTAACTAGGGCGAAGAGAGGGAGGAGAAAAGTAGGAAGAGTTGTAAGTAAATAGACGATAAGGTGACAGAGTAAAAGAGAAGTAAAAATAAAACAAATATGTTAAAATGACTGAAGTCTTTTTACATTAACCTGCACCTGTCTGATCTCTATGTGCCTCACTGCTCTCTTAACCTGCCAGTGTTAGCAGCAGTAACCAGTAACACAACATCACCAAACTCCATTAACAAATGTGGTGATTTTAAGAGTTGTTGAGTTAAAATAAACTTTATAACGTAGTGAAACTGTGTCTCTGACAGATTCTGACTCATTGTGTCCTTGTTGTAAATTCAGCATTAAATGTTTCAGCTGAAGTTGTTTGTCTCCTTGTAAAAAGTGTCAGTTTGTGGCAGCATGTCTGTACCAGCCTGTCTGCTTCTGTGTCAAAAGGGCTAAAGTCTTATCTGCCAACATTGATCAGCTGTTTGAACACACTGTTTACACTGATTTCACCATTTACACTCCATTTATGAAAGAAGAAAAAAAGCTCAATTTTGAGTCTTTTTGCTTTGGGAGAATCTTTATAAATGTTATGAAATGTTGTCTACAAACAGTCTGAGCCTATATCTTAATTTGGCAAATGTTACACATGATGTTCTTTCTGTCTTTGTGTATAAAAAGTATTTGTTTGTCGCAGTGATGGACGTGTTAATTTGCCTATAGAGCCTGAAGTGTGAGCCGATCACATTATCATTATATTCACACCTACATTTCATATCAGCAACTTTCCCTTTTACCAGAGCTATATTTAAACACCAGACCTTTACTGTAACTCGATGATGGCTCCCTTTCCTTTATCAACACTGGTAGTTTGTGAGAGTCAGTGAGCAGATGGAGCAGCTGATACCAGCACCTGTAACCTGCATGGCGGAGAAGGAACCTGTGAGTCAATATCAGCTAACTTGGCTTTGCATTGTTGAACATTAAACCTGTTATTCCCAACATTTATGACTCATGAGGTCTTACACTGTGTTCTTCTGAACAGCAGTTTAACGCTGCTGCAGACTGACAGTGTTTTAATAATCATAAAACTGTGGCTGAAGTTTGAGGAGAGTTGTGTCTCGATGAGAACCAGTTTGATCTGTCAGTGGACATGGATCATGTATGTATTTGGGTTAAATCCCCCATGAACAGACCAGTGTGTGTGTGTGTGTGTGTGTGTGTGTGTGTGTGTGTGTGTGTGTGTGTGTGTGTGTGTGTGTGTGTGTGTGTGTTTTATTTCATTTTTTCAGGTCATCTCTGAGCTGCAGCGTGATGCTTCGCTCCAAACCAAACATGACTGTCAGCTCCGGGAGATTTAGATTGGATTTAAGAGAAAGGAGGAATTTCACGCTCTGTTGTTTCACACCGACATTTTCCACTGACTTTCTCTCCCATATAAGGTGTGTGTGTGTGTGTGTGTGTGTGTGTGTGTGTGTGTGTGTGTGTGTGTGTGTGTGTGTGTGTGTATCTGCTGACCTGTGCTGACCTCCATGTCTTTCCATTGGCGAGATGGACGACCTTATATAGAGCTGCAGGAGCAGAGCGCACTGAGCAGGACGCTGTGTCCATATCCAGCTGGTCCACTCGCCTGATTGGTTGATTGTTGGAGGCCGTCACTCTGAGGAGCTGCCTCACCTGGGACCTGTCAATCAAAGTACGTCAGGTTTCAATTAAATGATTAATACAGGTTGATTAGTTCCCAGAGGGGTTAAGATGGAGCAGGTAGTGTTAACTCAGAGGCCTCTGGGAGAAAAAAGCATCCAATCAGATGCGTGAAAACTAATTCCTGGTGACTTTGTAACGTTTTGGGTCACATCACTGGAGGATATTGAACAAAAACAGATTATTTTTTAATAAAAATATCATCAAAAATAAGAGGAAGCACCAAAATACAATAAAAAGAGGCGAGTCTCACTCAACACTTCTGCACTGATCTTTATTCACTGAGTCACATGAACTGGAAGCTATGGACGAAAAACTTCTGACTATATATGAAACCTAATGAGAAAAACTAGGATTTTTCACTATGATATTCTAAATTATGACCAAAACATCCAATAAAAAAGAGGCGAGTCTCATTCAACTAGGACAAGAAGATGAGCTGGAAGCTACTGAAAACATTTTTATTTTTTAATAGAAATATTAAAATAAATGATGTCAGACCTGAATGTAAGAATAATTATTAAATATTGTGTATGAAGTTGAAGTATGAAGTGATGTTCTACATGAACTTCTTTCTGTCTTTGTGTCATGTTAGAGATGTAAACACACTGAGAGGTGAAATAAATATCTAGACTTGTGAATTCCTCATTATGTCGCATATTTCATAAGAGGCAGACGACAAAATGTTGCATTTTGAAGAAGAAGAAAAGAAAAGTCAAACGTCATATCAAACGCCTCCTCTCATGCTTCCATGCAGAGTTCTGTGCAGAGTTCTGTGCAGAGTTCTGTGCAGAGTGAGGATGAAAGCTGAGGGAACAAAGCGACCTGATAACCAGCCTCATGGTGCTGATTATCTCTGACGGAGGCTTCAGGTGTCGTCGAGCTCTGTTGAACTTGCTTCACGGTACAAAGCTCAGTTTTTCTTTCAGCATGTCAGAATGTTACGTATACATGAACTTGTGTTGCACAAGAGGATTTTTACCTGCAGGTGCGTCTGTGTGAGGAGTCAGGATCAACACTCTGATGTGTTTCCTCGTCTCTGATCAGCTGAGCTCTGCTGAGCACACTGACACAGATACTTCAGGCAGGTAGCTGCTCGTCCTGTCAGCTGTTACCTGCCGTACACGGACAAAAGAGTTAAAGCATTAATGATATTAACGTTAATCTCCTGGAGACTTCTGGAAATCCATTTTCCGCTGCTTGAGCATGTTTTCACTTCACCCACGATCCTCCAGCAGGATCTGAGGCCACGTGGGAGATACAGATATGGGTCCAATAATCAGAGGACATTTCATGATCAGGTTTCTTCTTTTATGTTTGTGAATCTTTGTCCCTGCTGGTTTTATCCGTAAAGGAACAGTTCTTATGTCCTGACAGGTGAAGTGTGGTCGTCCACAGAACAGTTCTGGAGTTGCAGCGTTCTGCTGAACAACTGAAGCAGCTGAGACTTGATTTAAAACAAAGAAACAACCAAAGAAACAACCAAAGAAACATCAGATCTTGAGCTTGTGCACTTCAGACTCACTAACACTGTTATCTCAGCAGCTCCAGTGAAGACTTCATGTTCATAAAGGTGTAAATCTGGTCTGAGATCAGTTAGTGATGTGTTCTCTCCTGCAGACTGTGATCACAGCTGCATGGACACATCTGATGATTCTTTGGTTGTTTCTCTTTTTAACTGTGAAGCTCCAGAACTGTTCTGTGGTCTACGATACTTCACCTGAAGTATTTAAAGGTACTGAAATAAAGTGGTGGAGTAAAAAGTAGGTTTACCTCTGAGCTGCAGCAGAAGCACGAAGCAGCAGGCAGAAACCAAACTGAAGCTTCATGGATTCTTAGACTGGATGTGTTGAAATATCCTGATCTCAACCAGGACAAAGAGTTCATGTGTTATCTTCACATTATATTATATCATATTATATGTCGTAAGCATGTGACCCTTCTGTCGTCTCATGTCTTGTTGTTTTGTTGCTTCATTAACTTGAATCTGTATCACCTGGTGTGTCTTCACCTGGGTCAGGTGGATGCCTCTTATTGGCTGAGGCCACTACACAGAGCTGAAGCCCCGCCCCTTCCTGTTCTCCTCATGGGGAGCTTTTTTAAGAAAAATTCCCTTCTTGTTTCTTGCTATTTTCTTTAATGTCTCTTGAATTGCATCAACATTATTCAGACAAGTATTCAGTTACTTGAAGGCCTCTGAAGGTCTGTTCTATTTATTCTGTGATTTCATTTTGAAATCCTCCAACAGCAGACTGACTTCAGCACTGCCCCAGTGCATCATGGGACAACAGCCAATAACACTCACACACATGAAGAGCAGATATTAATTGTGACATGCTAACCTCCTTCATGTTAGCCATGACTGCGTGTGTGTGCTCTTCCTGACCTTCTGATTGGCTATGACTCCTTTTTTTGTGTTTTCAGACATTTTCACGCCACATTTTTCTGCTTGAGTTCCTTCAGACCTCGGTGAGCTCGTCTGTTTATGTGAAACGTGTCTCAACTTCTATCAGTCAGAATAAATCTGTAATCAGCTGATCGTCACTCTGGACTCTATTTTCATGTTTCTCTATTTACAGAAACAATACTTGCTGCACTTTTTCCTGATTACAGTAACTTTTACTTGTAACAGAGTATTTTTATAGTGCGGTATTAAATACTTTTACTGCAGTAACGTATCTGAATCCTTCTTCGTCCACTGGTTCTACCTTCTGATCAGAGATCTGAGAGTTGGAGGTGATTCTGCTGCTCACTGACATGGATGGATATCGACCTCCAGTGGTACAAAGTGGAACTGCAGGTCTGTTAATGTGAGAGCAGAAATGCGTATCAACACTAAACAGGTGAATTGTTCAATATAACTGATGAAACATTTTCCTCAAACTAACAACCTGAATTTCTGTCTGTGAGGTCACATTTTCACTTTGGAGCACCTGATGTCAAACAGCTTTCTTCACTCTTGATCAAACTTCACCTCCAACAAACACCAGGAGCTCGAGTCCAAGTAGAAAAAAACACTTTCAACCTGATTAAGAAGCAGATTCTGAAGATGTCTGATTATAAAGATCTGATAAGACAAAGTCTACATGGACTCAGAGTATCAGAGTAAAAAGTCTCCCTCTGAAGGACATTTGTGCTCAAAGCTAACTGAAGCTCACGTCATATTAATAGAATTCAAAGACTATTAAAGTTAAAGGTAGAATCAGTAGGATTTGTCCCAGCTGTTCCTGAACGCACCACAGAGACAGTTGATTGTTGAGTCTCATTCCCAGGACGTCAAATAGACATGTTGGGTTGGTAAAGCGTCCCGAGCAGCAACAAAGAGAGAAAATCAGAAACTCTCTGCAGATACGAGACACTAACACACCTTTTCTCCACATTCCAGCCTCCCTCTCTGTCTGTTTACGGCTTCTTACGGCTTTTACGTCTTTGTCTCGTCTCGCTGCGTCTGATTGGTCCACATCAGTCTGCTGATGTTGGGAAATAACAAGAATCCAGAATTCACCTCAGATGCATCAAACTAAAGTAACGATTGGTTGTGTCCTCTGGCTGTGACACACAACACTTGTCTGGAGACACTTTCACTGCTGGTTTGAGTTTCACATCAGATTTATTGGTGGGCGGCTGCGGCTCAGCGGGTAGAGCAGGTCGACTAGTGATCAGAAGGTTGCTGGTTCAAATCCCGGTTCTGGGCAAGGCTGAGCTGCATGTTGAGGTGTCCTTGAGCAAGATACTGAACCCCACATTGCTCATCAGTGAGGCCCTGCGATGAGCTGGCGACTTGTCCAGGGAGCACCCTGCCCTCGCCCTGAGACAAGGCTGGGATTGGCTCCAGCAGCAACTCCCCGCGACCCCATGGAAAGGGATAAGCGGTTATGGATAATGACATGACATCAGATTTATTGATCGAAGACACTGAACTTGTCTCGATCTTCAGATAAACTCAAGTATGAAGGAGAGAATCAGGACAAACAGAACAAAGTGAAGAGAAGCCAAATCTGTGCTCACCCTGCAAAAATGTTCTCACTGTCGGTTCTCACAACAACACACACATGCACGCACACACACACACAGAACAGGGGTTTCATCAGTATTCGAGTCAGACATGTTTTTTTCTCAACTGGTTCCCAGTATATCCACCACCAGAGGGCAGCAGAGCAGACTGCATTTCAATGCGTGAGAGAGAGAGAGAGAGAGAGACAGACAGAGAGACAGACAGAGAGAGAGAGAGAGAGAGAGAGAGAGAGAGCCCAAGTTAGAGCCAAAAAGAGCAAAAGAAACTATGCATGCATGATTGTGCAGACAAATGTGTGTATTTGTGTGCGTGCCAACCTTGTTTGTATGCTTGTGTTTGCAGGCCTGTGTGTGTGTGTGTGTGTGTGTGTGTGTGTGTGTGTGTGTCCTGACAAAGGCTCCATCCAGCCATACTGCAGAGGGCTGCTTGTTCCCAGAGACCCTCAGAGCTCCAGGACACCCAGTCTCTGCGCTGCCTGCAGCCCAGACGCAGCAGCCCTGACACGGACACGGACCCTCACCCTGCTCCCCCTCCTCCTGGAGCTCCAGCACCTGTTAGGATTACTAATGGATGGGAAACACAGAGTCCAGTTCTAAAGTGGGAAACTTAAAGAGTAACGAGGGTTTAAAGAGACGAGGCTGAAAGAGAAGAGAAGAGAAGAGAAAGAAACAGAAGGAGAAGAGGAAGAGGAAGAAATAGAAGAGAAGAAAAAAAAAGAAACAGAAGAAGAAGAAGAAGAAGAAGAAGAAGAAACAGAAGAAGAAGAAGAGATTGTCTGGACTACAAACATCATAAATCCAGTGGATGTCTGAACGAGCGACTGTGTTTCTTCATCATTTACTTGGATGTCGAGTCAAAACGTTCCAACATCTTTCCTGACGTTCCCGACTTACTGAAGAATTTATCTTCATTTTCCAGGACCTTTGGACCCGATCCACATCCTCCTGAAAGGTTCTGGAAACTTTGGTTGTTCTATCGACTGAGTATTGATACGCTGTAGAAACACAACTGGAATTAAACTCTACGCTCTTCTGTTGTCTCAAAAACAACATCTACCAAATTTAAAAGCAATCGTTCACCTTGAAACCGTCATCATGACTCCGTGGGTCGGTCTGTGGTTCTGTCTGTACCTGCCGCTGCTGTTTACAGATGCAAAGAGCGTCGGGCAACCCGACAGTCAACTTGACACCGGTGACAAACCGTCCTCCCGGGTCAAACTGGAGCCCCTCTGGATCGCCAAGCAGCTCAGGACCCAGGACGACGCCCCCAACCAGAGCCTCCCCCTCCCTGAGCTGCTGGATCTGGATGTGGACCAGCACCGCCGCCTGGCCCGTGGGGCCGACGAGGACGAGCAGCAGTCCACCTTCAGCCAATCGTTTGAGAACGACTCGGTGACGTCGCCGCAGGCCACCGAGTTCGACAACGCAACGAAAGCTTCAGCAGGAGACGACAGCGGCGACCACGGTGACACAAATCTCCATGGAAACGCCTCCAGCTCCGACCTCGACGGCCCGGGACTCTTCAACCCCTTCTACCCGCTGGCGGAGAGCTCATACGCGGCCTACGCCGTGCTGTTCCTGGCCGGCCTGGTGCTGGCGGTGGGCGTGGTGGGAAACATGGCCGTCATGTGTATCGTGTGGAACAACTATTACATGAGGTCCGCCTGGAACTACCTGCTGGCCAGCATGGCATTCTGGGACTTCCTGGTTCTGGTGCTGTGTCTTCCTGTGGTGGTCCTCAACCAGCTCTCCCATAGGAGGATCCTGGGTGACATCACCTGCCGCATGGTGCCTTATATGGAGGTGGGTGGGGCTTGTGTGCATGTAGGAGGTGGAGGAGTGAGTCGGTGAGAGTCAGTGTCACCAGATGTTCCATAATTACTGGATTTGATTGTCAATATTGCAGTTGGTACGAACAATAACACAAATAGAACCAGAATGTGTGATAAAGTCGACCACTCTGTGAAGCTTTCATGAGTCGCTGGTTTTAGTCTGGTTTTAATTTTCATCCTGATGATCAGAGTAGCAGATTATTGATCCTGCGTCTCAGCCAGTCAAGCTCAGATGACGTGATCGGCAGCACGACTGTCGTTCGAAGCTCATTTGAAGCTTGAACTTCCTCACTGAGCTCTGCAGTGCTCCAGTCGAGTTGTTTAATAAGTTTGCCCAGTTAATTATTTAATGAGCTTTGGCTTCAAGTGTTTTCATGCAGGACATGAACAAACTTCCAGTCGTCTGGTTATTTAAGTTCTTTTTTTATCAGGATGCTCTGATGTGGGGAGATTGTTCAGAATGTTTTAAAAATATGTTCTGTAAAATTACACAATCACAGATGTTCATTCTTGTGGTTTTGACTCCAAAACAACAAGAACTAAGATCCTCTCAGACATCTGGTTTCACTTCCCCCCCGGTGAGACTTCTTGTTCTTCCTCTTGGTGTTGGGTTCATCCTCTGAGGAGCAGGAGGATGACATGTATTGTCGCTCTGATGGAGGTGATGGATGAAGGGTCCAGCCGGGTTATTATCAGGACTCATTCACACCTGGTTCAGGTCTGATTGGTTCTTCAGGACTGAGACCTGGTCAGGGAGTCAGTGTCTAACATGTCGTTTAGATCAGTTTCCAGAAGCGTATAAAAAAAGGAGATCTCTGCTCAGGTTATTTTCAGAGCGTTTGAAAATCAGCTTCAGATGTGAGGATGTCTTCAGACCTGTGAGGATCAGCAACAAACCACTGAACATTACAGAGGTGATAATTAGGAGCAGAATGATCATCAGGGCCGATATTCCGATTTTTTTTTCCGATGTCAGTATCTGTGATTCTTCTGTCAGATTGCAGATTAAAAAAATATAAATATAAGAAAGTTCTACTTGGGCTCTGCTGCAGCGTCCTCTCACACACAGTCCCTAAAAAGACTGAATAATCTGACTCTGCAAAGTAACGAATAACTACATGTGTCAAATAAGGAAATACTTAAGTAAAGTACGCGACAATTGTCCTTATGAACATTTAGGTAAAGGTGGTTTCTAATAATCCACCGTGAACAGAACTGATCCCAGGTATCTGTCTTTCAACAGAGAACGAGAAGCTGCCAGGAAGCAGCAGCTCCCGTCTCTAATCAATAAGTGATGCAGAATCAGAATATCGATTCCAGTATCCAATATTCTGATTCTGGTCTCGGTATCAGAACAACCAGAGTCCAAGTGAAAAGCTGCCCGTCTACATCACTTCCTGCTCTCTTAAGCTGCCCGTCAAAATAAAAGCTACGTTCGAGTGTTTCCACTGTAAAGGAAAGAAAGTTGGAGCTCAAACATCAGATGTGATCAGCACCAGAACTCTTGCTCGGCCCGGGTGTGAACGCTCTGACCCGAGACCAGACGTTTCCTCCAGACACAGACTGAGTGTTAAAACCAGATGCAGATGAGTTTCTCATCTGCAGGCCGTTCTTACATGATGTGTGCTAGCTTTAACTTTAGCTTTGCTTTGGCCCGTTACTTCACCACATGTTGATCCGAGCAGCAAGTGACCTCAAAAGCTTTGGACATTACTTCAGTTTTATTCAGTTATCTTATTTATAAAAGCTGCAGATTTCTCAAGTATCAGTTTGTCCTTCAAAGAGTCAAAAAACTATTACTGAACAGTTTTGCTGTAAATCTGATATATTTGACTTCGACTTATCTGTAATTGTAGATCTGTGTCGGTGTAAAGCACTCGATCCAGATCCAGCAGGTCACCAACAGTCTTCAGGCTCCATCAGTCTGTCGGTGCAGTTTTATCTTTGTGCTGATCAGAAACAGGAAGTGAGAGCAGCAGGTGAGCTGCTGTCTGCTGGACCGGCCTGCTGCTCTCACAGATCCTCCCTCCACAGAGACACTCAAAGTGTTCGCCGTCTTATCCAGAGTCACGCAGACAGTTTGGGGTTTTTCTCTCTGGATGTGACTTTAGCCAACTGTCTCTTCACTCAAGTCTTTGTGCTAAGCTAAGCTAAGCTAAGCTAGGCTAAAAAAAGTCTCTCCATCTGGCCTTGGAGGACAAACTGCTATCAGACTGATCTGAACACACACACATCATGATTTTTAGCAGGTTTTAACACATTAACACAAATTATTCATATTTGAACTGATATTAAAAATCTCATCTCTTCTTTATGGAGCCGTATGAGTGCCATCAAACCTGATTATTCCTCTTTATATCATCAATTTTCTTGTTCTTTGACTGAATTATTCTTTTTTTACAGAACTGCTGCGACTCCACAACATCATTCAGTGATGATTTGTAATAATTTATCTGTATTCATTATTAATTAGATGTAATATTTCATTGAAGTCAACGATGTAGATTTGTAGTTCAGGATGTCAGTATCATGATTATCACTGAGTTGGTTCTGTAAAGAGTCAAACTGCGACTGTCAGTCACTTCTGAAAAGTCCTTGTTGAACATGAAACTGAACTCTGAGTTTTTAAATATTCCTCAGTAGGAACCAATCAGCTCGGAGCTGAGAGCCACAGACAGGAAGTCAGACAGTTTCTCCTCACCGACCTCATTAAGTCTCAGCTGCTCTGAGGATGTTTATGTGCTGAATCATGTTGTAGAATCATCTTTACGCTCAGAACTGTTCACAGTTTAATGTTCTGGCCACTTAGAGGACGCTACGTACTGATCCAAGGTTTCAGTCTGTGAGACACACTGAGCTCAATTTACTGTTTTCAGAAGAAGAAGAAGAAGAAGAAGAAGAAGAAGAAGAAGAAGAAGAAGAAGGAATACTTCACACACAGTCAGTTCTCTACAGACTGAGCAGAGTAGATTATTTCTTATTGTATGAAGATGGTAGGATGTGCTGTAGAATGTTTCATCTGATCTTAGTTTAATTAAAGAAACATAACTTTTATACTGCACACGGTCAGTTTAAAAAAATAAATGAAACAAATATTTATGTACTTACAAATATTAAACACATCTAAGTAGTAAAAATAACTTCCTGGCGATAAATTTACTTAATAAGCAACAAAGGAGTAAAAGTGCTGGATCAGAACCTGTTCCAGAGCGGCACCAGCACCAACGCTGGTCTCCAACAAAGAACTGCTTACATCAGGTTGGAGTTATTGTTCTGACACTCAGCTCCAGTATCTCCTTCTGATCATCAACAGGAGAATAATTGAAAGGTTTTCAGTGTTTAAAGCAGCAGCGGTCTGAGGACGGGTCCTGTCTGCTGCTGCTGTCGGTGAACAGAGTCAGAAGCGACCCGAAAAGAGTCGATGAAGTCGTGTTTGTTCCCAGCTTAACAGCTCAACGTAAATGTTGAACTGTTTTCCCTGTGAGCAGTTTGATCATCTGAGATGTGACTGATCCTCCTCCTCCTCCTCCTCCTCTTCCTCTTCCTCCTCCTCCTCCTCTTCCTCCTCCTCTTCCTCTTCCTCCTCCTCCTCCTCCTCCTCCTCTTCTTCCTCCTCCTCCTCCTCCTCCTCCTCCTCCTCCTCCCTGCAGGCCGTGTCTCTGGGCATCACCTCCTTCACTCTCTGCGCTCTGGGCATCGATCGTTTCCACGCCGCCACCTCCTCGTCCCAGCCGAAGGCCCGGCGGGTGGAGCGCTGCCGCTCGGTGCTGCTGAAGCTGCTGCTGGTGTGGCTCGCCGCTCTGCTGCTGTCCAGCCCCGAGATCTTCCTGTGGCAGCTGAGCCAGGCCGTGTCCCCGTCCACCGGCCGCCTGGTGGACTCCTGCACCATCACCCCCTCCTCCCCTCTGTCCCTCTACCTGCCCGACTCCCTCCACTCTCTGCTGCTCAGGTATCACCAGGTGAGGACGGAGCAGACACACAGGACCGACTGACCCGCAGGAAGTTCTGAAAGTCTTCTGAGTAAATATTAACATGTTAATCCGTCACGCTGTGACTTCCTTCTCTCTGATCCCTCTGAGGTGTAGAGTTACATTTGAATGGACTGCTGATGCATTCAGTGACAGCAGGAGTGTTTCTGTCTCTCTTCACTGAGGAGGAACGACTGATCATTTAACCTGCAGCATCATAATCTCTCACGTTTCAGAGGCTCGTGGAATTCAAAATGTTCAGAGTACAAACTGACCCAACAGCTGATCTTGTCAGCAGGTGTACCAGGTCTCTACAGGTATCAGACATTTAAAGGGAAACTCCACCAAAAGATACAAAGTCTTTCGTAGCTCCAGAGGAAGCTGCATGTAGTCTGATCATTTGCATTCAGTGATGTAACTCAGGGGCTAATTTGCATTGTAGGTAATGTAGGTGCCTCTGTGAGTCCGGCAGTGTTGTGGCAGTGAAATGACCGACTGATATAAAAACAGATGACACACTTTGATTCAGGAGGTCGTGATAGTGTAAGAGAGGACGGCAGCAGTGTGAGGTCATCAGACACATCACGCCACTGAGGCGGAGAATTCTCTTCACTGATGTAACCCATGAGAGAAACTATGACCGTCAACACCATCACCTTTAAATCTCCACCATGGTTCAGACTTCTTTGCCTTCTTGCTTAAATGACTGAACAACAACCCCCCAGTTTCTGGTGGTACTGGTCCACTCGCCACAACTGTAAGTTTTCAGAGAACTTGGACAAAATGAATCCAGAGAACGAACAGACGGATAGATTTTTTCATCCGAGTCTGTCAATTATTCCCTGAGAAATCATCTTAAATGTTGAACAACACTGATTCTGACAACGTTAAAGAAAGACAGAAAATATTCCTGGATCCGTCCTGTTGTCCAGAAAAGTCAGTGAAGTCTGTTCAGGGCTACAAACAAACGATTCAGAACCTCCTTGGTGGAAGTAATAAAGTATTACAGTGCTGCTCAGAACCTGAACAGTCCAGTCAGCACCATAACTTCCAAAAACTGAAAAGTACAGCCAAGTATTACTGTATCTGCATGTGAGTAATCAGATTACTCCTGTACCTTCAGGGTCGTATGTGGTGGTGTTTCGGCTGCTACTTCTGCCTCCCCGTCCTCTTCACCGTCCTCTGTCAGATGGCCACCCGCAATGTCAACAGCGACTCCACCTCCGCCCAAAAGCAGCGTAACCAGGACGACCGGTCCTCCAATCAGAAGCGCCAGCAGCACCAGGCGGTGGAGCGGCAGCTGAACTGCACGCTGCTGGCGCTGGCTGTGGTTTACGGTATCTGCGCTCTGCCCGAACACGTCTGCAACATCACGCTGGCCTACACGCACATCACCGTCTCCGAGGACACCGCCTCGATGCTGGCACTGTTACATCACTTCCTGTTGTTCTTCAAGTCATCGGTGACGCCGGTGCTGCTGCTGTGTCTGTGCAAGGTGGGTCGAGACGGAGAGTAACGGGACCAGAGTCCAGAAACATCAAGATCAAATGTTTTGATTGGTCCACAACACTGAAGTGTTTATATTTAAGCTCTTTATAATTGGATCACTGCTGCAGTCAGGTCGATAAACAGGAGTGAAGAAAAATCCACTTCTTAATCCCAGAAATTAGAAAATAATCTGTGAGCTCTCCTCCTGTCGGTACCTCGGGATCAGAGCAGAATCTGATGAGAGTCCTGGTGTTTATTCCTCCAGATAGTCTGGATCTTTATGGGGGTTTGTGCTAGAATACACTAAATTTAGACCCAAATTTGCTTCTTTCACGTCTTAGTATCGACTGTGGACGAGATCTGAACGTGTGAAAACTACAGCAGTGAACAGACTTACAATACAACAAGATTTAACACATGATCTCTGAGCTTTTCAGGTGTTTGCAGGTGTATTTTTAACTGTTTCCTTCAGTCTTTATCCAAAGTGTACAACATTTACACATTAACTCTGAGTCCGGTTCAGACGCAGCTGTTATTGAGTCGACGTGTTTAAACCGGCGACGTCACTGACCTGCATGTCGTCGTGTTTCAGGCTCTCGGTCAGGCCTTCATGGACTGCTGCTGCTGCTGCTGTCAGGAGTGTCAGCCCACCGCAGCTCAGGGCTCGCCAAGCTCCGCCAAACTGAAGGCGGCCAATGAGACGTCCATCTTCTTCGACAAGGCTAAAGAGACGTCGGCCATCTTGTCCATCTCCAGCTAGAGCCATAGGTCCCTCTTTAACCATCAGTCCATCACTCCCTCCTTCATAAATCAATCTGTCTCTTCTTTTACCCTCCAACGCAGTTTCTCCTCCTTCCTTAGTGTTTGTTAACGCATCATTTTCTCCTTCTACATATTCTGTCCTTCCATATTTCTCTCTCTTTTCCAGAACACTTGTGAATCAACTGTCTTCTTTCTTTCCGTCCTCTCGTCTTCCCTCCAGTACCATTTGTATGATATTCCACTATGGACACGAGTTTCCCCTCCGGCTTCGTCTCTGTGCAGGAAGTGAAGTTTAATCTGTAGTGAGATTAGAAATGTTGCTGTACTTGCACAACCAGCTGTGATAAAAGCAGGAGCCTGTTTCAGGACTCTCCGAACGGACTCTTCCCTCCAACTTCCTGCTGTAATAATGCACGATGTTTGACGACGGTGGAAACACAACACGGATGTCTTCTTTAGTTGGTCTGAAGCTCAAGTTTTCATGTGTTTCATGGGAAAGTAGCAGATAATTAAAACCTAAATCAGGGCAGCAGTTTAGACCTCTGACAGGAGATGATGGGGAACAAGACGAAGCTGCTTCAAAGAAACAACGGTGAGATTTTTAGATAAATATACAAAACATGATGACAGAAATAATCCAGCTGTTAAACTTCAACTGGCCGACTGTCGGGCCGATATTCAGCATTTTACTGATTAACAGTATCACTGACTTTTCTGTCAGATTGCCAGTAAATGTAGTGAAGTATAAAATAGCAGTAAACTGAAATGCTCAAGTAAAATACATGAAAAGTGCACTTAAGAACAGAACTTTAGTAAACGGTTCTTACGTTTACTTCATCGCTGTTTCAGACTTTCACTTTTACTGCAAACTAATATCGGCCCCAAATAAAAACTTCTTTTAACACCAACAGTTTCCCGAACGTGCTCCACGAAAAACACATTTTCCACCAACTCTGGAGAATGAATGTTTGGAAAACAATCAACCAATCACAGCGAGCGGACCGTGTTTCAGACCGAGCAGCTTCGTTCATGTTTCTGAGGAAGACAGTGGTGAAGCGGGGACGGAGGAGATCTATTGAACAGGACTCGGCCTCCTCAGCACTGAGACGGTCTCTTTGTACAGGAAGTTAAACTGTGTAGGTTTTTTGAAGTATTAATATTTGTTTAGCAGCGTTTTCACTCTGTCAGACTCAAACAACTAGAACAAATGAAGAACAAGAACAAATGAATGTAGATTATTTTAGTTCTAGATGAACGACTAACTACATCTTTTTATGTCGGGAACAGATAGTCGTGTTTTTTTATGTCACAGGAATGTCCATGCCTTTGTAATGTTTCAGTATCACAGTGGTAAATTCATGGTATTAAAACATGTCAGAGCCGATTGTGCCTTAGTGTCTCCTCAGCATCCGAGTCAACAGCCGCTAGAGCGACTAACAACACTAACCCGACAGGAAACTGCATCTGTCGTTTCGTGCAGCTTCAGGTTTTCACCCAAAAATTAAAGGTGTTCAGCACATTTACAAACATCTTTAACACTGAATCAGCACTTTTTATTTGAAATTACACCTGCAGACGGAACCTGGGAAAATAATTCAGTATGACATCTGAACTGTGTCGGTTCGTTTGTGCGACTGCTCGTGTTTTTCCTCTTTGCTAATGTAAAATAGAGAAAAAGAAACCAGATGTTTGGTGTCTGCTGGTTTTATTCATCAGAGATAACATCTGGCAGCAAACTACTGCAGAATCCTTCATGTGACCGCTTGTTAACTGTTAGCTCGCGGCCGTGGAGGCAACAGCAACTCTACAAGGACATTCAAACAACTGTTGTGATGAAAGTGAACCAGGTGGAGTTGGAGGAGATAGTTTGTCATTTATCCAACGCTACACAAATATTTGCAACATTTAGCCTGGAAGCTAATATCTTCAACAGTATCAATAACAGTATGAGCTCTAAAGCCTCGTGTCCACGACTTCTTTTTAAAAAAAGTAAAGTGCTGGCTGTGCTCAGGAGCTCTGAGATGAAGCGTCTCTATGACAACAATATGTTGACAGTCGTCGCTCTGTGATGGACTCTGATCCTCTGACCCAGAGATTCTACCAGATACGTGTCCGCTGCGTTACAGCTCTGACCCAGGTTTGCTCCGCCATCCACCGTCCGCCAACCGGTTGTGTTTTGAGTCCACCACAGCTCAGTACGGTCGACAACTGGTGTCACGAGACCAAGGAGTTCCCGCAATAATCATATAATCACTCTGTGCTTGACTTCCAGTCTGCTTGGTGCTAAATTCAGCTGAATTGCTGCGTCGCGCTCCAGCATCCATCAGAAATAGAAGTCCAGCGTATCTGTTCTGGAGGGCTTCGGCCAGACACGCAGCAGACCTGCTGGAAGTTCACACAGAGACTACAGTGAATCCATCAGCTCTGCTGGCGTGGTGGAGACGGAACGCAGCGTCTATCTGGTGGAGTCACAGGTTGAGGTTCACGGTCTGGTTGTTTTTAATGTGACATCAGGACATCAGAGCGAGCAGGATGTGGGCGATGACATCATCCACAGGAGACAAAAGTACGGTGAATGTTCTGGTCCAGGTCAGGAGAAAGCATCTCTCTGAAACACTCAGAGCAGCAACGACGACGACACAGACGTCACGTTGGGATGCAGGTTTATTCTCTCAGACGAAGCCGATGCTGTTCGGTCTGACACAAGAAACGAGACACACTAACAGTCCGTCTGTCGTCCTGTTTGAACTGTACATGTGAACAAAGTTGACATTTAGTGTCTGTCATAACTGTTTAATAAAGGGACAGTCCACACAAAACAAACCAACTTCACTGCCTGTCTTATAGTTTTCTTTCCCAGTTAAAGTGTTGAGTGTTGTGTCGCTCCTGTCTGGTTTAATCTTGTGAACAAAGAATCGACCGGTCAATCGGATGTAGAGTTGGTAATTTATAAATAAATAATTTAAACTGCAGTTGTCTGGAAAACTTATTGGTGACATCATGATGTCGGTGACCTGAGAGCTGATGTGCTCACCACAACATGCTCGGGCCTCTTGTTCCTCCACAGTCTGCTTCCTCAGACATTATTCTGCATTAGTGAGCAGGAGGAGATATTTTTGGCACGCATGATTCTGGAAACCAATTATTTTTTTTCCGTTGACAAAGTTATGCAACCAAACTGCAGCTCATATACAGCTTGGTTAGACACGAATCTCTGCTCGAGTCATCAGTCCAAAAGACAAAGAACTGTGTTAGAAAATATTTGGTTATTAAGAAGGTGAACATTAAAACTCAAAGAGGCAACTACAACTCCCATGGTGCATTTGGACAAGAAAGATCATGTACGGCGCTGCCAGCTGGAAAATATGGCGCGGTGGCGGATCATTGATTATCCAGGTGAGTTCTGAGTTTTCAGGATGAGCAACATCATGTAGAGAAAGAAAAACATTTCCAGAACCAGCAGCCACGTCGCAACGTTGCTACGCAGATGATACTGTGATTTACTTTTAACACATTACTGTGGACAGAAGAGTCATCGCACTGGTGCATAAACAAGGCAAATAAGATGTGACAGAGTGTCCTTCATTTGGCAACACGACAGAATTAAAGGTTTCAAACTCAAAGTTTTTGCTTACGGTGACGCCAGAGATAAAAAGACGAGGGCTGTGAAATCTGCACTGCTGTCCGATATGTTTCTGACAGATGTTGTTTCTCTACAAGTTACTTTTCTCAGAAGTTGTTGTTACAGAAGCTTTTCTATAAGAACTTTGTCTGACTGAAACAAAAACCTGATCAGGGAAGAAGACACTTAAAAAAACGCTTAATGAACCTTTTCTGAGGTAAAACACAACAGGAAGAATTTGGTTTTATTTTCAAAGAACAGATTTTGAGAAACAGTTTTTGATGTAGTTTGAAACGGAGTGAGGGAATCCTTCCTCGCTGCTCAAGAGTGAGGAGCAGAGCTGTTGCACTGCATATCAATGACCTCACTACTGTCCCGTCGCCACGGGATACCAGCTCAAATCCACACACACACACACACACACACACACACACGGTTCTGTTAATTTAGAAACTCAAACTCTTTTCTAATAAATGCGAGTCTCTCTCCTCCCCCGTCTCTGCCTGGTTACCCCCGGCCACCCGTGAAGGAGATTTACAAATTTAAAGGGCAGTTAGGAAATGATGCTTAGAGTCTTACAGTCAGTCAGTCAGACAGACAGTCAGTCAGTCAGTCAGTCAGTCAGACAGACAGTCAGTCAGACAGACAGACAGTCAGTCAGACAGACAGACAGTCAGTCAGACAGACAGACAGTCAGTCAGTCAGACAGACAGACAGTCAGTCAGTCAGACAGGAGATACTACGGTTACATTTGTAGCATGAAGAACAACTTTATTGTCAGACCAACACATCTGAGCTTCATCTAGCGTCGCTGTGACAACCTGGACCAGGAAAAGAGATCAAAATTGAACGACAGATGTAGCGTTTCTTCTCGGTCTCTGTGACCTTCAGAGGTCCACAGACAGGATCAGTGTCTTCTGCATCTGTTGCCTCCCCCTCAACACTTCGGTTCAGTGTCCGTGTAAAAAGAAGACGGAACCTCCATGACTGGAGGAGTGAAGTGTCTCAGGTCCTTGTTTGTGAATGAAGGTGGGAGGTAAAGCTTTTGATTCAAGATCGATCTAACGTCCACTCCTCACCTGTGGTCGCAAACTTCCAGAAGAGAACATTCAGATTACAAACCAGGTGGAACACGTTTGATATTCATGGTTCTGGAGGGTGGATCTGTAAACCCGTCACATTAACAGATAAACCGGGCTGACGCTCAGGACCGACCACGAAGTCTGAGCCCAGGAACCAATTCTGTCGTGTTTCTGTCGGGACATCGTTTTGGTTTTTGTCTACTTTTTTCACCACAAGAGATAAAAACAGAGATCCGTTTCCATTTGGGACACAGTAAGACTGTCGGACGGTCTGAACCTGATCTTAAAATGTTGGAAGGTTTCGAATAATCTTGACTCACTTTTTTGTAACTTGTAAAACTTTTTTTGTAATCTCGGTAGAAAAAGGCTTTAACAGACACTTGATGCACCTGAGAACATTTCTTGGTCTGTCATTTTGTTAAACCGTCTCTTTGACTTGTGATTTAAATGTGTTGGTGAGCTGCGAGCAGAGAAGGAGGAAGTTTAACGAGCAGAACCGGAGGGAGAGATTGATGGACAGTTGGAGGAACAGAGTGTTTCAGGAGGCCGGTGATGTTGTTCTCATTAGTAGTGATGAGCGCTCGCCTCCGATACAAACTACTGAACAGACCGCCTCTGTTCACTAATGAAGCCACACACACACACACACACACACACACACACACACACACACACACACACACACACACACACACACACACACACACACACACACACACTAGACTAGACCTCCATTGGTCATGCGTGAAAGTCTCTGGGACAGACTGGATGGGAACCAACTGCAGGCTGCACTTATGTAACAGGAAGGTCACAGGTTCGAGTCCCACATCTATCCATAAGGTGGGTGTATCTTTCACACGATCGCATCCACTTCACTTATTTATTCTTTTGTTCTGTGGGGGACTGAGTTGGCCTAACTTTAGATTCTTATACATCTCAACAGCAACCGTCAACCCTTAAAGGAGCAGTTCACCCAAAAAGATTAACTTCAGTCCTCCTCTCCTCCTCAACACATCACTAACTGATCTCAGACCAGATCTACACCTGCGACCTGTGATGGAGCTAACACTGTTAGCTCAGCAGCTGCAGTGCAGAGTCCTTCTCTGATGTGTGAGTGGATTTATGGACGATAATTCTGGATGATTATCAAGGATAACGATCTGTGAGACTGAATCTGAACGTGTGTGTTTGATGTGTGTGTTTCAGGTTGCGTCATGACTCAGATGGAGTGATTTTACACACACAGTTCAGCTGAACACATGTTGGACTGGACGACACGTTTGCTGATGATGCTGCGTTCTCTGTCAGACGTGACTGAAGAGAAGATTCTTTTCCAGCACTTAACTGGACGAAAGCGGCATCATGTTAATAACATATATGATGATGTCATCTGCACAATCTGGTGACGATGTTCGGTCGAGTGCATCTTAAGTTTGAGTTCATCTGTTTGACTAGTAACTGAATCATTGAGAGAAAGTGTTTGCAGTTACAGTCACAGACTCTCTTCACCTCCCTCACTCGTGTGTTGAAGGTAACAAACAGTAAACAAAGTTCAAATCTGATTTGATTGCCTGTTTTCAGATGTTTGATATTGTGATAACAATGATAATCATGTAGACATAGTCTGATATCCAAAGTGCTTCAGATATTCAGAATATTTATGTATGTATGTGGATATTTTTGAGAACACTGGTATATGATATGATTGATTATAATTATTGATACGTAATTGTTTTATTAATATGAATCAGAAAAAGAAACCAATATTATCAAATAACAACAGTTACTTCCCACCACTGTTGATATCCATCTGACAGAAGCTGTGTTAAATGTTGAACTGTTCCTTTAAATTAACATTAAGTCACTTTTGATTTACTGTCGTCGTCTGTGTGAAACTTTCACACGTGACGAAGCTCTCGCTCACCGTGTGAATCCAGCTGATATGAAGCACTACTTCAGATGAGTGTGTGTGTGTGTTTCTGTGAGCACAAGCTCAATGAACACAAACTAATCTGACCTGAATGTATCACACACACACACACACACACACACACACACACACAGAAAACCAGGAGCACAATGTTGGTTTTGTTCGGTGGGAAAACTGATGAGGGAAGGAGTGGGGGGGGGATACTGTTGTCATGACAACGAGCACGGGGTCCCGATGGAGAGCTAGGTTGACTCACACACACACACACACACACACACACACACACACACACACACACACACTGGTGGGACCA
Source organism: Acanthopagrus latus (assembly GCF_904848185.1). Classification (NCBI taxonomy): domain Eukaryota; kingdom Metazoa; phylum Chordata; class Actinopteri; order Spariformes; family Sparidae; genus Acanthopagrus; species Acanthopagrus latus. The sequence goes on along the minus strand of NC_051045.1, from coordinate 946,900 downwards.
CCTTGTACTGCAGACAGGAAACACTGAGGCCTGCTTCTTTGTTGATTGGTATAAAAGTAGCTCTACGCACACGCACACACACACACACACACACACACACACAGTGAAAGAGGAGTTTTTACCCACTTGTTGATGGGAGAAAAGAGGAGGGAGGGTGTGAGGAGAGGACGGAGGGACGGAGAGGAGGATGAAGTTTTATCAGTGTGATCACGTCACAACCAAATGACCAAATGACCAGCTGCTTTCTCCTCCGTTCACTTCTTTACTTCTGTTTTTGTCTGTCTGCTTTTGAATCTCTGAGAACGCTGAGCTCCTCTCTCTCTCTCTCTCTCTCTCTCTCTCAGCTACCCACCAAAATAAAAGCCTGAATGATAAGACAGCTTCTCCAAACATGAATGTACGAACACAATGTTTTTTAAATTAAAATTAAAATCCCGTCAATATCTTTCATGTACAGAAACATTCAACAGCTTCTCAAATGTTAAGATTTGTTTCTTTTCTGTTAATTCTCTAAAATTATATATTTCTGTTTTGTTGCACTCACAGGAGACTTTCTTCTGAAATATGAGTGCTTCCACCACTGCAGGCTGCAGCTTCCTTCAGGTAAACCTGATTATGTGTGGAAACATTTGGTGCTGGTTCTGTCATGTGGACCACACTGTCAGAGATAACGAGCTATGATTGGTCGAGGTCCAGATCGGGTCTGTCACTATCACTGTGCAGAAAATCAGATTTACAGGAGTTCCTCTTCAGGATGTTTCAACAAAGTGTCTGTGAATACAAACGACTGGAAGTGTTGTGAAGTTTCTCTCTCAGCTGATATTAACATTTTCATCGCTCCAGCTGACCTCAGAGCAGCTGACAGTCCCACTGTGATCATGATGATGATGACGGAGATGCTGAGCTCAGCTGCTGCTGCTCAACAGACAAATTAGTCTGAATGTGACCTGAGAGCTGACCCGACACACACACACACACACACACACACACCTCATCACTCTTTGCTTTCACACAGTGTTTGTGTGTGTGTGTGTGTGTGTGTGTGTGTGTGTGTGTGTGTGTGTGTGTGTGTGTGTGCTGCCCCCTGCTGTCTCATCAGCAACACTACAGATCTTTTCTCCAAGTTAAACATGATATAATAAATCTGTTGTGGTTTCTGTCTCAACAACACTGACGTCTTATTCTCTGTTCATGGTTTAATCATGTTAGTTCACTCTGAGAAAATATTTCCAATCAGGTTCACAAAATAGCATCCGGATTATAATTCACAGAAGCCCAGGGCGGCCATTTTTAAATCCTGTGATCTAAAGATTGAGAGTTTATTACTCATGATAACAGATAATAATCTCTTAAACTTTGTCACCCTGAGATAAGATTTCCCCTCATCATCGCTCCTAAAATGTTTTTATTCTCTTATTTGATTCTTATATCTATATCATGTGTGTATGGTGGACTTTCATTGTACCATAAATATAAATAGAAAAAGAATCTTAGTTATTTTTACATTCAACATGCAAACACACCTGAAATTTGACCTCTGCACTTAATCCATCACTAGCTGCACAATGTAAACCAGGTGACAGGTGTCCGGGGAGCACATGGGGGTTTCACTGCCTTGCTCAAGGGCAAATAACATAAAATAAAAACCCTGCACCTGTGGTCGTCCCAAACATCTGTAGTTCTCGATGACGGGTGTGTTGATTTGGTCTGGAGGTTTTACTCTTTTCTTATGTGTTTATGAATAAATAATATATTAATGATAATCAAACGTCAGACAGAAGACGTGACGCCTCGTGTTGTTTCTCCATAGTATTTAATTAGTATCATACACAAGCATGTTTCTATTAAAACACATTATATATCAACTGAATCAAACAATAATGTACAAACAGGTTCAGACTGAGCGACCCGGCACGAACAAACACCTCCAACAAAAATACAGAGTCAGCAACAAAACCAGACCAAGTCCAGTCAGAACCAGGTCACAGCGCCGCTCATCACACCGAGCACCAAACTAAAACTTCATTCTGCTTGTTCAAGCTGAGACTGATGGTAAAATTGGCCTAATTAGTTTATCATCTTTAAAATTTCTTTTCAAGGTGGTTTGCCTAAATCAAACCAGTCTACTCGACTTTATCTACTCGAAGAATTTAGATCAGACTCAGGACGACGTTTTACATTTCAGCTGTTAAAATATGCTCAGATGATTCTTTATTTTCATTTAATACAACTCGTACTGCTACTTGACTGCCAGGCGGCTTTATAAGGTGACAAACATTAAATATTCAGGCTTTACTGAGCAAAATCCATTTTGATGCCAGCAGAGACGCAGTCAGAAGCTCTGAAACAAGAACAAACTTTAATGTTTCAGCTTTAATCTAACAGCACTACAGGTGAGATTCATGTCACCTTTCACAGGACTGTTTCCACTGACATCATCTGTACTAACACTCAGATTTATTAAGCTCTCCTGGTGCTGATGGTTCTGTCTGGGTTCGGTCATGTTTTGGATCCAGATTCTGTAGAAATCTCCAGTTTTTGCTGAGTAAATAACTGAACAGGATCATCATGACACACTTTGACATCACGTCCTGTGCAGTTTACAGTTTGTACGTGCAGGATCACAAGACGTCACTAGATTATTTGCCATAAAAATAAAAAATAAAAAATAAAAAAAAATCTGGCCGAACTTTACATTACAATGACAATATTCCAGCGTGTTCATCTGTCAGAACAGCTTCTGTAAGCACACGGTCACGCGATCCTCCGCAGACATGAAGAAGCATGTGAGAGCACGACGTCCATACTTCTGTTTTATTGCACTGTTGTGTGCTTACGTGACTCGTCTGTGGGTTAATACTCAGGTCGACACACTGGATTAAGGCCATTTAATGGTAAAGTTGCACCCAACCACTGTCTACTTCATCAGGTCCCACAGATATACAGTCCCTGCCCTCAGCATGCAAACAGAAGAGACCAGAGCCGATCAGAGCAGAGCTGCAGGGGAGACTTCAAGGTTCACACATCTGACCTGATTAACACCCACAGCTGCCATCTGAAGGTGTCGCTCTGCCGTAACCGTCACCTGGCAGGCAGGTAAATGTTTACCAGACAACAGCTGTTCAGATATAATCTGTCCTCCTGCTCTCCAGAGAGATCCCAGTTTGTTTTCTACATTTAAATCACAAGAAAAGCACAAAATGTGACTTTCTGACTCCACAGATGTTTCTACTGCTGACAGGAATCACAACATGTTTCAAACTCCTGTTACTTCCTGTCAACTCTGCTGGATATCAAAAACAGCAGACGCTTGAATACTCCCTCTGCCGAGCCGGCCTGTCTGATGGCGTCGTAACTAATAATCACTGTGCTGGCAGATCAACAGATCAATAAATCTCAAGTGGACCAGAACGGAGACGACAACTCTTTGCTGGTTCGCCGGAGCAGCTGCAGAACAAACTGAGCCGTTCGAGGCTGAAGGAGATTCAGGTGTTGATTTTAACACTTTGTACGTCCAACAGGTTTGAGTTGTGCTTGTTGATGTCAAGTTCAATCAGGGAAGTTCGGCTCCTTCACATCGACACATCGGCTCTTTGTTGTCTTAAAAAGCAGCTTTACACTGTCGGGCTGAAGAAGACAGAGTCACTCATAACAAGAGTCTTCTGGAAATCACTACAGCGAGAACAACAAAAGGTCAGATTTTGGTCTTGATGGTCAGTCAGTGTTGGGCATCGCTTTGCGTCTGTGGCTCTAGCTTAAACACTGTCTCGCTCCTTTGGCACTCGTTGGCGGCTTTTTGGTCGACTGTGCAGGTCGAGTTGGAGGCAGAGCCCACCGCTGAGAGAAAAATCACTATGATTGGCTGTTCAACTGAGCAAATCAATTCACAAGAAATGGAAAAAGAAATGATGCTAGCCATGATTTCAACAACAGAAAAGACCAAGAGCCGACAGACCGGTGCCACTCGCCCTGTAAATCAGACAACGTGATGACAAGTTTTATATTCGTATTAGTGAGAAGGGTTCAAATATGACATGCGCTGTTTTATCATGACAACAGTGTATATATATCCAGACCTGAACTAGAACGTATGAGCTGCTTGGTCATCAGCTGATAAACTGATGACTTCTCACGAGAACACAAGAAAAAAGCCTGAAGCCCGACAGTGTGAAGCAGGTGAGTGTGTGCTCACAGAAATGATCTCCCACATAAGCTGCTGACAGTTTGACCACTCTTAAACAAAAGAACCTCAGTACAGAACCGACAGACAGGTAACCATCCTTCCTTTTCCTGTTGGTTCTGAGGTCTGACTGGCTGCTGTCCGGACCAGGACGTGTCAGAGACGTGATACGCAGCAACACGACAGAACGGACAAAATCAAACAAGCAGGCAAATATAAGTAGTGTGGAAACATCACGAGAACTTAATGCTGATAGTCATCTTTAAGTTAAACTTTGAATCCAGATTTACTGATAAATCTCTTGATCATTTTACAGATTTGAATATTTTGTCTAGTAGCTGAAACTGTCAAACTGTGTTCGTCAGCTGCTCTCTGCTGCTGTTTCTTTTAATAGTAAAACTAGAAACTAGAAAAGGTTTAAATGCTTGAAAATGTGTTGCTGCCGTTCACACAAACAAAAAAATAATATATTCCTTCACATTCAGCGTAAACTGCTGGTAAACTTAGACCGGCTACACGAGCACCAACTGATGATACACCACATGAATGAATATAGTAGATTTGTTGTGTAACATCATCAGAACGTCGTACCGTAAGAAAATCACACGGTGAACATCGTCTGAGGCTGCAAATACTAAAATAAAATCATTTTCATTCATGTGAAAATGATGCTGGTTGATTATTTTAATAATAGTAAGAATAGACAGAGTGAAATTCTCATTTTCACATTAATTTTGCATTTTCAACATTAAGAAATAAAACAGAATTTGGTTCCAATTTCTAGATTTATACACGCAAAACACAGGATTAAATTCAGATTTTATTCCAGTATTTAAGCAGCCAGACGGAGATATTCACCATCTCCTGGTAATTAAAACAGTATGTGGATATTTTCTGTAAGATCAGATATTATTAGTGAGGCTGTGAAGTTTTACTCATAAAAACAAGGAACCAAATTTGAAATATACTTTTCTGTCAAACCTGAATCAATGCTTCATGAAGACTTGTAAAGAGGAGAATAAATAGATGAAAACCTTTAAATTAATCGATTTCATAAACATTTAATATTGTGGGTGTTATCAATGAGTCAAACGTGACAAATTACATCGACATGATGTGAAGGTTGGATCACGTGACACTCCCGGTCCAGTCAGCAGACGTCTCAGAGCAACAAACACTGAACTCTGAATCACATCCAGAGAAGACTTATGAAGTCAAAAGCAACGTTAAAAAATAACAATATAAAACAAATACGAAATAAAAAGCTTATTACAGAGATATGAACAGAGACAAAAACATTTCTCCTTCTCCAGTTAAAGTACCACTTCCTTAAATCTGGCCAGACCAGGTTATGTCACAATAAGAAGATTATTAACATTATTCTCATTATTAATATCTTACAAAACCAAAATCAACAGTGCAATAAAAAGGTTTTTAATCCCTCGCTCAGCAGAAGAGAGGGAGAGAGAGAGAGAGAGAGAGGACGAGGGGCGGGGCCTGGCGGCGAGGAAAAGGGAGAATAAAAGGTAACATCCAAAAATAAGAAAAGAAAGGAAGGATAGAGGGAAAACAGGAGGAGGACAAGCAGTTCACAACAGACGAGGGAGGATTATATAAATGTGAAATAATGGAGGTCTGGATGGATGGATGGAAGATGTGGAGGTAGACGAGGGGAGGAATGGAAATCAACAGAGGAGGAAATGATGAAGGCAGATTTGTGGTTACTGGCTATGAGGTGATGGAAGGTGGGGGAGGAGAGGAGGATCATGGGAAAAAAGGTGATCCACAGAACAGGCCTCAGCTGACTGGCTGAAGGTTCGACTGCCGAGTGGACAGAAAGACGCTCAGGTGATGGAGGCTGTTCTGTGGATCTGCAGACGCACTGATACCACTTTTCTGTTGCAGGTGTGAAACTCTGACACGACTGAAGACGACGAAGTCACTTCACCCAAACTACAAACAACAAATTCTAACTGTGTTTTTATCCATCAAGGTTTTGGCTTCATTCATGCAGGTTTTCAGACAGATCATGGAGGAGCAGCGCTGAACAATCTGCATCATCCATCAGTTCTTAAAAGTGTTCCTGTTCTGTAACTTGGTTGAAACGACTCATTAACTACTTTATAAACAAAATCCTTAGCATCACTTATTTCATGTTCAAAAGGTTCGTGTTCAGCTGGGTGTCAGAAATCTGCTCCCGTTTCCAGGGAAAATCACCTGCGGGAGTTTGAATCAGGTGTGCGCTCGAGTGCTGGTGTACTGAAGACATTTTGTATTTACTGAATCAAACACGGCTTCTCTGAACCGTCGTTAACGCTTCACTCCGACACGACTGCACGGCAGAGTTTTCCTCAGAGTCGTCATCGCTTTCCCTCCTCAAACACGGTGCACTTCTGGGTGGAAGTGTTCTTCTACCATTGTAAATATTAATATAGAGGAAATTATCAGAAAAGTACAAGGACCATTGATTTCTGATTGATCGTGAGCAGTTCTGTGTTTAAAATCACATCTCATTTATGTGAGAAACAAGAGAAGAGGTATGAGATACTCCAGGTGAAGGAAATGAAATGATGAAAGTTAAATGTGTCTGTCTGCAGACTTTGGTTTGGTGTCGGAAAGTTTGAGACTTCTGTCAATACTTAAAAAACAAAAACGAGGTATCAGTGTGGAGGGGAGGAGGTTTAATACGAGGGTGAGGAGGGGGAGATGGAGGGGGGACGGCTGGGGGGAGAAAAGTTTGGGAGGTTGATCAGAGAGCGAGTGAGTGTAGGACAGATGGGCGTGGCCTGTTCTGTTGGGGGCGTGTCTGTTCTCAGGAACTCCTCTTAGTCCTGGAGTGTTGGATCAACCACTGAAGAGTGATGTCTGCAGAGAGAGGTACAGGTGTGTGAGAGGGTGTGTGTGTGTGTGTGTGTGTGCACAGAAACAGAAACACACACAAGATAAACAACGAGAGGAAAGAAACCGTTAAACGTGTCATGAAGTGTGACTGTGTGTGTTTATGGAAACTCTTCATCAGACTAAGTGAGAGTTTAATAAAACTCATCAGGGGATCTTATGTTGACATCCTTTAAAGAAACAGTTCACATTAACCTCAGTCCTCCTCTCCTCCTCCTGTGATCACAGCCTGCAGGAGCTCAGAAATGTTTTGTGGACTACGAGACTTCATCTGACTTTCATCAACACGGAGGGAGGAGAGGAGGACTTTATATCCTCAGGAGGAGGAGAGGAGGACTTTATATCCTCAGGAGGAGGAGAGGAGGACTTTATATCCTCAGGAGGAGGAGAGGAGGACTTTATATCCTCAGGAGGAGGAGAGGAGGACTTTATATCATCAGGAGGAGGAGAGGAGGACTTTATATCCTCAGGAGGAGGAGAGGAGGACTTTATATCCTCAGGAGGAGGAGAGGAGGACTTTATATCCTCAGGAGGAGGAGAGGAGGACTTTATATCCTCAGGAGGAGGAGAGGAGGACTTTATATCCTCAGGAGGAGGAGAGGAGGACTTTAGATCCTCAGGAGGAGGAGGAGGAGGAGGACTTTATATCCTCAGGAGGAGGAGAGGAGGACTTTATATCATCAGGAGGAGGAGAGGAGGACTTTATATCCTCAGGAGGAGGAGAGGAGGACTTTATATCCTCAGGAGGAGGAGAGGAGGACTTTATATCATCAGGAGGAGGAGAGGAGGACTTTATATCCTCAGGAGGAGGAGAGGAGGACTGGATGGATTTTACTTTTTGGGTGAACTGTTCCTTTAAATATATATTTGACATGTCGTGTCAGTATGATGCAGTCACTTAATCACCACCAGTAAGTACAACATAAATAAAAAACGTATACATACTGACTGATTATAGCAGCTCTGCAATATCTAACCTGTCCACTCTGCAGATGTCCAGATGTTGTGTCTTTCTGTTTCACAATAAAAGCCTGCTGAAGTTACGCTACACAACACAACACACTTCATGTGAAGCAGCAGGAAACGTTTGGCTCAGCAGTGACTCAACACGGCTCTGATATGGCAGGAAGTGATTAGGAGTCATGAAGGAAACTCTGCAGATACAAACAGGAGTGAAACTGAACTCCAGACCACAGACATTCAGCTGGTGAGCGACCTCAGCTCGACTCTGTGGTTCAAATACAGCTGAGATATTATCAAGATCACATTATGGTCACGACACACCATTAAAAATGAAGCATGTGGAGCTCCAGAGGTGTTCTCAGTCTCCACAGGGCTCCAACAAACATTACAGCATTTCTAGATTTGTGTGAGTGAAAATAAAACGCAAAAATAAACTCTGTGTGTGTGTGTGTGTGTGTGTGTGTGGTACCGATGTTGTCTTTCTCCTTGCAGGAGATGGAGTAGCAGCAGATCTCTCTGTCCTGGATGGCCGACAGGTTCCTGATAAAAACAAAAAAAGGACACAATCAATACAAAATAAATCTGATCGAACAGGATTATTAAACGTTACACACATGGGTGTAACGGCACTCATTAACTCTATTTGAGGGGATCTATATGAGGGGATTTGTAATAAATGTATGATACGTAAAAGTTAAAACAAAAGAACAATATGTGAGATAAAGGATCGGTTCTTCCCCTCGTGGCAGCAAAGAGTCAAGTTTGAGGCCCTTTGCAGATGTTTCCATGTATTAAAGACATTTGACCTAATTCAGAAGTCACGGCTCAAATCATCTCTGTGTGTGGTCACGGTTCAACACGGGGGAAAATATCAAGCAACAATCCAGTTTGCATAAGGCGGGTTAATTTGCATTTATATGTAACTGACAGAAGTTCCAGGTCCAGTTTGTGACACCTGAGATCTGAGCAGTAAACAGTGAACACACACAGTCACACAGACGCTAACAATCATATGTGAACACTCTTTGATTATGTGGAAGCAAAATTATACAGCAAACGCATGGTCCAAAACAGGTTGGGGAGGAGCATTACCTACACTTACAGGTCGGTTACACTCCCACCATGGGTTACATGATCTCACTAAAGTGTGAGAGTCAGACGTATTCTTACACTGACAACAGTCGGTACCGTGACATTTTAGGACAAATACACGAGCTGTTACACCCCGGGCTCATCTGTCTGTTGGACTTGTGTTGGACCAGCCTGACTCCAGCAGGGGGAGCCAGTGAGTCACAGTGAGCGCAGACAAGAACAACACATTTGTGTGAAACAAAACCAGTAAGTGACCAGAAACCAGCATTAACTGCAACTCAGGGTCAGAGGTGACTGTGGACTTACATCCTCTCTATGAGCTCCTTCTCGTCCAGAGCTCCTGGTAGGTCCCTCTTGTTGCCCAGAACCAAAACCTGGAGACACACAGGTGAAAAACACATCAGCTCAACTTTGTTTAGTCAGTTTGGGTCCATTCACTCGGTTGGATTCATTCTTTATAATCAGTCGAATTTGTTAAAGCTGTTTGTTCAGATTTAGTGGCTTCTGGTCAGACTGAGTCGGGTCATTAGGTCCAGTCAGCTGATATATTTAGTTAGATTTGTTCTGCTCAGTCTTGGTGTGTTCTGCTGGAGTTCTTACAGGAATTCCCTGCAGCTGCGGTTTGTCCAGCAGGTTGTGGAGTTCGTTCTTGGAGGCTTCGATCTTCTCTGGGTCTGCTGCGTCCACCATGTAGCTGCAACAGGAAGGAAAGCTATGAGACCACCTGAACATTCATTTACAACATCTATGTCTTCACATTAAATCCTAATGTTTACAGTTCTGGAGGCTGTACAGTCTCATCACGCTCCGTCCTGCTGAACTGGACTGAAAGCATCACCGTCACTCTTACTACATCTCAGCTGTACTCACAAACTAACTTTGGTGCTGTTTGTTACATAAATCTGACCCGTTTGCCCGCCAGCTTCACTGTCCCGTCTCAGTAAGCCAACTGGGGTAATACGACACAACGAGGCTGCAGGACGGTCTTCTGTGCTCTGCTTCCCTCTGATGATCAAACTTCTCTGACATTCAGCAATTCAACAAAAACCTTCAGATATTACATCTAGTGCTGAACACGTATCTTGCTCTGAAAAACCTGCCTGTCTCTTGGACAGAAGGATGAGTCGATGGACAAACTTGCGTGACTTGGCTGCGACTCAGCCGTCTCATTAATGTCTTCTGTCATGTTTGGACCCAGCAGAGACGTCCTAGTGACCCGTTTAGGAGCAGAAAGTACAGTTTAAGAAACCAGGACTTACACAATGGCGCTGACTCCTCGACAGTAACGCTCCCACATGCTCCTGAACCGAGGCTGACCGCCGATATCCCACAACTGCAGACACAGAGAGTACAGTTCATTAATGCTGGAAGTGGACACAATCACATATCACAGTGGTTTTTGTCACACTGTGACAATGTAACATTAAACAATATAGATATTATAATATATAAAACATTAAAGAAAACACAAAAAAACATCAAATGTGTCTGTAAAGCTTGTCTGCTGTGATTCAAGGCTCCAGAAGCCCCAAGATCTCAAACTGATCTGAGGAGATGACATCTAAACTTTTTTAGGTGGAAATCTTCATGTGGCTGCGAAGCTAAAGGTGTTAGCTTGCACCTCGTCTGCAGTGGATGTAGATAATGTCTTTTAAAGTCTGAAAAACTTCAATACTTAAATATTTGTTGTCATTTTTTATGTGCCAAGTAAGAAAATAAATGTTAGTTTGAGAATTTATGGCTCTAAAAACTAAAATGAATTTTTTCCTCGACATTAATCTCTTCAAGGAAGATGATATGATTTCAACAATGTCTATTTGTTTGTCTGTTTGTTGGTTTGATTACACAAAATCTACTGAACACATTTCCACCAGACTCAGATGAAGGTTGAGTCTAAACCCAGAATAGACCTGATTAACTTTTAGTACAGATCCGGATAAAGAGACAGAACCAGGAAATGTTCTCTGTTTTAACATTTTCGTATTTAACTGTCTGGTATCTATGACTGAGAACAATCTGATGTGAATCCTCATGAGAATCTGGATACAGACGTTTGAAAGACAGTAAATTAGTGTTTGATAATATTATAAAGGGACTGTTTGGACATGGCGGAGGTATGCACTCTTCTGTGGGTGATTCTAGTTAAACATAAACATTACGGCACACAGTGAGAATATAACCGTGTGCCAGATTCAACAAGTATACTGTGCTATTAATACTGACTGTTACGACACCATGTTGTTCATCTACATTATTCATTTCTACTGTGTGAGTGTTAGAAATGTTTAATGTTTTCAACACATTTCATGTCTGTTAATGATATTTTGTGAAAGCGTAATTAACTGTGTGTTGACTTAAAATTACACACCTCATGTTTTCATTTTTTCATTCTAGTCAGTGTCAGCTGTGGGAAACTGCTCACGATGACACCATGAAACTTTCTGAACATGTAACATGTGAGATGTAATGAAAAGGTACGAACATTATTAAGAAATATTACTCCTCAAAATTACAAGTGATAATTGGATGATACCTGCACTGCAACAACACACACACACAAACACAGACACACAAGGAAACACAAACACACTAACTGGACTTGGGAGTGTGAGCAGACAGTAGAAACAGGGAATGGAACTACCAACCTTGATGGTGACGTTTCCTTTAGTGATCTTCCTCATGTTGAACCCGACTGTAGGAATCATGTCTTCACTGAACTGGCCCGACTGAAACACACACACAAACACACACTTCTTACTGATACACACCTCTGTTGGTTATGATTGTGTGTCACCATCGTCTTACTGTGTTGTGGAGCTCGCCCATCCATCCTCTGAATATCTGCACACTATATAAACTTCAGCTTATCGATGATAAACTGTATTGTCTTGTATTCCGTAAAATAAGAAATAGGAATTGACAGTAAAGGGTTCAGGCTGAGGCTGCTAAATATGATTATCTTCACTGCTGACACATCATTTATTTCCTCAAATATTTGATTAGTTATTTGGTTTGTAAAAGGTCAGAACAAGTGTTTTGTTGTCCAGAAAAAAAAAATCCAAGTCACTCAAAAAAAAATACAAGTAATACAACATTTAAATAATCTGCGATAAAGCTAATAGTTGACACCTGATTGGTAAATTTATTTCCTTGACCGTCGTCATTATTAATCAGTTACACTTCTGTAGTCATGCTGAGCTGTGACCTCAAGTGAACTAGCAATCTCATTATCCCACATGTTTCACGCAGAGGAATACGTTTAGGAAACGGGAGCAGTGCTATCAGACTCTGAGCTCAGTGTCAGACTACATCCACAGAGAAACCATGTGTCAGTGGATCTTTTTGGAAATTTAAAATCAGACAACTTATTATTTGGCTGTTTAAGTCTGTGATGCTCATCTCTAACATCTCCCAGGCTTCAGTCTGCACTCACATCTGCATTCAGGCTGCTACAAACAGGAAATACTAAATCCCAAAGCTGCCATCAACAACACATAGTTGGGTGAAGGAATATCTATGTTAGTGTGTCACCCAAAAATTAAAATGGGAAACACCGGAGGCTGACGTCATGAGGTGCTCAGCTGATGGTGTGTGACCGGAGAGGGAAGGTCACTGTGACAGCAGGGGGCAGATCGATCCTCCACCTCCACAAACCCTCGCTCAGGCCCTGCTGACTGCAGGCTGGGGGTTCAGCTCTGATAACCGGCCCGTCCTGATAAACACGTCGGCATTCATGGTGGAGATCTGAACATCCACCGGTGCAGATGTGGAGCAGCTGTGCCAATGTAAAAAGCTTACTGGAGCCGGTTGACGGGTTTAATTGAACGTCAGCAGCTTCTATAATCGATAAGATGGTTGTAGCTAACACAAATGTGACTTACAGCTCTGTAAAAAACCTCATCGACTCATTCACCGACAGCTAGCTGACCTCACCACTGCAGGATAACAATGGATGCAGCCAGATGCTAACTGACAGTTGGCGTTAGCACGTCACATTAGCCTGAACTTACCGCTATCACATTGACGAAGGTCGTTTTCCCGGAGTACTGCAGCCCCACCAGGGTCAGCTCCATCTCCTCTTTCCAGAAGAGCGCCTTGAACCAGTCCAACAGTTTGTTGATTAGCGCTATCATCTTTGTCGTCTGATGCTAATGCTAGCTGCGGCTGCTGCTACGGCTAGGTGGCTATGCTAGCTAGCTAGCTGGCTAACGCCCCGACAGTCTTTTTTTTCTGGACGCTGACAGTCACTGTGACAACCACGAGCGGCGACACGAACCCGGACGACACCGACAGGAGCTTTAACAACCGAGGTGTGTATCGAAGACGTCGGTGTTTGGTGTCTCTAATGTCCGCGGTGTTTTTCAGCGTCCTGTGATGTTTACTAGCTGCGCCTTTTCCCACCAGCACCGTCAAGACTGACGACACGACGCGCTCCACATCCGGTGCAGCCTTTCAAAATAAACACCGCAGCGAAGCGCATTCGTCTCCGTGAGTCAGACAAAGAGATTCAGCGTCGACGTCAATGCTGTATTTTATATTTCAAAGACGATGTGGAGTCAAATCAAACATTTCAAATATTCTTTTTATCGGTTCTGGTGTCTGATTAGTTTAATCTGTCAGCAGTTTGTCAGCGCCGCTTCCTGTTTGGGTGGGGCTGATGGAGGAAGCAGAGGAGCGCAGAGAGAGGAGGGGAGGGACACACGGAGTCAGCTGGCTGTGAACACCGCCCCCTGCTGGCCACACCGGGAACAGCAGCATCAACTCCATAACAACTCTGAAGGGTTCAGTCATGATGTTTGAATTAATCCCCACTGTTAACATTTCTATTATATTTCTTTATTACGCTGTTGGCATTCTGTGGACAGCAAAGGAGAATTTCACTGCATAATTGAGAACACGTTTCTTTACTCTTTACACTCTGAATCTTTGAATCTAAACTTTATTTCTTTCATTGTGATTCTGCCTTTTATTCTCTTCACGTGTGATGTCTCATGTTGACTTCTTGTGTTGTAGCAAATGTAAACAAACAGACAAACAAACTTTGAAATTTGCTTTGATCTACTTAAACACGTCCAACTTTTAAAGGAGCAGTGTGCAGTTTTAGAGAAGAGTTTAAATATTTACAATATCAATGAAGTAATAATACAAACTTTTTTTTTCTATCAGTGAATCAACCAAATAAAAGGTCCCAGAACACTGGTGGTAACTGAAGCAAGAGAGGTGGCAGGGTCCGCCACATATACACACAGTCAAAGAGTAAATTGTTTGATTATTCAGCCACGAAAACAAAGACAGTTGTCTGAAGAGCTTTATCTCTTTATCTGTTCATTAACATTTCTTCAATAAAACTACAGACTGCACCTTTACATTTATGAAGGCACACACACACACACACACACACACACACACACACACACACACACACACAGATTTTTAATGAAGTTCTGGTTTCACTTCAGTTTTTTGTTGTATCGTCTTTAAATATTTTTGTGTCTCTGGAGAAAAAACATCAGAACTGTGAAAATAAGAATTTTCTCTTTATTTGATTTAATTTGATCTTGATTACATTTTTCTGACTGTTTTTGTTTCTACTTGGTTTTCTTGGTTCTGTTGAGAGAGGTCGGTGAGATCTCCAGTCCAGGATGAACACGATGCTCTGGGTTCTCCAGTTCTTCAGGACCTCCAGCGGTTGGCACTGAACAGAACCAGAACATCTTTCCTCTGTGGGATGATTCTGCTGGTCCACCAAATCTGTAAGTGCAACAACTCTATGGGTTGGTCCATTTAATTATTCTCTTGTTTGCATCTGGTTCTGTTAAAGATATCTGCTGTATCCTGTTGGTTCTGACATGTCCTGGACTTCTCTAGTTGTGTACTTGGCCTTGTAAAGACTGCTGGTTCTCCAGGTTCTGTCTGCTATCAGTTCTTCACATCCTGCGTATTGCCCAGCTTGAGGTTCTGTAACTGTATGCTGACGTGGTCCTCTGGGTTCTGCTGGTTCTGGAGGAGGAAACACTGCGTTTAACTCCAAACAAAACACATCATCACATCTGATCCACGAGACTCTGCTCTGACAGATCTGTGGTGAAGGTTCTGTTTGGTTCAGGCTGAGGAAGGATCATGGTTTAAAAAGACAGCGTTGATGTTTGGGTGGAGACAAACATCAGCGTGGTGCTGAAGGTCCAAACCATCAGTGGTGACATCATCAGTTGTGCCATTTACATTTTTTTGGCATTTGAAAATGTTATTTTATTTTTTATTTGAATTTATGTTTTTTGGGTGAACTGTTCCTTAAATCTGATGACATTTACACATTTCTTCATCAACACGACAATAATCTAATCTGAATATCATCTGGATCAGAACCAGATTAAGGAACCAGTGTGAGTACCTGGTGGTGTTGTAGCTGGGAGCTGTACTGGGCCAGCGTGGAGTACAGGAACTGGTACTGTTCTGTGGTTTGGATCATACCACCTCTGCAGGAGACGGGGGGACGCACCAGAGGTTAGACAGACATCTAACAGACCAAATGTTAGAGCACAGACTGTTCTCACTCACCTGTCCAGGCGAAGCTGACACACCATCTCCAGGATGTCAACCTGACCCGTTTCTCTGAGCTGCTGACAGCCGATGCTGCTGACGATAAAACAACCCGTCCTGCCGATACCGGCACTGAGAGGACACAGAACACAGTAATGGAGCCTTGGTGAGCATCCAGAACCTCCTGCAACAATGTTTCTGTGCTTTTATCCTCAATTCTGTTGTGGGATTTGATTTCCACATCACAGAGCTCATCCAGTCCAGCAGATGAAATCAGAACAAAATGAACAATTTCAAAATAACATATAATAACAATAATATCAGAGAACTCCCCGTGAGAGCTCAAGTTCACGTCTAACTTCATGTAAAACCGAGGAAAGAGACAATATTACTCCAGCAGAAACACAGAAGGAGTTAAATGTAAAGAAACGTTAAAGTGAAGTGAGAGCGATCAACAGGAAGTGAGGTCATGCAGACAGGAGACGAAGGTTATCAGCAGCAAAGGTCACCAGAGTAACCGCTAACTGCTGCTAACTCCAACTGCTAACTGCTGCTAACTGCTGCTAGCTCCAACTGCTAACTGCTGCTAACTGCCGCTAACTCCAGCTGCTGCAGACAGGGAGAGCTGCTGTCAGCTCGGGGGTTTTTGAACTATACAGGGCTGCTGCTAGCTGGTTAGCGTGCTAACTTCAGTATGTCTGCAACACAGTAGATAAAAGTCCTGATGTGAGAAACTGTTATTTCTTCACATTCTGTTGAAAACTACTTAGATTTTGAATGTTTTTGACAAATATCATTTTATTTTGCACCTTTAACTGGATCTGAGTTCATGTTGGTGTCATTTAAAATCCAGAATTAATTCAAAATGCTGCTGCGCCTCGTCATTTAATCTACTTCCTCGTCCTGGGTTTATCATCGAGGAACACATCAGTGTGTTTCGGATCTGCTCCGCTGCACGAGGAGTCACTCCGGAGGTCAGATCCACGCCGCAGCCTTTTCATCTGGCCTCTCGGCTGCGGTTGGCTGCTGAGCCGAGACCAGTCACGCTCTCAAACAGGAAGTAGCTTTCGACACATCCGGTGTTCTGGTGTGAGTCATCACAGGCTGGTTTTACTGTTCAGTGACACAGACGGGTCTCTGCTGATGTGTCCAGAGCAGCATATTAATGTTGTTAATTAAAATATGAAAGAAAAGAGTGTGACATGTTGTTGGTGTCGTGTGTTCTCTCCTCTGATGAAGACCACCAGAAACTGTTTGATGAGGAACTAACCTGCAGTGGACAATGATTGGTCCAGGACCCGGGACGGGGGCTGTGATTGGCTGAGAGCTGGACGGTAGGAGGGATTTGCTGTACGTCTCGACCTCCTCCACCAGTCTCAGCAGCGGTGCAGTGCATTGTGGGATGTGGTGGTCGGGCCAAGAGGTGAACCAGTAGTGTCTGATGGGACGACGCTCCGCACAGAGCTGCACACACACACACACACACACACACACACACACACACACACACACACACACTCATGTTGATGCAGTAATGTTTAAGCACTTTGATGTTGCAGCTGGTGAATGTGTGTTTGCTGTACCTGGACCTCCATGTCAGTGATGGTGAACCCGTCTTTCTCTCGGCTGTCTTTCACTCGGAGCAGGAATCTGCCAAACTGACCCGTCTCTCCTTCCTCCTCCTTTTCCTCCTCCCTCTGCTCCTCATACTCCTCCTCCTCCTTCACCCTCCTTGTCCTCCTCCTCTCCCTCGGCTGTGGCCAGTACAGCTCACATTTCTGGAGTAAGACCAGAGACACTTTCAGGACAAGTCTGGAGTCAGGAAGGAAAGAGGAGAGAGGAGAGAGGAGACAGGAGAGAGGAGAGAGGAAACAGGAGACAGGATACAGGAGACAGGCGAGAGGAGAGAGGAGACAGGAGAGAGGAGAGAGGAGACAGGAGAGAGGAGAGAGGAGACAGGAGAGAGGAGAGAGGAGAGAGGAGAGAGGAGAGAGGAGAGAGGAGACAGGAGAGAGGAGACAGGAGAGAGGAGAGAGGAGACAGGAGAGAGGAGACAGGAGAGAGGAGACAGGAGACAGGAGACAGGAGAGAGGAGAGAGGAGACAGGAAAGAGGAGACAGGAGAGAGGAGACAGGAGAGAGGAGACAGGAGACAGGAGACAGGAGACAGGAGACAGGAGAGAGGAGACAGGAGAGAGGGGGAGTGGTGACTCCTCACCTCGTTGTTCTCCTTGAGTCTGGTCACCATCACGATGATGGAGCTCCTCTCCTGCCACACCATGTCCCAGAAGTCCCCCACCGTGTGCACCATCGGCCCCTGGGTGGCGATGTAGGACCGAGGAGCTCCTTTGTAACCCTGAAGATGATGTTGACATGGAACATGAACAGGTTCTGGTTCTACACCAACAGAACAGAACCCACTGAAAGCCAGACCAGGTGTTTACATGTCACAGTATCCTGATTGGCTGATAAACAAACTGAATAAATAAACTGACCTTAAAGGAAAACACAGTTTATACTGTTTACTCTGTTATATGTGGCGGACCCTGCCACCTCTCTAGCTTCAAACAGTGTTTTTGGACCTTCTTCTCCTCTGAGAGCAGCTTGTTGATTCGATGAAGGAGACAGTTTGTATTATTACTCATTAATATCGTGACTATTAAAATCCTGAGTTTGTATTTGCATTTATTTAATTCCAATTATTTATTTTCTCTGGTTGAATTTTTCATACTGTAATAAACAACGTTGGTTCGTTAATGACTGATAAGTCGTGCCAGATTAGAAATCACTTAATGATGAGAACCGTCACTTTGTCTCATCTGCTTCTAAACCACACAACATCCTCCACCTCATACGACAGGAAGTGAGCGACGACTGTTCATCAATAACAACCACAGAGTGGCCAATCAGCACGTCGCTAATACAAATGTGTTCATACACGCAGAAGAGAACATTGATCTCACTGGTGCTACACATCAACAGGTGTCTGCTCTACACACACACACACACACACACACACACACACACACACACACACACACACACACAGGGCTGAGGCTGCAGGGTGTGAGGGATGCGTGGGCCAGGGGGGAGGAGGGGGGTGAGCCAAGGACAAGTTACTTCCTCCCTCACTTCCTGTGGTTTTCCTGGTTGTCAGACTCCCACGCTGACAAACCGACGGCTCATATCTGAGCTTCTGTTTGTTGAGCTGTCCGATGTGTGCATGCACACACACACACACACACACACACACACACGCACGCACACACACACAGCAGAAACGAGAAGACGCCCACGCTGAGTGACAGCGCTGTCACACACTATCAGCTTGTTTTTCGTGTTAATAAAACACAGAAGGAAACATGTTTTTCTTCGCTGTCACTTCACTAATTAAATCGACGACTGAAGAGTAAAAAACAAAGTTCTCCTGATTATAGTTTTCACTGCTTTCTTTCCTGCAGTGCATCAAAACTACGAGTCTAAAGGTCTTTTGCAACTTTATAATGAGTCAGCTGGTTCAGTTCCACTTCTGACTGAACTTTGATGACTTTTCTTTGACGCCGTGATCGTTTGGTGTGAGAGCATCACTTTCTCCTCACTGTGGTACCACACGGATCAGTACTCGGCCCGCTTCTCTTCTCATTAATCTCCTCACAGGGTTTTTCCTACCACTGTTCTGCTGACGACCCGACGGTCTCGGCCCGACTCTCTCATATGTCAAAACAAATGATGGAGCAACATCTTCAACTCGGGTCGCAGCGATGCACCATGACGAAGGTTTATGTCGGCGTGAAAATCGATGGTTATCAGTCGGTTTGCTTATCTGTGTTGTCAGATTCTACGGTCATGAAAACAGGATATGTTTTCAAATGTATATTAACTTTCATGTCTGTTATCGTTTGAAATCATATTAAAGCGTCTGTTCGATGAGATCATTGTGGTATTTTAATACTTGTCCATTATGGCGAGACAGAGCGGTACATGTGAAGTGTGCTGGACGGGCTGTGTTGGACTGACTGTCCAAAGCTCCTCTAGCAAAACAAAGAGTCATCGTCAATCTGCAGCTGCATTTTATCTTTCTCTTCTTCTGACTGTTCAGTGTCGGTTTGCACAACGTCGCTTCCTCTCTTTTTGTCAGCATCTTTGCGGATGCAGCCGTCGTCTTTAAACAAACTTTAGTGGAATCGTCTCTGGTCCAAACCGACACGACTTTCATCCCATCACTTCTGGCGACCGAGACTCCTGCTGCTGCTTCATGCCTTCCAATGTTTTCAGTTAATTTCTTGATCTTGATTTTATTGGATTGCCTCGTGTGACTGCAACAAGTGTCTGTTGGGCTGAACATCGTGTCGACTTTTGCACAGGAACTGCTTCTGACACTGATTATGAACACTGTGATCTTTACGGTTGCGGTTCTGGCCGTGTACAAACAGTCAAACGTGCAGGATCAGTAGAACCACACAGTGCAGTCGTGTCCTGATCTGTTAAGAGCCAGTTCACACTAAACAGGAAGTTCCACAGCCAGAATTAAATGAACGATTCGTTCTGATCGAGATATGATTGGATGATACTACAGAAGAGGGGTGAGAGGTTCACATGTCCACAAACTTTCGTCCAGTTTTAACTCAGTGTGTTGATAACTTGATGTTCACACATTTCTTTCTTTGTAATCGGTGTAATTTGCTGTTTCACAGGAACACGAGAATCGTTTCCCACCAAAATAAAAACCCTGCAGGAGAAGCAGCTGACTCCACTCACCCTGATGTAGTTAGCGTTGATGTAGCGGTCTGGCCCCGCCTCTTCCTCTGGGCTCCTCAGGATCACCCGGCTCTCAGGGTCTAAACAGTGAACAACAAGGACAATGCTAAACAGGAGGGCGACAGTGTGGAGGGTGTTTGCAGTGGGACTGGGAGGACGGCGGACACTGACTGGGCAGGATGGTTTTGTATCGGTCTTTGATCATGTGACCTGGAACATCGAGCTCTGCGGCGCTCACAAAGTTCGGAGGAATCCTCTGTTGAGGAGACACAACACACACACCTGAGCACACACAGATACAAACACACAACACACCTACATCTGAGTCTGTGTGTGTGTGTTACCTGGTACTCTACATTCAGTGTGTTGGTGTCTATGGCTGCCTGCTGCAGCATCGCGTGTGTGAGCGGTCGCGAGGAGGTGTGAAGCAGCTGAAGCCACACCTCCTTCGGGGTGGAGACAGAGCAGACAGGCTCCACCCCCAGCGTGCTCACGTCCAATAGCAGAGAGAGGTTTGAACCCCGCCTACAAAAAAAATGCACAGTCAAGGAATAATATGACGGTTGTGAAAGAAAGTCTTTAAAGGAACAGTTCAGCAAAAAATGAAAACCTCACTCACTCAAGCACAAACTGATGTGAGAAGATGTAAATTACACTCTTTTAAACTAAAACTGACTGAAGACTTCATGTTAATAAAGGTTTAAATCTGGTCTGAGATCAGTTAGTGATGTGTTCTGTCCTGCAGACTGTGATCACAGCAGACGAGCTGATGGAGACATCTGATGTTTAAATCAAGTCTCAGCTGCTTCAGTTGTTCAGCAGAACGCTGCAGCTCTGTTTCACTGTGAAGCTCCAGAACTGTTGTGTGGACGACCACACGTCACCTGACTGGACATGCAGGTAACGTGACCTGATTTAAGTTTTTGGGTGAAGAGTTTATTTCAGACATTTGTAATTCATGTGCACAGTTTTAAACACTGGAGACATTTCAGAAAGCTGGGACAGTTTTGAAAACGTTCTTTAAACATTATAATATTTTTGATATTTTCTGTGTGTGTGTGTGTGTGTGTGGTTAACACCCACCTCTCCTGCAGACGGACTGAGGCTTTGCGAGGAGGCGTGGTCATAGGTGGGGGCGTGGTCGGGTCCTCAGCAGGAGGGGAGGCTGAGTGCACCGCCGACATGCTCATGGACTGTGTGTGTGTGTGTGTGTGTGTGTGTGTGTGTGTGTGTGTGTGTGTGTGTGTGTTTGAGTCGGTCTTAGCTAGCTGTTCATCTGTTCACCATGCTGCAGGAGAGAGAGGGAGCATTAACATTAGCGTGTCGTCACATCTGTTGAACATTAAAGGATCAAACCGCTGCTCAGTCACAACACCTGGAGTCTCATCAGGTTCTGTTCTGATCCGGAGTTCATCTGTCATCAGTTACTTCAAGACTTTTACTCAAGCACTATTCATACTGTCTCTTCTTTTAAACTCATATTTCAACACCATCTTCATTTTGACTCAAGTCCTTTTCACAGCATCCTGAAGGGATCATGACACAATCCATCCCAAAGTTCTGAATACATCTTTACTGAAATCTTTCTCAACGCAGGACTTTAACGTATTTTCTAGTTTTGGAGTGCCAGTGAAGGATGTGATCACCAGTTTCACCCCTGACATTTCAGCTCGAGGTTCCGTCAGTGTTTCCAGCAGCAGCAGCAGCAGTTTCTACTCGTCCTGATCAGTTCTCTAAAAACAGAATCGTGGATGGTACTCACCCTCCGTCCTCTGCACAGCTCTCTGCTCTCACCTCTAGATTTAATTTAGCTTCAGCTCAAACTTCTGTCTGTTCTGCGCTCACGTGATGCTTTTGTCATAAGTGAGCTTCCTTATAAAAAGCTCAGACTCCACGTGTCGCTCCAGACCGCTCGGTTTGTTGTTGTCGCCTCAGTGAAGGAAGTTTTGACATGACGAGTAAATTATTGATGCGATGACGAGGCGACTCCACAGATCTGTCATCAGCAGCAGCACAGACCAACTCAACCCACCGATGAGGAGATAACACACAGGCAAACAGTGTGTGTGTGTGTGTGTGTGTGTGTGTGTGTGTGTGTGTGTGTGTGTGTGTGTGTGTGTGTGTGTGTGAATGATTCAGTGTGTTTCCACATCAGTTCAGATCTGAAACGTTTCAGTGTGTCTCCATCGGAAGAGAGTTTCCTCACAGCAGGAAGTCAGCACACCCACGCTGACTCACGCACACACACACACACACACACACACACACACGCACACATCAGTACTGAAATAAAAGTGACATTGTTGTTGTTTTTTTTTATTCTTGATTGCTTTATAATAACTGGACCTCCATGTGAAGAGGCGGAGCAGTTTCAGTTGTGACTCGAGGCTTCTCTTCTCTTCAGTCCGTCTTCTTGTCTGCTCTTGTTTTTTCTTGTGTCATCGATCAGGTCCACTTTTAGAAAACAACAGTCCAATGTTGCCCAATTTACCAAGAAAGCTTGTGCAGCTGCCTCGTGTAGGAACCTGCTGTCGATACGTATCCCATCATGCAACAGTGGTGATGGCAGAGGATATTCAGAGGCTGTTATTTTGTTATTCTCTGCTGTCAGATCAACCTTTGATTATCCAACACGTGGTCTGTTACTGACACTAAGATGCTGCTGAGACCTCGCAGGTAAAGTGAAGCTTTGAGTTTTTATTGAACTATTTATCTGACAAATTGTTCTAAATTCGCTGGTCTCCCATTGATCAGCCACTGAAAAGACAGCTGACTAGAATCTGGAGGACTTTGGGCTGGAGCTCACCTGTTAGCTAACGTTAGCAGTCAGCTACACATGTAAACAGACCAAATCAAATCAAACGCTGATGAAAGGAAACAAAATGTCAGAAGCTGTCAACAGTCCACACATCGTTTCCTCCAGCAGAGGTTCAAATACTGATTCAACTGCTGAGTATCAAAGTCAGTCCCAGATATCGGTCCGGTTGATGACCCTGTAGTTCAGGTGTGTTCACGTGTGTTCAGGTGTGTTCTGAGTGGCTGTCAGTGATCACATCATTATAGCCTTGGTGTGGACTCCAACATCCAGCTGAGTTAGAGCCATTTCTAGAACATTATACTGATAGACTCTGTTGTGGTTCTTGGTGTGACGGATCAGTAGAATCAACACGTCCTCGCACCAAAATGACAGAACAGCTCGACTGTCTGTTGACTGATGCAGTGAACCAGCAACAGGAGAAACTTAAACACAGTTTGGTTGCAGTCGCAGTTTAGAGAAACATCTTGGTCACCTCTGAAACTTCCATCACAGTCGTGCCTACATTACCTGAGTAACTTCTGTTCTGTAAGTAAAAATAACTCATTGTGGACTAATAATGGCTGCAGCCTCTACAGGGCGCCGCCATCTACAGCTGGAAATATGAGTTGCAATAACCTGCTTTAATTTCTAACCTCCATGTGGATGATGAGGACGGACTTGTAACGCTGTGTTCAGACTAAATTGCGTCACACACGTGAGTTCGATCGATATATTATTAGTTTTTCTTGCTGTCACTCTCGCAGCATCCAGCTGGGTGAGTGTCAGCGTCTGGATGACGGCAGCTTCCAGCTCTACCTGAGGCTGACAGGTGTCCAGGTGATCAGAAGCTGAAGTAACAACATCACAATGTCGCCTTGTAAGAAGCCTGAACTCCTTCTCGTCGGCCAGATGACAAGATAACAACTTTTAAAATGTTTGTTCCCTGAATGGAGTTTGGATCGATCAGCTATGCTGTGCTGAAACATATTTCCATGACTTACCACGTAGTCCGACTTCCCAACTCTCTTTCCTCAACACCAGGCTAGTTTCTCTCCTTGTCTCTGGACAGCTGACATGTTAGGATAAGAGTCTGAGTGTCTGCTAACAGCCATGATTACTGGTTACTGTCTTCTCCTCCACTGTTGTTTGTCTGAACATTAGCGACTTTAACGTGATGACATCAGCGTGACTGTGAGCACCGACAGACTTTCATGTCACGCAAAATTCTCACTGGAGTTCAATGTTCTCATCTCACACAATGATGCAAATTTTGCATGTTTGCATCATTCACTTCTTTTCGTTGGCTTTGTATACGATTCGCCACAAGAGCATTTAATCATCAGCGTGCTGTTACAAACATTTCTGTGGACCTTTACTCTCATTTAGAAGAAGCTTCTGCATACATTTAAATAACAATCTCGACATTAGCTCTGCACACAAACACACACACACACACACACACACGTTCCCAGATCACATGAGTGTTTTAACAGAACTGAATCAATCAAGTGTTGATAGTAAACGTATTGATCAGGCTTACCAGGTATTTGACAGCCATGAGCTTCTGTTTTTGTGTGATTGAGGCCAGTAAGGTGTGAATCCTCCTCTGACTCTCTCCAAGTCACCTACAGTTCAACAACCACATGACTGACCTGAGAGCAGCTCACACATCACACCGACTGACAACTAACAAGAGAAGCAGTGGAGAGAAGAGAGAGATCTCTCTGCTTCGTCTGTCTCGCCCTCTTTACATGAAATCGATGACAAACTGGGGCAAGAAGAAACAAGTAAAGGAGAGAAAAATGGAGTGAGAGGGAAAGTGATAGTGAGGAAGAGAAAGTCAGAGAGAAGAGGCAGCAGGAACAGACATGTCCTGTTTTTCTGGCCGTTATTACCCTGATTCAATGTGTTCAGGTAGAGAGAGAGAGAGGGAGAGAGACACCTGAGGGGAGAGAGAGAGAGAGAGAGAGAGAGAGAGAGAGAGAGAGAGAGTGAGTCAGTGAGCGAATGAAAGGATAGATGGAGAGATAATAGAAGAGAGGAAGAGAGATGCTCCAGGCGTTGATTATCAACACACCAACAACAGCTGCTCATGAATCATTCATGTCAAATCATACAACACACAGCTAACAGCGCACACACACACACACACACACACACACACACACACTCGTACATCCTAACACAAACATTAGGACCTGACAGTTGCGTTGTTTCCCCGCAGAGGAAATATTTTTATAAGCAAACACTGACTCAACCTCACACCTCCGCACTGTTTTCACCCGTCAGCCCAGAAATGGAAAGTTGAGTCCTTCTGAACTACAAAACCCAAAACTTCAGCTCACAGGTCGGCGAGCGATTGAGTTTTCCTGACAGTCCCAGCAGGGGGCGACAACGACGGGAACAACGACGGGAACAACGACGGGAACAACGACGGGAACAAAGAGGCCAACGTAGAACAAACAGCTGTGAAGTCGACGTCTGGAGGAGGCTGAGGACTGATGAGAGCCTTTCGTCCCACGTCTCCTCACTCCAACTGATCATTTTATTTTTGGTGATCGTCACCAAAATTGAACGCTGATTTATTCCGTCTTTGAATCTTTCACTAGTTCTGTCCAGGCGACGTTGTTCTTTTCAACCAAGAAAGTTTTTATGTCAGAGATTTAAAGAACAATTAAAGCTTCCAGTTTCCATTTAAATGTTTTTTGATTTTCGAACTTTTCAAATGATCATTTCACATTTTAAATTTGCTTTAATTTGAATCACAGTCTGATCATTCCTCCACGATGACCTCTTTAATTCTCTATTCTATCCAGACTGCTTAGTTCTGACTGAATTTATATTGTATTGATGCATTGATTTTAATCACGCCGTCTTTTACTAAACTAACCTGACTGCAACACAGCAGCTTCGTCTCCGGGAGATAATGTGAGCAGTTATTGTTCCTGCAAACCACAGACGCGTTTTCCACGAGCACCAGACGTGTCCACTCACATCCTCATTATATGATTATCAGCCACTTTATCACAGCGGGGGAGGTGTTATTACAGCCAGCGAGGCAGCAAGACAGCTGACCACAGCTCCAGTCACACCGCTGGATATTTTTAAGGACTCCTGCAGACGTTTCCTGCTGTTTTTGTGGCGACAAAACACTAACCAGGTGGTTTCTGTGCCTAAAACTAACTCAGAAATAGAAAACTTAACCCAGCTTTTACTTCTAATCTGTGGCTCTCCAGAAATATAGTTAGCAACATTTATTCTGGAGATCGAGTCACTCAGAAAACTGAAAAAAGGGAAATATTTTTTGTTGATTTTGTTGTAAAGTTTTGTTTAAAAGTTTGAAATTATGTTTGGCGGTGCTGTTATCACAGCCAACATGGCTGCCAAACAGCCGACTGCAGCTGGAGTCAGATCACTGAATGTCTTTAAGACTCCTGCAGACGTTTCCAGCTGTTTTTGTGGTGACTAAAGCAGATGTTGTAATCCAAACCTCCATGTTTTCTAACTTTAACCAAGTGGTTTTACAACCTGAACCCATCCGGAGCATCAGCAGCGCTGTGACAAGAAAGAAATGATAGAAAATTCAACCTAAACAAGCGAAACTACTCATCTGTATTAACTGTGGTGATCAGGTTGTTTAATCGCAGCTCAGATGCAGAGCTAATGTTCGTTAGCTGATGAGCTGCTGCTGATAAAATCTGCCAGGTCTAGACTGACTAACTTCAGAAACCAGCGTATAGATTGTCATTCATGATAAGAAAGCTTTTCTCCCTCAACCATCACATCTTCAACAAATCAGGTAAAAATTCACCAGATTCACATAGAAAAATGTTCAAGAAAGTGAGCAAACTTCTTGGATCCGTCTCTTTTTCTGGATCAGCACTGAAAGTTAACGAGCTCTGATCTGAGTGGTGGAGGAGTTTTTGTTTAATCCTGCTGTCCAACCAACAAACCAACACATTTCAAAACGAGCTTCAGCTGGAGTTAATAAAACAGAGAAAACTGTTGTGATTGGCTGATGAGCAGCTCGTCACAGTACGAAGTGCTTGTTCTGATAAATGTCATAATTTATAATAAATGAAATCATCGTTCATGTTGGAGCAGCTGAGGATCATCTCCCATCTGATCCGCCTCCTCACACAGTGAGAACATATTATTACACTGAAATATAACCTGATGATCTGACACTTTATCTGTGCTTATTATCATATAACATCATCTTCATAAAGTCTACAACTACTTTTCCTTTTTCTAAAAGTAATCAGATTACCTGTAAATACTGCTGTAGTGACTGAGCTCACACTGTATTCAGCTACATCCATTCAAACTTATCTGTCAGGTGACCAAGTTTTCATCTCCCCTCTTCTTCCTCACCTCTTCGTGTCTCGTCTCGCTGCTTCCTCCTCGTCCTCCTCGTCCTCCTCGTCTTCTTCTTCTTCTTCTTCTTTTCGGTCCTCGTCTCTCTGCTCTTCTTCCTTTTCTCTCATCTGTTGCTTTCTGTCGTTTTTTGTCTTCACTTCTACCTTCTTCGCCGCCACTTCCTTTTCTGCACCCACCCACTCTCTCATTACCACACACACACACACACACACACACGCACACACACACACACACACACACACACACACCAAACTGTTTCGCACACACAAACACTTTCTATTCCCCTCATTCAAGGTTATGGGTCCCCTTTAGACTGCACGCCACGGGCTTCAGCATCGTGTGTCTGTGTGTTTGTTTTCATGTGTGTGTGTGTGTGTGTGTGTGTGTGTGTGTGTGTGTGTGTCTGTGTGTGAAGCCATCAGCAGTGTGTCACAGTGGGGCTGTATAAACTGATTTTCCTCGTCTCGCTCTCTCCAGCTGTCAGATGAGCAGCAGCAGGATACAGTCCTACTGGGACGGGGAAGCTAACCTGCTAGCGTTATTAGCGGTCACCATAGAAATGAAATGAGATGAGCAGATAACGGCCCTGTGGGGAACCTTTCAGCAGGTTTGTTCAAAGCTGTGACGCACAACTTCGTGTGTTGCTGCTCAGAGAACTGCTGTCGGTTAAGAACACTTAATAATAATCATTAGAAATTGCTCTGGAGTTTGAACCTTCTGTGACACGTTGCACTGAGAAGAAGAACAAGACAGACAAACAACATGGAGGACGGAACAAAGAGACAACAGGAAGGATTACACAACAAGATGGCCGGTCACGATACAACGATGACAAGAAACAGAGAGCTGAAGCCCCGCCCCTTCCTGTCGACCTCGTGGGACCTGATATCGCCAAAGAATTGTTGAGTAATCAGATAAAGTATTGATCCGGTCTGATCTGGGTCATGAGTCTCACACATGACGTTTGTCAGTTTGTTGTCATTAAAGTCAAACCTCATGTAGTTTTGTATTGAAGCTCAGTGAACTACGTCGTCTCATCGACACGGCACCAGAACCAACATGCAGCCAACTGGGCCAGAAAAGGTTCTGAACAAGATGAACGTCATAGTAAATCTGCAGTTCTGGTTCTGGTTCAGTTCTGTGAGGGGAACAGGAAGGGGCGGGGCTTCACTTTTCTGTGATGAACAGCGGCGCGTGAAGCCCAGGACGCTCCACCTCTGGTTTAACGCCCCCTAGTGGAGATAAGATCATTCAAACCAGACGTCACATCAGAAAGAGTGATTCAAATTCTGACAGTGAAACTATTCACTGTTTTACAGATGCTGCTTCCAGGATGTCAGCTCGTGGGAAAACTAAAGCTTCTAAGTACACGTACCAGTACCAGTACCAGTACCAGTACCAGTACCAGTGGAGCAGCTGACAGTAACCTGGCAGTGTGCAGAGAGAAGTGTGCTGCAGGTGTGTGGCCCGGTATCGCTCCAGCCAGCAGAACGCCACGTCCATCCTCACCAGGCGCCTCTGAAACATGAAACATGAAGTTTTTATTTCAATATTATTCAGTGAAAAACTACAGAATTCTTTTACAACATGTTTTCACAGACTGGAAGAATATCTAGTAATCTGTGTTGTCAGCTGGATTTCTGACGTCTGGAGCAGAATCTGGGTTTCCACTTTGTGTTTCAGCGTCGATGTGTCGACATCCTACATCAGTGTGTTGGAGTCAACACAGCTCAGAGGTCAGTTTGACTGATGGAAGCTGAAACACAAACCCTCCGTCCTGTCACTGCTGCTTCATGTGAGGACAAACTGACAGAGTGTCAGTTAATGTGCAGCTTGTTGTTGAGCAGAAGAAGCAGCGACTCGTTAACCTTCGCTCTGATTACTCTGCTTCCTCTGCACATGAAGCCTCTCCTGTCGCTGTAACTACTCTCTATGCTGTCTGTTTATTGCTCTGCTCTCCTCCACCGTCGTTTACCTATATGACACTCTGTACGTTGTGTCTCATCAGCGTGTGGTTTATCTCTAAAGCTCGTCTGCACACCAGATTTCCCCGGTGAACAATAAAGGCAGAACGACTGAATGATCAGAGTGAGAAGTCGGTGGACTCCGGTGGCTCCCTGTGAAGCCGTGTCATTAGTTTCTATGGTAATTCAGCGCTGCCACGGAAAACAATTCACTGTAGACTCACTGCTGAAATACTTTAATTCATCTGCTAATGACACCGGAGCAATTACACCACCATGTGTGTGATAATGGGAGATGGAGTGAGAGACAAAATGAGAGCAAGAAAGAAAGAAAGAAAGAAAGAAAGAAAGATTGGATCGCAGAAAAGAGGAAGAGTAGTTGGCGGCTGCAAGAAAACAGGAAGTCAGAGAGGAGAGAGATAAAAGAGGAGGAGGAGGAGAAGAAGAAAAGAGAGATGTGGCGTGAATGAGAGTGAGGAAGAGGAAGAGAAGAGACAACAGATGGAGCTGGACCTGTTGTCTCAGGCGCTGCACCAGACTCCAGTCATTTTTTTAGTGATTTAAGCCTGTTTCCTCCCAGAGAAGAGTGATATGAGTGTATAATCATCTATCATATGTCAGCTGCAGACTGCTGTACTGTACATCAGCCTCCATCCAGCTGCATCGTTTCATTTACACCAAACCGTTTTTGAGAACCACTGTCACTTTCCACCAGAATGAGCAGGTCTGCACAGGTTCAGCTGACTAAACTTTGCCTGTTGCCTCCATTCCTGACGACGTGACGATGTTACGTTGATCACCGGTTTGCACATTTTACTACAGGACCACATATCATATGTGATATCATGTTCACAGTACGTTTCTTACATGAGTTTCTCGGAACATTTCCAGCCGAGTTTGTGGGACCAAAACACTTTTTTTTGCCGCTGGTGCCGACAGAGAGACTTGTAATAATCAGACCTTGTGACGAATCTTGTGACAAGGTGAAGCAACTAAAATGGGTGAAACTCGATATCACATCTCACAACCACATGATGAGCACAACGCTGTGACAAGAGAAGAACTGAACACTGAACATAAAGAAACATAAAGTTTGAACGTCTCTGGTTCAGCAGAGAGTACTGGAACATCAGGAGAATAAGATTCATGTCAAAGGTTTCTGCAGTGTGTAAAACCACAAATTATTTTTTCCTGTTTGTCAGCAGGTGTTATTGATCGTTGCCATGGAAACACAGATAGACCGGGGGGGTGGGGGCGGGGTCTGTGAACTTTTTGAAGCCTGAAATGACTCAATCATCAAATCACAAGAGAAACAAACTGATTTTGTTTTCACAGCAGTTCTTCCAGCGTGGAGATCCTTTCAAACAAATATTTTAGTTTTAAATAAATCTGCTCCTGAAAATAGAGACAGATTTGCTCTGAAATAACATTCTGAATAACATGAGCAGCAGAGAAAGATGAACTGACTGTCAGCTGTCAACGACCGGAGGAGTTTGTTCCTGTAGTTCACAGTTTGTCCACATGGCGTCGCCTTTTCTCTGGATATAATATGTAACGTGTCAGTAACGAAGGATTTGTGCCACATCAGATATATTTTTATATTAACATTTATCAGACGCTTTAGTCCATAGTGACTTACAGTGATTCATACATTCTGCCAACCAGCACACCAGGAGCATCTTGCCCAAGGACACTTCAGCATGCAGACCAGGAGAACTGAACCAGCAACCTTCTGATAACAAGACGCTGGCTCGTCCCCTGAGCCACAGCCATCTACAGTGGTGGTCACTGAACACTGAAGACAACATCTCCCATGATCCCTCACTGCCTCATGGCACTACATGTGGTCCCTGATGTGATGGGGAGCCCTCTAGTGGCAGAAGTGACAGTCTGCATGTTTAAATGTACAGAAGCACGAGTATGTGAGGACATCTTAACTCTGCTTGGGAAACTGTTCAGTACTCAGTTACTTTGGAGGACGAACAGTAATCAGTAGGAAAATTCAGATTCCTCAACCAAACAACAAATTCAGTTTCCTGTGACGTCCATCGACCACTGAACACTTCCATCTGTTCATCTCTCGTGTTGCCTCGTGTTCTGTTTTAATGTTTGTTTCTGTGTGTTTGACTAGAAAAAAAGCTTTCTGCATGTGCAAATATTATATTATCAGACTGTGACAGATATTGGTGTAATTAATTTGTATGATTTATTATGTGTGTGTATATACTGTATATATATATATATATATATATATATATATATACAGTATATATATATATATATATATATATATATATATATATATATATATATAAAAATATATAGCCCAGAGTGAGAAATCTCATCAAGTGAACCTCAGGAGAAGCTCATGGAGGCCACACTGAGACACTGAGAGTGATCCTTCCCACCTGCACTTCAAGCTTTCACCCAGCAGGGGGTGCTACAGATGAGCAGGAGACGTCACAGTCTTTCTGTTTGTCTGGCCAAATGCAGCTGCAGCTCTGAATGCTGAGCTTCCATATAATAAACTCAGAATCTTGTGATGTGAGTCGTCGTTTATCAAAGCAAGAAACTGTCAGGACCCACAGATGAAGTCATTTACTGTAGATTTCAAAATGGACTTGAACTGAACTCAGTGTCCCAGAATTCACCATTCTGAACACCAAGGTGGAAAATTCAGCTTTGAGCCGCTTTTGGTCAGTGAAACAGACCCCCTGCTGATCCGACAGTCTGAACTCCAGCACCGTCCTCGTTCCATCTCTCTTACTTGACGCCTTCTACTCCTTTGACTTCTTGTCATCCAGGGCTCCTCCTCCTGCTGTCTATTTAATATTGTACAAGAGTGAATGTTCCAAAATCCTTCAACCATTACAGATGTTATGGCAAATGTGGTTGTAGTTATTAAATTAATTATTAATTATAGTTATAAATAGTTTTGTACCTTTTTATGAGACTGATTTAGTAAATTAGCATTTCCCCCTTTTCATAATTAATAATTATCCCTGATAATCATTCAGCCCCTGATCAGAGATCAATATCTGGGATCGATCAGTAAGGTAAGTGTTGATGATGTCATGGAGAACTTCATCCTTTGACTGACTGATCGTCTCGACTGTGAAGAAAGAAAGAGAGAAGATGTCAACAACAATAATAATAATACTTTTATAATATACTTTGAAAACTTTCTGTCGTGTCACATCGTTCCTGTCAAACTGTCTCTGCTGCCGTCAGCTGATCACATTCAGTTCTGCTCCACATGAAATTCTTCACCTCCTCAAGTTTTCCTTGTATGGATTCTGTTGTATTTCCATAAAGTTCATTCTGGAAATCAAAAATCATCAATCAGATAACTACAAGTATCTGAATCAGCCCAGTACACACACATGGTGTACATATCTGAAATGTTGTTTTTCATAAGGAAAGTAGCTTTTCAATGTTAAAACAGCCACCTGAACTTTTCAGTTTTGTGGATATTTATTCTGCCTGGTGAGAATACGTTGATGGATAAGAACACGACTCCTTTAAACGTTCAAACAGGATAATTCCTCACTCAGAAACATACCTGTCGTCCTGCAGCAGGAGGGGATATTTCTCCAGATCTTGTTGTTCTCTTGTTCTCGATGTTTTGTAGTTGTTGTGGATCACTAAGTGTTGGTTCACATCTTCTTATTACTTCTTCAACAACATGAAAAAAACACTCTCTCCAATCCTTTTCATTTTTCTTTTCAGTAAAAGCTTTAGTCAGCATTTCTTTTGCGTCTGCCCTCAGGATCTCTTCCAGAACATTTTCCTCCTCTTCCAAAATCATCATCATCAATGATAGCGAAGAGCAAAAAGAAACCAATAACCTGAAAAAGAAGCAACAATGACGTTTATAAGCACCAACACAGGCTGACACGATGGTTTAGTGTGAGAACACTCACCTTTGAAGAGTTTTTCAGTGCAGCGATGACTGAGCCTGTTGTTCAGACTGATCATTCTGACAGCAAACACATCAGTCTCCATCGATGAGCACAGAGGGAACCCACAGCAGACCAACTAACACTGCCTTCAAAACGTGACGGAGTAAAACCCATAAAAATGGGCTGCAGCAGCGTCCACACAGTGAACACAGTGTTGAGCGACTGCGTAGTCTACAGATACAGGTGCAGTTATGTTTCCAGATTCTCAGAAACTTCTTGTCCATCCAGCGTATCAAGACAAATATGATAAAAAATGGCAGACACATGTATAAACCACACTGAGCCTGCTGTGGTTCGCAGGTGCACATCACATCTTTTCTGAGCAGAACATTGTAAGAAAAGGTCACGATGACGGTGGTGTAGATGCTGAGTTTCTTCATCATTTACTTCATCTCTGGTTCATCAAGCTGGACGTGTTTCATCCAGTCAGCACGACTCCTCTGCGTCAAGAAATCAAGTGCATGAGTTACAACCAGCAGAGAACCGTAGGAGACCTGCTATGATCCTTGATCAGAGCACTGTGGTTCAGAATTCATCTGTAAAATGTTAGAATTAAAATAAATGCAGAAACTAAAGAGAAGTTACTCGCTCCTGATCTGTATGAATACAGTGTTTGACAGGATCAAATGCAGAGAACGTTACCACTACTGCTACTGCTACTGCGATTTTATATAGAAGACAAAATCACCAAATATAACGAGGATGAGTCGGCGTGACGGTCGTCCGTCCTGACCGAGTCTTCAGTGAACAGGGTCCTCTGCTTACTGATGGTGATGATGTGATTATGTGATGATTATTATGGAGCATCTATCCAGGATCCATGGTGGGTCAGGATCTCAATCACAACACATTATAACTGCATCATGTGAATATAAACAGCATGCTGAGACGTTTTCAGAGTTACAGTAGGAAACATGAAAAACACAGTCTGATGTTTTCCGTCACGCGTCTGTTGGTTCCACACTGCGTCAGTCAGGTGTGTCTGAGTTTCTCTCTGTTCCAGCTCCTCACGCTGCTCTTCACACCGAACACACCTTCACCACTGATCAGCAGCCTGAAGATAACGGTTGCGAATGATTTACTCTTGTGTGTGTCATTGGGCCAAAATGTGCTCCTGGTGACAGGAACTTTGTATCAGCAGCAGCTCTGAGTGCTTAGTCTACAGACAGACGTGAAGCAGAGAGCAAAAAGTAGGCAGAGTTTGAAGACGGTGTAAAGAGCTCATGGTGAAGGATGTCAGAGGAGCTGAAGGCACTACAGCTCCAACTGAACAGGACTGTAACTGTGCTGAACTTACAAGCAGGCCCCGATGATGAAGGATGAGTCTGAGACAGCGTTTCACAAAGTTAATAAAGTCTGAGACATTTTGTGAGGGAGTCTGGGGACTTTCTGTCTCTCTTCCTCTCCTGGCTGTTGTTGCTACTCTGACCTGGAATATGTTGCTGTTTAATTTACTGTCTGCTCTCTATATGTTATCATCTGTTCATCCATCCATTCATTATCTTCCACTTTCTTAAACCTGCTGTTTAGGAGTAAAGAAACGATCCATGTCAGACTGGAGCGACTGTCTTTGAACAGAGCAGGTGGGCTGAGACTTTACTTACCACCCACCTGTGATGCTG
Organism: Acanthopagrus latus; assembly: GCF_904848185.1. NCBI lineage: Eukaryota > Metazoa > Chordata > Actinopteri > Spariformes > Sparidae > Acanthopagrus > Acanthopagrus latus. The sequence continues at coordinate 911,745 of NC_051045.1, read as the reverse complement.
TGCTGAGTTCTCTCCCCAGACAGATTAACAACCATTCACACCTGAGCTCACCTACATGACAACGACCCACAAGTGGCCTTAACCAGGTTACAGATGTTCACACTCGCGTCAGGTTGCTGATGTTGTGACGAGCGATCACAGAGAGCTTCCACGCTTTTCACCTCGATTATAGTTTGATGACAGAAAACAAAATACTGATGGCTGAATCCTCAGCACAGAAAACATAAAGCACGATGGAAACATTCGTTAATTTAAAACTGTCATTAACTGCTGGAGGAGTTTGTCCCTGTAGTTCACAGTTTCTCCACATGGTGTCGCCTTTTCTCTGGATATAATGTGACATTTACTGATTATTTATAGTTGTGCTCCACAACATTTCAGAGGTAATATTTGACTTTTTTCCTTACAGAACGTAGAGTTAGTAAGCTTCCATTAAAGATACAATATTTCAAACTTAAAACACGAACTTGTCTGAGAACATTTGTGACACGTCAGACTGATTTGAGTCCAAAGTGACTTACAGTGATTCACACAAACATTCACACACTGATGGTGGCGGCTGCGGTGCAGGACGCCGACCAGCACATCAGCAGCAGTCTGGGGTTCAACATCTTAACTCCAGTCACTTCATCTGTACATAGTCAGTGGTTGTTTGCTGATACATCAATTCAAGTCTCACACATATATGTATATATATATATATATGACCTTTAATTATACACTGTCTGATGAACAACATGAAGCAAAAATAACATATTAACAATTTTAAAAACTTGAATTAATTTGAGCAGCTTCCTGTTTTGGATTTTCTTCTACGTAAAAGTGACCTGATGCATTTCACAGGCCAGAGTTTGTCCAAGTATTAGACCAACAAAGCTGCTAAGAGTCCAGATGCTAATGACAAAGACAGATGAAGTTCAGCATGCAGCCGGCAGGTGTTGGTTATTTACCTGCTCTGCTGCTGCAGGACGTCCAGGTGCAGTTTCATCTTTAATTAGTTCAACAGCAGCGTCGAAACAATCGTCCCAGTTTGCTCCGCTTATTTTTTCCTTGATTTTTTCAGTCAGTTGTTCTTTTGCTTCTTTTATCAAAATCTCCTTCAGAACCTTTTCCTCCTCCTTCAAAATCATTTTGTAATATAGTTTTTTTCTGTTGTAACAACAACTTGAATCATTACAGCACTTCATCCATCTGAATAACGACACCAAGGCCGTGACTGAAAGAGCACAGAAGAGCAGAGAGAAGCCGATAACCTGGAAAAGAGGAAACAGAGATTATTGTCTAACCGCAGCGCTCACAGTGGCCGATCTTTGGTTAATGCAGAATCTGAGTTTGGGTTAAAACATTGACAGTGAGGATCCATAGTGGCCGATCACAGCTGCTACTGGACCTTTACAGAGTTCTAACACAGCACAGTGTGCAGGAATGTGCACATCTGTACAGACACAACTTCATGACGACTCTCTGTGCACTCACACTGTGCACATGCTCCCCTGTTGAGCTGATACTGTACTCTTCTCATTAAGTGAAGAGGTATTTAATTAAACAGAATTATCCGTAACCTTTGTTCTCATTATGAGGAAAACAAGATCCAGGATCTCAAGGTAATGAACAAAGTCAAGTAATTACAACCACGGCTGCTGTCAGCCTCTGGTCAGCGCAGCATTACTGTGTTCAGATCATTCGTACAGGTAAAACACAGATCTGATGGAATAACAGCACACAGAAGCTGATGATGTAAAACTAAATTACTCACCAAGGAGCAGTTTTTAAGTTCCGTGATGATGATCCGTTCCTCAGGCGTGATGTCACTCTTGTCTTTGCAGGCTAACTGCGCCTGGTTTTCAGAACCATTGTTCAAACAACAAACGTACCAATCTCCATCAATGAACACAGACACGATCCACAGCAGGCCGATGAAAGCTGCCTTGAGAATGTGATAAAATAAAATGCAGAGAAGGTTGCAGCGATCTGAGCTGGTGGAACACGTGTAGTTCAAGACTCTCTGAAATGTCTTTTCTGTCCAGAGTTGTAAAACAAATACAATGAAAAACGGCAGAGTCATGTAAACGATGCAGGCAGTCTTCTGTTCTCCACACGTGCACTCCAAACTCCTGTCGAGCACCACGTTGTAAATAAAAATCACGATGACTGCGATGTAGGTGCTGAATCGTTTGAGAACTTGTTTTGGAAAGAATTTCATCTTCGGTGCAAAGTTTGATTGTGCTGCGAGCTGAGCGGCTGAATGTACCTACAGGAAATCACACTCGCACTGTTTCTGAAGCAGGTCTGCAGTGTAAGTTCAAAGCAAACCAGAGCTGCAGCGTTCTGCCAAACAACTGAAGCAGCTGGAGACTTGATTTAAAACAGAGAAACAACCAGAGAAACATCAGAAGTCTCCAGGCAGCTCGCTGCTGTGCTCCATGTCTGCAGGAGCCCGGAGATCACAAACTCATCGGGAGAGTAAAATTATTGCATCTTAAGATGAAATTTTCACTGTCGACGACTCTTTCAGAATCAAAACTTCACTAACTGCAGTTGAATCCTGTTTTATTGAACTGTTTAGCTGTGAAAACAGAATATTTGTGACCACATGGCCGCTCCACCTCATTTTTAACTTTCGCACGTGTTGATCGGGGCAGAGTATTGAAGCGTGGAGCTGTTATTCTATGTATGAATAGTTCAGTGAATACTGCACACAGCATGTTTTGAATCGGTGCTGCATGAGTAACAGGAGTTCTGGCTGTTCTGAAGTGAAGAACGAGTGACATCTATAATACAAAATGTTCATGTCACTTATTTTCTGGATGATATTTTCCAAGTGATGCAGATTTAAACTGTGTGTGTAGTTCAACCAATAATAATCTTTGTATCTTTGGTTACTGAAACGTAATAAAAGTGTTTATTATATTAAATCTTCTGTGTCTGGGAAAAGACTCTGATAGGATGTTTCACGGTGGCCTCAGACTCTGTTGTGTTCCTCTGCTGTCAGGATCAAGCTGTTGTTCTAATGCTGAATACAAACAAAATGTTTTACAACAGATTTAGTGTTTGAAGATGGTACAAAGAACGCTACAGTGGCAGGAGATTCACACCAAGCTCACGTGAGAAAAAGAAACCACACATGTTGTGGTTCTGTGAGCTGAACGCTTCTCACAGTTGTGTTACTGCAGATCTGCAGGAGCACCGTGCCAAGCTTTCTGTTTTTGTACCGTTTCTGCTCTGTGGACATCTGCAGTGTAGCTGCCGACCGTCTGAACAAGCCAAACCTGTTCGTACGCTCGTCATCTCTGTGGCACCGTCGGCGTCTGCTGACAGTCTGCTGCTCTGAAGGTAAACCAACATGAAACCATGCATTTCCTGTTTTATCATGGTACTGTTGAAACACACTGAGGGTTTTTTTAGGTTTGGTTTGTTTCTGTTGATCAAATGTTTTCTAAAAAACAAAACAAAACAAAAAAATCAGGTGGTATGAATATTCAGCAGAAAATATGAAGTGAAGGATTCTGTGTGAGGCCTCCTGATGGATTTTCCCTCGACGTCACTATCAGTGTGATTTTCACCACAATATTCTGCTTGAGAAAGACGTTCAATGCGCCTGCAGAAACAAAATGTTTAAACCTCAAATTACAACATGTCACCATTTACCTCAAGTCATCTATTTATCATGAGTTCTGTGAGGAAGATGAGCTCAATATTTCCATGTTTTACTGTGACCTAGAGGCAACATGTGGTGTGGTTTTATTTCAGAAGCATGAAGACTGAGCACATGAGATCACGGCAGGTTGCAGCAACAGAAGTGAAGAAGCCACAACAGCGTCAGTGAGAAGCGTCCGTCCTCCACCAGGGAGGTTTGCTCATCACTTCAGCAGCGACCAGCAGAATCAAACTTGGCACCAAAGATGAATCACATCTTTTCAAAATTCATTCTCAAAGAACTCAGCTCTTACTTCATAGTCATTGGAATTTTTGTTTACAATGTTGTGCTTGAGAGGGATTTGGAGTGTTCTTGTGACGGGCGACAGGATTACTGCCAAACATACATGGCTCTGCCATTCTTTATTCTATTTGTTTTACAGATCTGGATGGACAAGACCTTTCAGAGAGCCTGGAAATATATATGTGTCTGTACATGTGTACAGTGCTGCAGATCAGAAAACAAATGCAAATATATCCTGGTTTTGTTGTATCGCATCATCAAGGCAGCTGTGATCAGCCTGCTGTGGGTCGTATCTGTGTACATCGATGGAGACTGGTACGTCTGCTGTCAGAATTCTGAGTCTGAACAACATCCAGACTTGGCCTGCAAAGTCAAAAACAAGAACGTCACACTGGAAGAACAAAAACTCATCGCTGGACTTAAAGGTTACTCCTCGGTGAGTTTTCCTTCATACACATCATGACAGTCTGTGTTTCTGCTGTTTTACTGCTCATCACATCAGTCTGTGTATCATCTGAACACAGTTCTGCTGAACTGAGGCTGAGAACAGCTGAGGTTGGAATAATCATATCTTATTTATTATCTTGAAAACATAACATGATAATTTAGTCACCATCTGTTTAAAATGACAGTTGTTCTCCTGAGATAACAAAATGATTATATTATTGAACTGGTCTTCATGTATTAATAGTAAAGCAGCAGCTGCAGGATGAAGAGTGGACACAGATTTTATTTCCTATATGATATATGGACAGTCACTTTGTGCTCCATGATTGTGGGGTCAGGCCTGATGGGCTCAGGATCTTTTGTAAACTTCTGATCTCAAGAGTAAAATTATTGCATCTTTTGTTATTTAATCCTTGTTGCCTCTTTTTCAGTCCATCGGCCTCTGGATCATCTTTGGTGCCGTTCTCACAGCTGCCTTAATGTCCCTGTTTAGATGGATGAAATGCTGTGGCAAATATTCCGGTTGTTGCAGAGAAATTAATTATTACAAAGTGATTCTGAAAGAGGAAGAAAATGTTCTGAAAGAGATTCTGACAACAGCAGCAAAAGAAAAGTTGACTGAAGAAATCAAAACTAAAATAGAAGGTGATCCGTGGACAGAGTGTTTCGACGTGGCTGAAGAACTGATTGACAACAACACTGAACCTGCTGCAGCAGCAGTAAGTCAGGTAATGAATCCACCTGCTGCCTCCATGTTGAGCTTCTTGTCTTTGTTACTGTCATCTGGATCTTTAGGTTCTTTGTTGGTCCAACACTGAAATATCTCAGCAGTTATTTGATAGATCACCACAAACTTTACACAGACATTCATCCTCCTCAGAGGATCAGTCCTAGTTAGTTTGGAGCTCTGACACTTTTCTCATCACAACATTACTAACAGAACATCATTTTGAGTTTTTATTGAAAATTAAATCTGTTTAACAGATTTAATTGTTAGTCACAGGCTTAATTGTTACACTTGACTGATTTTCCCTTCTGAAACTCTTTGCAGGGGACTCTTCAAATGGAAAAACTGAGGCTGCAGGTAAATCTGTCTGTGAGCTTCATGTGTCTTTTTCATCTGGAGTTTTAGTAGTTTTGTTGTTTTTTTCTACTTAAATAAAAGTTGTAGTTTTCTAGTTCATCACAGCTCTGCTAATTGAAGTGCTCTTGTTTAGTTGTTGTATTAATAAGGTGGTGAATAATTAATTATCTTTACAATAAAAGCTTCAAAGATTATGTTAATGTGATTTCATTTGTTCTCGTTTCCTTTCTGACTCTGTGAAACTCTTTGCAGGTGGAAAAACTTCGTGCTGAAGTACAGAGACAAGAGGTAAATCCATCCGTCCGTCCATGATGAGAGTTTCAGCCAGAACTGTTCAGTGTCTAAAATCTAAAACTGTATTTTTCAACCATCTAATTAATAATTTGGTGGACAGATCGATGAGGAAGTGAAGAATTTACAGAATGTCAACGTGCGTCTGATTGGCTGATCTAGTTCATCATCACGCCTGTTTTCTAGTGTTGCTGTCTCCTGATTGGAGGACACTTACAGACTCAGCTACTATAGGAGGGTTATAATGTTGTTGTCACACTGATACAAACTGCATGTGGCTCTATTTCTGAAGCCTTTACAGCTTCAGACCAGACAGCCGGACACTTCAGAGCCGACATCCTCAGGAGGAGCAACAGGAGGAGGAACAGGAGGAGGAACAGGAGGAGGAACAGCAGGAGGAACAGGAGGAGGAACAGGAGGAGCAACAGGAGGAGGAACAGGAGGAGGAACAGCAGGAGGAACAGGAGGAGGAACAGGAGGAGGAACAGGAGGAGGAGCAACAGGAGGAACAGGAGGAGCAACAGGAGGAGGAACAGGAGGAGGAACAGGAGGAGCAACAGGAGGAACAGGAGCAACAGGAGGAGCAGGAGGAGGAACAGGAGGAGCAACAGGAGGAACAGGAGGAGGAACAGGAGGAACAGGAGGAGCAACAGGAGCAACAGATCAGGTGTGTTTGTGTCTTAATGAGTCAGTAATTAATAATCTCACCATAATATCTGTCAGCTGACCGTCAGTCTGATTATCAGCAGTTTCCTTCATGTTGAGCAGAACTGTGATAATAGATGATGAGTTGAGACGCAGTTTCATTTAGAACAACAGCTTTTGAACTTTTATGTCATCTAGATTCTTTTTTTACTGTTTGCAGGAGGAAGAACATGAACATCAACCAGCTGAGAGTCAGCAGAGGTGTGTCTGTCTGTGATTCTGTCTGTGATTGTAAATCAGAATTGATTTGACTGGCTGGCAAACGTTCCCTTCTGTCTCCTGATGATCTGCTACATCCACAGACAGCAGCTGGAGGACAGTCACACTGTTTTATTCCATCTAAATACACTGACTGCATGTTTTATTACAGAATCATCATATTAATAATCCTGTATTCTGGCTGATTATCATGTTTTGTCATGATAACGAGGCTGACCTGTGATCTGTACAGAGGCCACTAGAGGTCGCTCTCCATCAGACACAAGTCTTTTATCAGGAGGAGCTGACTGACCTCAGATCAGAGGAGACCTCAAATATAAAGTTTAACCTGAGAACAGTGAAGCTCCTCTGCAGCAGCTGCAGCTCTGAGCTCTGCTTCCTCTAATGTCAGTTTAACACAAAGTTTCTGTGGTGATGGAAACTGTGAGACGAGCTCTCAGCTCTCAGACCTGCTCAACTTAATCAAGTGTGTGATCGCAAATTATGGTGCAAATGAAAAATAAAAAGATTACAAACATATTTAAAGACTATGATCCTGTCAGAAGATGGTCTTTATTTTATTTATGTTCATTATTTAAAGTCCAATACTCCAATAGTATGAGCCTTGCGTTAAAGCAATGTCCAGGTATGATCTAGTTCAAAAGGTACAAGATACGATTTCACAAAAAAAAAAAAAAACACTTTTTTTTTTAATATACATTTGCGTTTATAAAATAAAGTATGAAAGATAAATAAGGCATCTCAGTGCTTGTTAATGGAATACACTTTGTGACATGCTTTACACTTGTTAGTCAGACTAACTGTACTTTTGTGTTTGCAAATGTCCGAAATAAATTTGCATTCACTGGTCATTTGTTCACTACAGGATGTAGCTCAGGCTCTCAGGCGCCTGCGTATCACACGGCCTGACGGGCAGGTAGACTCAGGTGGGATCCACACACTCACAACAAGGAGGGGGAGGATGAGGGTGTCACCTGAATGCACTGGTGAAGAAGAGTTTCTGATTGTTTGAATATAATTAACTTATTTGTGAAATAAAACTGTTTATAATCTGGTTGTTTGTCCTTTTCTCAGCAGAGCTCAGAGCTGCAGCTCCACTGAGCTTCAGTGTTCACAGGTTAAACTTTATATTTTAGGCCTCTGATCTGGAGTCAGTCAGCTCCTCGTGTGCCTTCTTCATTAGATATGGATTTTTAAAAACACAACAGTGACTCTCATTTGCAGACACAAGTTTCTGTCACAGCCACCACAACATGATCAGAAACTGGTCTCACCTGTTCGCCACTGAAAACGCTTCGTCCCAGTCAGCTGACACGTTCAGGACACTGGCAGCACTGTGACACTGGCTGTTACCTCAGATACAACAACTAGACAACAAAAAGGACAAAAGGCAAAGCAGCAACAAAGGCTAAAGCAAAGTACAACTAAAAGCAAAGTTCAACTCAACATGTAAAAATAAGAAATTAAGATCCAAAACATACCATGAAGACCAGAGACACGAGAGGAGACACAGGAACCTTCCAGGGGAAAATCACACAAACACACACAACAAACTGACAAACACAAGACGGAAGACAAGGACTGTATACACAGACACTAATGACAAGATGAGGGACAGGTGAGGTGGAGCAGCAGGTGAGAGTGGAGTGAGGCCGGCACACTGACAGACAGAGGGAGACAAACAGGCGACCAGAGGGGAACAGAGGGAAGAACACAGGAGACACTGAAAGGACACAAGACGACCTGGAAGTCAAAACACAAGACACAACAAGACAGAAACATGACAAAAACCTTCTTCCTCCTCTGATTCTGCTGCTCTCTTCCTCAGTGTTTCCTTCTCTTCTATCCTTCAAACATGCTCTTCCTCTCAGACTTCCAAGTCTGTAGTTTTTTGTGATTGTTCTGCAGCTGTTCTTCTACGATCAGCTTCAGCCTGACAGTTTCAAGACTGAGGCCTTTCAATTTCCTGCATTTGTCTTTGAGCTTCTGATTTTTCTTTACAGCTACCCGGGTCACAAAGAGGGCACACAACATCACCAAGGACACAAAGGAACTACATTTGCACTTTGTACATATCCAGTGCATATATAATGTACATATCCAATAATAATATTCAACATCCAATGTATATATTCAATATTCTTATATTTCAGTGTCTTTCAGTGCCTTCTGCTGTGTGTCAACTTTGCACATGCTAACATGTTTGTTTTTTCCTTTTTTAGTTTAGTTTATTTATCTATTTTCTTTTAAGTACATTTTGTGTGAAGGGAAACAAACAAGTTAAGAATTTCTTTGCCTGGTTCAAACTATGTTTCCACTGTGTATGTGACAATAAACATCTTGAAGCTTTAACTCTATTTAATATAGAAATGTATTTCCTAAAGGGGAATAACGTCGGTAGAAAAACTCTGACTTTACTGAAGTCTATCACTGCATGACCTTTAAAAAGACTTATAAAATCATTTTGCTCCCCCTGATTTTCAGGTTTTACAATGCCACTTTGAATGCTTTTGGTATATATAGAGATAAAAATAATTGTAATCATTGTGAAAACTGGAAGCTAAACAAAATTGAGTTCATATGGATCCATGAGACTTCCAGCACCACTTCTAACAGACCTTCCTGTTGGTGTTGAGGTGACTGTCCAGTCTGCTGACGTCTCCTCTGGGCCTCCTCGCTGCCAGCTCGCAGTCTTGCTCCGGCGGTGATGTTTGCCTCCTCGTCACCGGTCTGAACGGCAGCTTTCTGGTCTCTGGATAGAGCCCTCACCTCTCTGTTCATCCAGGCCTTCTGGTTGGGGGAATGATCTTCTTTTGCTGATAAGTGATGTCACTGGTTGATGTTGTTGTCCTGAGTGGAAGTTTCTCTGAACATTTCTCTTCACTTTAACAGTTTTTGATGATGGTTTGACCCTTTTGATCAGCTGGAAGATAGAAGGCAGATGAAGCAGGGAGATATGATCTGCTGGTGGAGGATAGTTCTTCCTCTGGTGGGGATGTGGACGAGCTGTACGCTGCATCATTGAAAACGCTGGTGAACTCTCTGAGCAGAGAGTACGATCGACATCTCAGCGTTAGACATTAAACATCTAGTGAACTCTGTCCGTCTTCTTCATTGTTTATGTCGACCCAGAGCTAACAATCTAGAATTACCAACAAGCTACGTAGCTCGACTGCAACATCGGCTATATGCAGTGTTGCAAGTATGACTGTAACCGCCGCAGTGGCGAGGCATTCTTCAGCTCTGTTGTTGTCTGTTCTCCGCCATTGTTTACAGTTTTAGCTTGAACGTATCTGACCAGGTGACAGCAGGTACTGCACCTGTGCGAGGGAGGGGCTGCCAGCAGCACGTTCACCAGTGTTATAGAAACATTGTATGAAGTCATTAAAATACGCCCAGCTGCAGCAGTGAACACATACATGCATCAATAATTACAGTCCGGGAGTATAATACAGTGTGAATTATTCTAAAAGGGGCCATTATACCTAATAATTGTATTTACATGTGGGTTTCAGCGTCCTAGTTCATCAAACAGAACGAACACAGCTGAGCAAACAGGCCAACGCCTCAATGTAAGTGTACCGTCATGTCTGTCAGAGTCAGGAAGCTCCGATTCTATTGATTCTAATAATTATTTCAAGATAAATCCATATCAGGAAGGTACAATCAGCACTGACATGTTTAGTCCAGTGAGGTATCTGGATGGCAACACATTCAGGTCTCTGAACTCAGTTTAGATTCAACAATGACTAATTGTTTTTCCTTGTGTGAGTGAAGGTCCAGGAGTTGGTTTCCAACTGTGAGTGTGTCAAAGTTTAGCAGCCAGCCAGGCCACCATAAAAGCACTAAACCTGAGTTTGACCTGCACGCCACATGGTGGGAGATGCCTGAACGTTTATGTTCCAGTAGAAGGACAGATTTGGGCCGTCTTGGGGAGCAAGACCAGAAAACTGACAGCAGCATATATGGGAGATGAGCAGGGAGACAGATCAACTCCTCTTTTAGTCTATTGGATAATGTACCAACGTGACCAATTAGAAGAAGTGGGCGTGTGCTGGAGGAGGGTCTCTAAAAACCCCCACATAGGAAGAGAAGGGAGGGCGGCACTTGGTAGGTCTTGTATGATCAAAGGCTTAATAGGAGTTCTGAGCTTTGTAGTATTCTGGCTTTGCTTTTGTTTAGAGATTCTGATTCGGACGCGGGTGTGAGATCTGTTTCAATAAAGATTGCTCTATCATTCCACCCAGCCTTCCCTCCGCACAATTCTTTTATCATCCAACTACACTCCGACACCTTTTGATGAAGAGCGCCCAGAAACTACACCAACTCACAGTATTTCATCATTACATGGAGACAAAACAGCAAAAAGCTGAGACCACGGATGATTTTATCAGTAGAAAGACACTCATTTCACCGCAGGCTCCATCTTCCCTCTGCACCAGAGATCCTCAGCTGGCTGCTGTTTGATTGACAGCTCATTTCAGCTGATAGGAGCTTCTGTGCCCGCCCTAGAGCCAAGAACAGCCAATGAGTGAGCGTGTAGAGCAGTGAGCCTCTCTGTCTGAGCCACTTACACACAGCCTCTGGATGATTGATGCATCCTGTGGCCAATGAGATTTCAGATCCAGTAATATATAGATTATATCAGTTTTCAGAGCCCTAATCTTGATGTATGTGCTCTTTGAATGGGCTGTTTTTCCACCTCAGCTCTTGTTTATGATGATTTCATCAGCACAAAGTTAGTGTGAATCAGGAAATAAAGAACTGTGATGAGTTTTTGCTCCTGAGGTGTTCTGAGCTCACAACATTTCATTTTTCTCAACCAGGTGCCTGAATATTTCCTCACAAAAACACGTGTGAAGGGTTCATGTCCAGTGACAGTGCTGTCTACTTTGAACTTGGACCGTGTTAGATTATATGATGTCGACACATCGGGGCTTTTAAAGTTAATAGGGGCAGTTACTGCTCATCTGCAGGATGATTTTTGCATCCAAACATTTTGGCACCAAAAATTGAAGAATTCCTACAGATTGACGCCAGAAGAACGTACAGAGCTTTCGACTGTTTATGAAAACAAATTCAGACTGTAACCTTTCAAAAGAGCCCCAAACCAGGTCTGCACTGGCCTGGAGGAGGGGTTTCAGGATGATTTTGCATATATTTCCAGGAATAGGATGCCTGTACTTTTACCTAAGTAACATTTTGAAGGCAGGACGTTCTTAGTACCCCCCACCGAGCTGCCAGCGGACGGCTGTCACCGCTCACCCTGCCCAAACAAATGAGAAACAAATCTCCAGGTAACAGTCAGTCACACATCCTGTGGTTTTACAGAAATATCAGCACTGATGTTCTGTCCGTTCTCTCATGGCTGGCTACACAACAGACTCATCCATGGTGCGCCCCGCCGCCGGCCCGGTGTCAGCTGGGACCGGCTTCAGCACCGGCGATAGGCCACCTTTACATTTATGCATCAAAAAACCATAATACAATAATATTTCATATCACATTTTAACCGTTAATCATTGGTAGAAATTCAGAATGAGTGACTTTATTATCTCTGCTCCTGTGAGTCAGGAAGGACTTCCACTGACCCGGTCTGAAACCGTCACTGTACCTCTTTGTTCTGGTCAGACCGGGTCAGTGGAGGTCTGACCCTTGTTGTTCTCATCTGTTTTCCAGTCATCAACACTTTGGTAGCCAAATGAAGTATGCAAACCTATTTCTGAGGAACTATTTGTGCCAACAATAGGTGGACAGTCAGGTATTGTATCTGTCACCTTCGATAAGCTGCATCAACAGCCACAAGTCTGAAGTGTCACATCAGAGCGAACAGAGAGCCGACGAAGATGGACGCAGTCCTGCTGCTCATCATGGCTGCATCAGGTCAGTAGCTTATAGTTTTATAGATGTTGATGTTCTTTTATTACAGCACATAAACTTGTGGGGAACTGACCACAGCTCTCATTTATTCTTAAAAATACAATTAGGGATGATTCAATCAGAATGTTCTCAGAATATATATATATATATATATAGTATAGTATATTGTATATTGTATTTTAGGTTGTCTTGTGTTAAATGTTCTGCAAAAAAGTCTGATATTACAGAGTGAAATGTAATGGAGTAAATATATGAACTGAATTTACACTGAAATGCAACGTTACGAAGTCAAGATGTATCATAGAAGTCATGTTTGGTCCAAATGTAATCAGTGTGCATGTCTGTCACTACAGGGCTGAGTGCCGTCTCATCACAGCTCCGTCGTCAGTACCATTTTGTTTATGACCAGAAGAACATGACTGAAGCTCAGAAGTACTGCAGAGAAACATACACTGACCTGGCAACTGTAGACAACATGGAGGACGTGAAGATCCTGATCAACACAGTAGATACAAGCAAAGGGTTCAATGTGAGTTCACTGATGTCTTTAATCTCAAACCATTTTCAACAATCATGTAAATGACGCAGGTTGAAAGTTTTGCACTTCCACATTGGTGTAAAGTCAGTAGATACATTTGAAGAAACATTTAGAGGTTCTGTACTTGTACTTGAGTATTTCCATTTAATGCCACTCTGAACTTCTACTTGTAAGCAGCACTTTAATCTGGTGTCTGATGAAGCTGCAGCTTGAATTTAAACTCCTCCTCCCTCTAGAAAATGCCTCATATTTATGTTTATAATAAGAGATGAACTCACAGACTTTATGTCTACGTGTCTATATATGGATACAACGCTCATCCCAAACAAGTTGGGACGTTGTGTAAAATACAAATTAACCAGAATCGGGGAATGTGATCATTTGTTGATCCTTTTGGACAAAAACTCAATTTAAAACAGTACAAAGACAATTTATTAATTTCATGTTGAACTTCACTGGTTATTGTAAATAAAGGCCTATTCTGCAGCACCAAACAAACAAGCTGGGACGGGGCAACAAAACACTGACAGTTGTTGTGTTGGAACCTTCCACAGGTGAACAGGTTCATCAGTAACAGGTGATAGTATCATCATCAGGTATGAAAGGTGCGTCCTTGAAAGGCTCAGTCGTCCACAAGCAGGGACGGGGCGAGGTCGTCAAACACTGACTGTAGAAATGATTTTACTACATGAGCTCAGGAACAGCAGAACTGAAGTCAGGTCTTTGTAAATGTTTGCGTTGTGTCTTTATTCTACACAGCGTCCCAACTCTTTTAGAATCGGGCTGTAAAGTGTTTTAATATAAAATTCCCTGGTTGTGTTTCACCAGACTGAGTGTCTCTGTTGAGCTGCAGTGGATGGAAACACAAGGAGTGAATGTTGGATTAGAAAGCCTGTTGATTTGTGTCACTCAGACTGCTGAAGCCTCAGATTAACTTTTGAGTGTATGTTGTGTTGCTGTGTAATAAATGTGAGGCTAAAGAAACAAATACAAAATGTTGCTTTCAGGGTTTCTGGATCGGGCTGTATGATGACGTGAACAGCTGGAGGTGGTCGCTGTCAAACACCAGCTTCTACAGAGACGGGGAGGCCGAGTTCAGACTGTGGCAGGATGGACAACCAGACAACCTTCACAGTAGAGAGCATTACACAGTGATGCACAATGATGGACGATGGCTCGACTATCATTTTATAAATAACTTCTGGTCGATCTGCATGGATGTCAGAGGTGAGAATATTAAGTGGTGACGTTTGATTTTATATACTATTTATAATCCCGCAAGGGGAAATTCTTTTTGCACATGCTACAGCGCCCAGCGAGCAGCGTTAGGGGTCGGTGCCTTGCTCAAGGGCACCTCAGCAATGCCCAGGATGTGAACTAGCATTCTACAACTATAGATACAACAGATAGAAGAGCGTTGTAATCGTCCATCCTGCTGGATTTAAAGACACGCTTCAGTCTCTGAGTCACTCAGACGGAGACGTGGCCGCAATTCAGCTGTTTCACATAATAAAACTCAGATCTGACTGCACAGCCCACATGAAAGTAACTGAGTACATGCACTCTGTTAAAGAAAAGAAAAGCTGAAAACAGATTTGCCTGTGTGTGTACCTGGCCGCCTGCTGCTCCTACGGTATCTTGTTTTTTTAGTGTTCTCAACCCTTGTCATTACACAGATCAAGTCTCTGCTGGTGTACGATCGCCAATTCCTTTTAGATCTTAGACATAATGCCAGGACATTGGGTGCGTTTGAGCATGGTGGACAGAAAACTGTGCCCCCGCTTCTGGCGGGGATCCCGACTCACCTGTGTCGGGCCTTGGCTCTACCTCCTCGGCGGAAGCGTCTCCGCCGCCGCGGCAAACGCGGTGGTCGGCTGGTGAAGCTTAAAGCCTGGCTGGCAGGATCTTCGACCATCTCCCGGACAGAACTGGGATTAATCCATCCTTTCGTTGTGCCCCGGCGTTTTCTGGACCCCATCGGTGCCTGCCTTGTACCTGTCACCGGATCGTTTGCGGGACTCCAGCCTCGCCGCTCCTGCCCTCCTCGGCTTTCCCAGCGCGGGGTGAACCTCCGGCTCCTGAAGACGCTGCCACGGTCTCGCAGATCCACCGAACCGCAGCCCCCGGCGCCCGCCAGGATCGGCCTGGTGAACGCCAGATCTCTGGCGAACAAAACCTTTATTTTGAGGGATTTCTTCAACTCTCGCGGCCTGGATTTTCTCTGCGTGACAGAGACTTGGATCGGTCCCGGTGAGTGCAGTCCTCTGGTCGAACTTTTACCGTCCGGCTGTTCTTATTTTAACTCCCCGCGGACGTCAGGCCGTGGAGGAGGAACGGCGACTGTTTATAAAAATGATTTTAAATGTAGGCAGCGTGCCGTCTCATCCTCCTCTTCCAGTTTTGAGGCACATTTATTTGAGGTGGGCCGCTCTGATCCGGTGCTGTGTGCTGTCATCTACCGACCCCCCAAATACAACAAGGACTTTTTAAATGACTTCTCTGATCTGCTGGCTGAAATTATGCCCAAGTATGATCGTGTCCTCCTTGTTGGGGATTTTAACATTCATGTGTGTTGTCCTGACAAGCCGATGGTGAAGGACTTTTTAAGCCTCATTGACTCTTTTAATTTGGTGCAGTGTGTGTCTGGTCCCACACATGAACATGGACACACATTAGACCTTGTCCTCTCCCATGGTTTGTCTGTGTCCAACTTGGAAAATTGTGACAATGTGTTTTCTGATCATTTGCATGTGGTGTTTGAAACTGCCTTTTCCTGCTCTGCAGTCAAATCTGCCGCTCCTGTTCGGAGCCGTCGGATTTTTAACCCTGCCACTGCTGGTCAGTTCTCCTCTGCTTTTAACCGACTGTGTGTTTCCTCTGGCTTACCATCTGCATCTTCCTGGTTTCACTCCTCCTGCCGAACCATACTGGACTCTGTGGCTCCACTAAAAACGGTGCAGCTCAAAGTTAAACCTGAGCCATGGCTTAATGAGAAAACTCGCGCAGCTAGACAGGAGTGCCGAAAAGCTGAACGCAGGTGGAATAAGGACAAGCTGCAGGTCTCGTACCAAATCTTAAGAAACTGTTGGCGCTGCTACCAGAGCACTCTTAAGGAGGCCAAAAGACAATACCTGTCCAACCTTGTTGAATCTAATCACCACAACCTGCGTGTGCTATTTAAAACCATCGAGGCTGTTCTTAATCCCCCCCAGGTGTGCATAGAGGCATCCCCTAAAATGTGCAATAGTTTCCTGCAGTTTTTTATTGACAAGGTTTCTACTGCAAGGGCTCTCATCCCTACTCCTGCATCTGACCCCTCTGACCTTGTCCCTTGCTTGGCTGTATTTGATTTGTTTGAGCCTGTGTCTCTGAAGGCCTTAGAACATGTGGTTGACCGGATTAAACCATCAGGTTCTCCCCGTGACTCTATCCCGCCCCACTTTTTTAAAGATGTTTTCCCCAGTATAGGGCAGACGGTTCTGGCCATTATCAACAGCAGTCTGTCTTCTGGTGTTGTCCCCCAAAGTTTTAAACATGCTGTGGTGCAACCCCTTCTCAAGAAACACAGTCTTGACCCTGGTGTGCTAGCCAATTTTAGACCCATTTCCAAACTGCCTTTCATTTCAAAAATCCTGGAAAAAGTTATGTATACTCAATTGAAATCGTTTCTGGATGAGCACGAGGTCCTGGAGGTATTCCAGTCCGGATTTAAAACACTACATAGCACAGAGTCAGCTCTATTAAGAGTTTTTAATGATATCCTTTTGGCAAATGACTCTGGAGACTATGTAACCCTTCTACTCCTTGACTTAAGTTCAGCTTTTGATACCGTGGACCACAGCATTTTACTGCATCGGTTGCAGCTAGTAGGCATCTCTGGTACCGCCTTGGACTGCTTCAGGTCCTACCTGGCAAACAGAACTATGAGCGTAAGCCTTGGTGGTTCTGAGTCCCGCTCTGCTCCGCTGTCATATGGGGTTCCACAGGGTTCAATTTTAGGGCCCCTGCTTTTCTCACTGTACTTGCTGCCCCTGGGTTCCATCCTGAGAAAACATGGTATCTCTTTTCATTGTTACGCTGATGATACCCAGATTTATATGCCACTGAAGAAGAAGGACGGGTTTTCCTTGAAACCACTTCTGTTATGTCTTGAAGACATTAAAGCCTGGATGTCTTTGAACTTTTTAAAATTTAATGAAAATAAAACAGAAGTGATGGTGTTCAGTCCCAGTGGCTCTTGTGAACCACTTCCTGTTGACTTGGGCCCCTTGCTGCCTTACAGGAAGCAAACAGTTACAAACCTGGGTTTTAAGATGGACAGTGATTTTAAACTTGACCGGCAAATCGGTGCAATAGTTAAGTCCAGCTTCTTTCACCTTAGGCAGCTGGCAAAGGTGAAGCCCTTCCTTGCACAAAAGCACTTTGAAACAGTAATCCACGCCTTCATTACATCGCGGCTGGATTACTGTAACGCACTTTATCTTGGAGTCAGCCAGTCCTCCCTGGCGCGTCTCCAGTTAGTTCAAAATGCTGCTGCTCGCCTCCTGACTGGAACGCGTAAGAGGGAGCACATTACTCCCATTTTAGCCTCTCTCCACTGGCTGCCTGTGCACTTTAGAGTCCATTTTAAGATTCTTTTATTTGTTTTTAAATCCTTAAATGGTCTCGCCCCGCCTTACCTCTCTGAGCTGCTCCGCCCATACACTCCTGCCCGGTGCCTCAGGTCAGCTGATCAGCTGCTCCTGGAGTTACCAAGGGCCAAACGGAAGCTCAGAGGGGATAGAGCCTTCTCTGTTGCTGGTCCTAAATTGTGGAATGACCTCCCGTTATGTATTAGACAAGCCCCTTCACTGTCCGTTTTTAAAAAACGTCTTAAGACCCATTTTTATTCCTTGGCTTTTAATCCAGCATGAGACTCTGTTTCTGTTTTTGTTTTAATATTATTTTAACATTGTTTTATCGTTTATTATTGTTTTTATATTGTTCTTTGTTTTATATGTCTTATTTTATGTACAGCACTTTGTGTCAGCTGCAGCTGTTTTTAAAGGGCTTTATAAATAAAATTGAGTTGAGTTGAGTTGAGATTTGTGTATCAGAAGGTTTCTCCTTTCTTTCCTCTCCCATCAACCATGTGACGACCCCTCAGATGTACCTGGTGACCCTTCAGAGGGCCGTATGTTTGTGTTTCATACATCTGAGAACATTTTCACATGTAGGAAACATAATGTGTGAATCTATTAGATGCAGATTTTAAGGGTGTGATTATTAATGTGGAGAGATGGTGAAGAAATACTCAGTAACATTTATTAAGATGATCATGTCTTCCATTTTTATTTTACAAAGTCATTAATTCAGTGGATTTATGATGCTGTGAATTCTGCCACAGACACGACATGGATGGTAAACTGTATGTTATAGTTCCTCTGCACAGCACTGTGCTCTGTTTTCAGGGCTGAATGTGACGTTCGTCTTCATCGAGACTCCCATGACCTGGACTGAGGCCCAGAGCTACTGCAGAGAACACCACACAGACCTGGCCAGTGTGAGAAACATGACAGAGAACCAGAGGGTAGCGGACCTGGTACCTGCAAACCATATAGTCTGGATCGGCCTTTACAGAGACTCCTGGAAGTGGTCGGATGGAAGCGACTCCTCATTTAGGCACTGGGCTCAAGGTGAACCTGATAACTCTGCTGGGAAAGAGGCTTGTGTGGTGGCAAACTTTCGCAAAGATGGAGAATGGTGGGACATTCCCTGTGACCTGAACAGACCGTTCATCTGCTACAGTGAGTGTTAACTGTTGATTCCACTACTATTTATGTTTGGATTTTGGTTTAATTTAGCATCAAATCAATGATAATGTAACAAAAACAGCAGAAAACAGTTATTTGTAAAGTTATCAAACAGATGCCACAGATGGAGGATAGAAGCACAGTTTCACTGTCAGTGTTCAAACTGATGAATGTCAATATTCATCTGAACATATTTTTTTCAGCTATTACTACAAAGCAAGTGATCAAAGTGCGTCTGGTGAGAAAGGACTCCTCTCTGGATCTCAACAACTCTGATGTGATGGAACAAATGTTGAAGGAGGTAAATCATGTTGGACCTTTCTAATTTTATACACAAACAGAACAAATACAAATAAAATCAGACTTTATTGATCCCCCGAGGGAAAACTCAGCAGACCAAGAAACAGTGTGAAGAGGCAGGAAACAGATCAACATGACATGAGCTGAGCATCGTGTAGGAAGCTGTGCACGTACATATGTGCAGGATTAAAGAGTGCAGTCGTGCCACTCTGCAGGCCGACTGAGGCAGAACTGTGACTCGTTCAGAGTCGACGCTCAGCACAAACTTTACCAGCAGTTTTAGAAAAGCCAGAGCCTTTACAACAGAAGAGAGAGGAGGAGAAAGTCAGAAAGGACAACAGGCCAACAGGTCGACGCCATCTTAGGGAACAAAACATGTGAATGTATAAATGAGATGCAGAGAGCTCCTAAAACAGAGGAAGATATAAAGAACAATGCAGAATGTAAAATCTGTATGTGAGTGATGATGCTGAGGAGTTTTTATCAGGTCCAACAGAGGCTGAAGGACCAGGGGGTGAAAGGAGACGTCAAACTGAGCTGGAGGAAGCAGGCAGATGGAAAGGTCTTCCACGAGGAGGAGGAGACAAAGGAGAAGAAGACCCGTCGCAAGAGGGACGAGTTTTAAAGGGGCACTACGTAGTTTTGGAGAAGAAATTCAAACTCATAATTTTCATGTTTACAATATTAATGAGGTAATAATACAAACTCAGAAATATTAATCTTTTCCATCAGTGAGTCAACAAGCTGTTCTCAGAGGAGAAGAAGGTCCCAGAACACTGTTTGAAGCTAGAGAGGTGGCAGGGTCCGCCACATATAAACAGAGTAAAACAGTTTCCTTTAAGGTCAGTTTGTTTATTCAGTTTATTCAGTCATGAAAACAAAGAGAGTTTGTTTATTTAGTTTGTTGAGGCAGAAAAAAAATCAGCCAATGAAGATCTTTCTCTGCTCATTAACATTTCTTCACCAAAACTACAGAATGCTCCTTTAATGTTGAATTTCTGTGATTGTTCCTCAAAGTCCTCATGTAATGTGTCAGAATAGACCTGCAACATGTGGATGAATTGATCAGTCACATGAACTATTTTGATCATCAGTTAATCCTTTTAGTTATTTGTCAGCTAAACAAACCAAATATTCTCTGGTTCTAGCTTCTTAAATGTGACGATCTGATGTTTTCTTTTCATATATGATCATAAACTTAATATATCTTTGTGTTTCACACTGTTGGTCGATTATAACAAGGCAGTTAAAGTGATCTGATTGGGCTGTGGGAACTTCTAACAGACTTTATTCACTCTTTAATATACTGTGTGATGAGACAAAATACTGTGTGATGAGATAAATGACTGCAGGTTAGATAAGATGAGAGTCGACTGGAGGAAACTGCAGTGAAGAAAACATTAAAAAGATGAACTTTAGTGTTTGAAGAATCTTTAAAATGTGTTTTCATGAGAAAAGAAAGTCTTTGTTCATGTCAGAGTGATATTCAGCAGCTCAGCTTTCAGTCTATGGAGCCAATCTGTGTGTATTTACAGCAGCAGCCTCTGGTTGGTTGATCCACAATGACTTTGATGTTGTTGCTCCAGCTAACAGGAGCTAACTGGCTAAATTAGCACTGGTTCAGTTTGCTAGTTGAAGTGAGGCGGGCACATGTGATTGGCTGATAGATGACGGGGGCGGTGACATCACCACTGTCAATGAACTGTGAAGAATGACAGAATGAAATAAAGTGTGTCTTTATAAAACTTGTGAAATTAAATAAAGTGTAGTTTGAGAAAATGTCAGGAACAATTCAGAGTTTTTTAAAGTCTGTAATGAAATGAAAATAATATCCAGCTGATGTTTTATGAACGTGATGATGAAGTGAAGTGAGACGTCTGTTCATGTTGCTTCATTCTTCAGGCTGAGAGACTCTTGAACTCATCCTCAACACTCTAAATAAATGAAGCAGGAATCAAGGACTAAACTTGAACCTTCTTGTAAAAGAGTGAATGTTGCCGACCTCTAGAATCAAGAACTCCAACATCCTTCGTCCATCACAGCTGTGATGGTAAATTTAGTTGTAGTTATTAAGTTAATTATTAATCAGAGCTACAAACTGACAGTTTAGTATCTTTTTATTAGACTGATTTGGTGAATTGGCTCTTTTCCGTTCTTCAAGTTTGGTTCCCCCCAGGTGATCTAATGAAAATTGGATCTAGTTAATTAACATAATTAATAGTTATCTTTCATAATCATTAATTATTATTGATGGTCAAATTTAACCCAAAACTCCCTATTAATGTAGCATGAAGTGCAACAGGTGAGTGGAGACAGGTGTGTTCTGAAGAACAGAGCACACCTTAAACAAAGAGGAGGTGGAACATTCACACCTCAGAACACGGAGGGCTTTAAACATAGTTAAATAACTGTGTGTAGGTCTGAGGTAACAACATGCTTTTCATTTTATTATGCTTGTTTGTCTAACTAATTAAACTTTTAGTTTAGTTTAGTTCAGTTTAGCTTTCACATGTCCAAAATAAACGTGCATTCATTCAGTCATTCATTTGTTGTGGTGACTGAACATCAGCTGCGGGTCTGTTGGTCCAAACACAGTTTGACACGACGTTCTTTAATGTTTGCAAGCAGGAGTCACACACCAGCAGCACAGAGACGATGACTGAAGAGAGGCCGTCTCTCCTCATCGCTTTATAATAACCCACAACAAGAAAGCATTATTCCAACCACCGTAACATCACCTCATGATACAAACAAAGCCTGTTGTACAACAAACATCAACCAAAGATCGAAACGCTTCCACACAGCAGAGCTTCACCAGCCCTCAGGATGAACTCAGCTCCTTTATATTCATGTTCACTGCACATCACACCACAAACACTACATGAATACTTCCATTCATACTCTGCAACCACCAAACTCTCACAGACGGAGCTCATGCCAGAAGTCAACAGATATAAGATTTCACTTTACACACATAATAATGTTGCATCGACAATTCTGTCATATGTAAGAACAACATATCAAAATAATAATGGACATGAGAAAATTTCCCTCAAACATTCAAACAGACCATCTACTGACAGGATCACATGTTGAAAAGATTATTATTGGAACCTGCTGTACTGAACTTTAATCTTTTTATTTACATTTGCATCATAATTTGCAGTCTCACACCTGATTAAGTTGAGCAGATTACTGAGAGCTGAGAGCTCGTCTCATAGTTTTATACAGAAAGATAAATCACAACAGAAACATTTTTGCTAAACTGCTGTTAGAAAAACAAAAGCAAAAAAAAGCATCTCTGACCTTCGTCCAATCACAAACCTCACAGTCACAGTTTAAAACTTAGTCTGAAGTGTGTTAACAGGAGGAGAACGTCCTTCTTCACTGCTTGTCTCTTGGTTATTGGTTTCAAGAAGAGGAATTTGCTGTTTGGAGAAAACACAATTTCAAGAGTTGTTACATGAGCACACAGTAATAATCTATCATATTAGATATATATTATCATAACCAGGTTCACCAGAGACAGAGACAGACTGAGGAGTGACAACATTCAGGACGTGACAGTGTAACATGACTCTGACATCACGTTCATCAGTGTGCAGCTCTATCAGCCGACTCTCTGCTGTCGTCACTCATTGGTTTGTGGAGTACAACATTAAAGCTACGAGTCCGGCTTGGTTGCGCCCTCTTGTGGCTCAGTTGTTGAAAACGCGCGCTAAAGTGCCCTTTTTTTTCCTCCCCCCCCCCCCGAGCATGCCTGCTTTATCTTCTATTGTATTTTTCGTCAGAACATAAATCACATGTGTTGCTGTGTTGAAGAAGACTTGAAACTAATGATTGAGATCATAAACTCATCAGTAAACTGTTTACTGAGGATTGTTTTCTCATAAGCTTAAAGGGACAGTGTGTAATATATTAAGTATTTAGCGCCATCTAGCCGTGAGTTTCTACATTGCAACACTCTTTGCTCGCCCTCCCGTTCAGAACACGCTGGAGACGCTCCAGAAGCTACGGAGGCCCTGACTGACAAGAAACTCATTTTCAAATATGGACTCTTTCCCAACAGCGTCAAATATTTCTACTGATTCAAGTAATGAGGTAAAGATGTAGTTAGTTATTAAGGCAGTGACGAGCACTTTCGCTGAGCTCCCTCTCAGTTCCTCAGTCAAGCTGGATCTGAGCAAAAACAGGCTTAGCATTACTACGTAGTACCACATAGGCCACCCATCACTCAGGAGGACAAATCAGATTGTTGGCAGGTAATTGTACACCAATGAGGACTTACTTATGAACGAAGATGTTGATTTGAGTTAATAAATTACTTAAATCGTCACACACTGTCCCTTTAAATACAAACAGACCAAATTTAAATGTGTTATATGTAAGATCTGACCACCTGCCATATTTATACTCCAAACAACTCCAAACGTAGCTGTCCATCCACAGTTGTAAAACTGTGATCAAGTTGGTCACAACAACACTCCAGTTCCCTGTCAAGCACACCGCTGTAGACAAAAATCACAATGAATGCAACAAAGGTGCTGAGCTGTTTGAGAGGAAATTTGGAAAAGACGTCCTTCATCTTCATTGCCATGTTTGTGTGTGTCTGCTGCTGGTCAACTCTGATCACACTAACAGGAAGCAACGCTTTTATCTGAGGAAGAAAACTGCTTTCACACAACATCGTTTGACCAACAAGGTGCACTCCAAACTCCTGTCGAGCACCACGTTGTAAATAAAAATCACGATGACTGCGATGTAGGTGCTGAACCGTTTGAGAACTTGTTTTGGAAAGAGTTTCATCTTCGGTGCAAAGTTTGATTGTGCTGCGAGCTGAGCGGCTGAATGTACGTGCTGAATATCTGTGCAAGTATTACAGTTGGACAGCCTACAGTAACTCAAGTTATAGAGGTTTGTCACACTATTCTATAACACTGATCATGTTAGCTGCAAAATATCCTTGCTAATAAAATCCATTCTCTTCTCTATAACCTTGGAGGTTACATTGACTACGACGCCTGTTTTTGAATCAATAACTTTACTAAAGGTCAAACACACAACATTCACTTCCACTAGCATGAAGAAAGCCACATGTAAAGACACACTGCTCAACAAACTCAGATCAATCTGTAAAATCAGGCAGTCATCAATCAAATATGAATACAGATGTTGTTACTGCAAAGCCTCACTGTGCTGCATTTTTCACTTTAAATGTTTTTTTAATTGTGTTTTATTGAAGCTGTTAAGCTGTAAAAACCAGATAGCTGCTCTACCTCATTTTGAACACTCTTGTGTGTTTTTTCACCTCTGCTGTCAGGATCAAACCAAACCACATTACTATCTGAGATAATTACAAGCTGCCATTCTAATGCTGAATTCAAACAAAATGTTTTACAACAGATTTAGTGTTTGAAGATGGTACAAAGAACGATACAGTGGCAGGAGATTCACAAGAAGCTCACGTGAGAAAAAGAAACCACACATGTTGTGGTTCTGTGAGCTGAACGCTTCTCACAGTTGTGTTACTGCAGATCTGCAGGAGCACCGTGCCAAGCTTTCTGTTTTTGTATCGTTTCTGCTCTGTGGACATCTGCAGTGTAGCTGCCGACCGTCTGAACAAGCCAAACCTGTTCGTACGCTCGTCATCTCTGTGGCACCGTCGGCGTCTGCTGACAGTCTGCTGCTCTGAAGGTAAACCAACATGAAACCATGCATTTCCTGTTTTATCATGGTACTGTTGAAACACACTGAGGGTTTTTTTAGGTTTGGTCTGTTTCTGTTGATCAAATGTTTTCTAAAATATAAAAAGAATGACATGGTTAAATTGTTCAGTTCCATTGATCTGTTCTGACCTGGAAACTCAAGTGAGACATCTGAATCTGCTCTGAGAACAAATTCAAATGAAACAATTGAAGTGCAACAAGAAATGAAAACCCGGGAAAAAATAAACAATAATAATAATGATGATGATGATGATGGTAGAAGTAGAGCAGGACCAACCTTCATCCATGGGAACCTGTGAGAGGAGAGCGACTCCAGGGAAGAAGCCAAGTCAGTTACATTTAAAGAAAGAGAGAGGAACTCAATGCATCATGGGAAATCCCCCAGCAGTATAAACCTAATGCAGCATAGCTAAGAGAGTGTGTAGGCCCCAACTATAAACTTTATCAAAAAGGAAAGTTTTAAGTCTACTGTTAAACTTAGAGAGGGTGTCTGCCCCCTGAAGCCTCCCTGGAAGATGGTTCCACAGGCGAGGAGCTTGATGGTCAGCATCCTGGATCGGCTGGAGAGTCTTTACTGACTTATTAGTGCAGACTGATAAAATGGAATTAAAATAATCCAGCTGAAGAAGGCAGTCCTTAAAATGTTCTTTATGTGGGAGTCAAAGGATGAATAGATAACTCACAGAGTCCTAACTGTGGTGCTGGAGGCCAGAGGAACTTCATCCAGAGAAGCTACATCAGCAGCACAGTGAGTTCTGTTTTGTTCGAGTTTAGAAGGGGAAGATTACAGGTTATCCAGGTTTTTATGTCCTTAATACATGTCTGAAGTTTAGCTAACTGATTAGTAGTGTCATCTGGCTTAATGGATAAGTATAATTGTGCTATATTATAATTATCATGATCAAATGTATTGGTATTGTTTAACCTGATATTTTAGTTGCAGCACAGATGTGTTGTGCAGTCACAGTGTATACTGTTTTGGCTAACTCTTGATTCAGTCTGATTAATGACTGGAGACACATTTGTTCAGATAAAATCTTATTCATCTGTCCAGCATCAGTGCAGCAGTCAGGCTGTCCCTGAACGCCACACGCTGATGCCAGCTGAGTGTTTAGTAAAACAGAACGCGGCGAGCTTCCAGCTGGCAGACGACACTCGACGACACGTCTGACAGCTGAACACAAAGTGAACGTGGGGATGAAGCCGGAGCTCAGCGACAGACTGTCGGCTCAGCGTGTCAGCGTCTGATCCACAGGTAGATAAGGACGACAGGTAGACTGACAGACACGCTGAACATAATGAAGCTGTCTCCCGCTGGCCCTGAACGCCTCGCAGACAGATCCTCGTTTAATGACGTGTGAATCAGGACTGCACTGGGTCGGATGGTGAAGGCTGGATCAAACCCAAGATTCATGTTTGGACTCTCTGCGTGTTCAACAAGTTCAGTTTGAGACTTTTTAATATAAATTAATCTACAGGAATAAATCATCTTCTGTGAGATCATCATGTTTGCAGTGTGGCTTCCGGTGAGAACCACGTTTCTCTAAAAAGTCTTTTCATGGTGCCATACAGATGGGCTACAGATTGAGGCCAAAGAGAAACACAGTTTACAAGCGTAACTTTGTTTGCCAGACCTTAAATATGCACTAACTAGAATGCAGGGTCGTAACAATCAGAGGATTGTCTCTTAAAGTTGACTCGGGCTGAAATATGTGATAGAAATTCTCACAATTTCTACAGAGCACTTTCAACCTGAATCGATAGCGGCAATAGCAAATGGCTCAAAGCTGCAGTTGATAACCTAAAATATGTTGGTTAATCAAAAGGGTTATAAATTTGATTGAACTGCAACTGTTTGTAAGCACAAACCAACCTCCTCTCCTCTAGTAGACTGGTGGGGTTCAGTGTATAGAAAATGTAAATAAAAGGACTTTTGGCTAAATGTTCAAGATGTGAATCTCACATTTTAGTACAATCCAAATTACACTGAAATTAATATTGCATATTTATGAATGATTGCAAACAGTGCACTGCCTCACACGGGGCACCATTGTGTGGTGCACTGCATTACACCAGGCATAATTTAGTTTATGCAACATTAAAAGGGAGTTTTAAGTTAAATTCAGCTATGAATGAGCCCAGTTTACATTAGCCCAGTTGAACATTAAAAGTCTTTGTAGAAAAGGTGCTTGTGGTTGCAGGAGAATGTTGGAACTCCAATGTTGAATGAAAGTCGGCAGAGGAGGAAACAGTTTGCTCTTTTCCTTTGCAGGATAGCAGCTGGGTGCTAACTTGCTTCGTGTTCCTCAGATTGTGAAGTTAGCTGGTAAGCTTTGCGTCGCAGCTGCTGGTGCTAACTGATCTGAATTACTGTCAGGACCGCGTGTCGCTGCAGTGAGGAGAAGTTCTTTGGGCCTGCTGCAAATGCAGCTTGCAGCTCTCAGAAGAAGAGATCTTGAGGGCAGGGAGCCCCGTGGGGGAGACGGAGAGGAGAGCTTGAAGAAGAGAAGTTGAAGGAGAAGAGAGAGTTGAGTGAGAGAGGAAGAACAAAGAATCAGAGGGGGGTCTTGGTGTGAAGAATGGTGAATTCTGGGACACTGAGTTCAGTTCAGAGTCCATTTTGAAATCCACAATGAATGACTTTTATTTTTTAGCGCTGCTCCTAGAGATTATATTTGTATAAATTAATCTATCATTTTTTTAATTATCTTTTTTAATTTTTATTTTTCAATAAATATCAGAGGGAATTTACCCAAAATAACATTTCGAAACTTGTGATTTATATTTCAATATTTTATTCAATTATCTTCAGTCATTAACAAATATGACAAAGTCTGCACTGCAGGGCATCATTTCCCAGTTTTAACTAGTAATCTGTGTAATCCTGATATACATTACATTTGGGTGGGGACAAAACAGTAACTAGTTGTAGTAGTAACTAGTAACCGGCATGTTTAAAATAATCTGGCAGAGTAGAACGGGTCAGTGGCAGGATGTGTTATTAAGCATAGATAAATCCACACAGAGGGAACACAACAGACTGTCTGTCGTGTTAAGTTTCACTTTCACTTCACTTCAGTTTGATTTGGTCGCCGAATTCAAAAAACAGTAATGAAGCGCCTCATCCAGGTTGTTTACTGTTTTTTTTATCACTGAGTCAATGAGGACAAACAGTCTCTGGTAGGACCAGCATGCTGATAGCAGAGCAACATAGCTGCTTTGTCTTTCAGCAAACTGATCAGCAGGGTTTGTTGTTTAAACCTCAAATTACAGCATGTCACCATTTACCTCAAGTCATCTATTTATCATGAGTTCTGTGAGGAAGATGAGCTCAATATTTCCATGTTTTACTGTGACCTAGGGGCAACATGTGGTGTGGTTTTATTTCAAAAGCGAGGATATGACAGATGGGCGTGTTGCAGTCAAACAGATGTCAGGAACTCATAGCTGCTTCAGTGATCAGCTAACCTCCTCTGCCAGGGAGGTGTAGTGTCTACTTATTATATTCAGAGGCGACCAGCAACAGATACAGACTTTGCACTAAAGATGAATCACATCTTTTCAAAATTTCCTTTCAAAGAACTCAGCTCTTACTTCATAGTCATTGGAATTTTTGTTTACACTGTTGTGCTTGAGAGGGATTTGGAGTGTTCTTGTGACGGGCGACAGGATTACTGCCAAACATACATGGCTCTGCCATTCTTTATTCTATTTGTTTTACAGATCTGGATGGACAAGACCTTTCAGAGAGCCTGGAAATATATATGTGTCTGTACATGTGTACAGTGCTGCAGATCAGAAAACAAATGCAAATATATCCTGGTTTTGTTGTATCGCATCATCAAGGCAGCTGTGATCAGCCTGCTGTGGGTCGTATCTGTGTACATCGATGGAGACTGGTACGTCTGCTGTCAGAATTCTGAGTCTGAACAACATCCAGACTTGGCCTGCAAAGTCAAAAACAAGAACGTCACACTGGAAGAACAAAAAGTCATCGCTGGACTTAAAGGTTACTCCTCGGTGAGTTTTCCTTCATACACATCATGACAGTCTGTGTTTCTGCTGTTTTACTGCTCATCACATCAGTCTGTGTATCATCTGAACACAGTTCTGCTGAACTGAGGCTGAGAACAGCTGAGGTTGGAATAATCATATCTTATTTATTATCTTGAAAACATAACATGATAATTTAGTCACCATCTGTTTAAAATGACAGTTGTTCTCCTGAGATAACAAAATGATTATATTATTGAACTGGTCTTCATGTATTAATAGTAAAGCAGCAGCTGCAGGATGAAGAGTGGACACAGATTTTATTTCCTATATGATATATGGACAGTCACTTTGTGCTCCATGATTGTGGGGTCAGGCCTGATGGGCTCAGGATCTTTTGTAAACTTCTGATCTCAAGAGTAAAATTATTGCATCTTTTGTTATTTAATCTTTGTTGCCTCTTTTTCAGTTCATCGGCCTCTGGATCATCTTTGGTGCCGTTCTCACAGCTGCCTTAATGTCCCTGTTTAGATGGATGAAATGCTGTGGCAAATATTCCGGTTGTTGCAGAGAAATTAATTATTACAAAGTGATTCTGAAAGAGGAAGAAAATGTTCTGAAAGAGATTCTGACAACAGCAGCAAAAGAAAAGTTGACTGAAGAAATCAAAACTAAAATAGAAGGTGATCCGTGGACAGAATGTTTCGACGTGGCTGAAGAACTGATTAACAACAAAACTAAACCTCCTGCAGCAGCAGTAAGTCAGGTAATGAATCCACCTGCTGCCTCCATGTTGAGCTTCTTGTCTTTGTTACTGTCATCTGGATCTTTAGGTTCTTTGTTGGTCCAACACTGAAATATCTCAGCAGTTATTTGATAGATCACCACAAACTTTACACAGACGTTCATCCTCCTCAGAGGATCAGTCCTAGTTAGTTTGGAGCTCTGACACTTTTCTCATCACAACATTACTAACAGAACATCATTTTGAGCTTTTATTGAAAATTAAATCTGTTTAACAGATTTAATTGTTAGTCACAGGCTTAATTGTTACACTTGACTGATTTTCCCTTCTGAAACTCTTTGCAGGGGACTCTTCAAATGGAAAAACTGAGGCTGCAGGTAAATCTGTCTGTGAGCTTCATGTGTCTTTTTCATCTGGAGTTTTAGTAGTTTTGTTGTTTTTTTCTACTTAAATAAAGTTGTAGTTTTCTAGTTCATCACAGCTCTGCTAATTGAAGTGCTCTTGTTTAGTTGTTGTATTAATAAGCTGGTGAATAATTAATTATCTTTACAATCAAAGCTTCAAAGATTATGTTAATGTGATTTCATTTGTTCTCGTTTCCTTTCTGACTCTGTGAAACTCTTTGCAGGTGGAAAAACTTCGTGCTGAAGTACAGAGACAAGAGGTAAATCCATCCGTCCGTCCATGATGAGAGTTTCAGCCAGAACTGTTCAGTGTCTAAAATCTAAAACTGTATTTTTCAACCATCTAATTAATAATTTGGTGGACAGATCGATGAGGAAGTGAAGAATTTACAGAATGTCAACGTGCGTCTGATTGGCTGATCTAGTTCATCATCACGCCTGTTTTCTAGTGTTGCTGTCTCCTGATTGGAGGACACTTACAGACTCAGCTACTATAGGAGGGTTATAATGTTGTTGTCACACTGATACAAACTGCATGTGGCTCTATTTCTGAAGCCTTTACAGCTTCAGACCAGACAGCCGGACACTTCAGAGCCGACATCCTCAGGAGGAGGAACAGGAGGAGGAACAGGAGGAGGAACAGGAGGAGGAACAGCAGGAGCAGCAGGAGGAACAGGAGGAACAGGAGGAACAGGAGGAGGAACAGGAAGAGCAACAGGAGGAGCAACAGGAGGAGCAACAGGAGGAGGAACAGGAGGAGCAACAGGAGGAACAGGAGGAGGAACAGGAACAACAGGAGGAGCAACAGGAGGAACAGGAGGAGGAGCAACAGGAGGAACAGGAGCAACAGGAGGAGGAACAGGAGCAACAGGAGCAACAGGAGGAGGAACAGGAGGAACAGCAGGAGCAACAGGAGGAGGAACAGGAGGAACAGCAGGAGCAACAGGAGGAGCAGCAGGAGGAACAGGAGGAGGAACAGGAGGAGCAACAGGAGGAGCAACAGGAGGAACAGGAGCAACAGGAGGAGGAACAGGAGGAACAGCAGGAGCAACAGGAGGAGGAACAGGAGGAGCAGGAGGAGGAACAGGAGGAGCAACAGGAGCAACAGGAGGAGGAACAGGAGGAGGAACAGGAGCAACAGGAGGAGGAACAGGAGGAACAGCAGGAGCAAAAGGAGGAGCAACAGGAGGAGCAGGAGGAGGAACAGGAGGAGGAACAGGAGCAACAGGAGGAGCAGCAGGAGGAACAGGAGGAGGAACAGGAAGAGCAACAGGAGGAACAGCAGGAGGAACAGGAGGAACAGGAGGAGCAACAGGAGGAGCAAAAGGAGGAACAGGAGGAGCAACAGGAGGAACAGGAGCAACAGGAGGAGGAACAGGAGGAGCAACAGGAGGAACAGGAGGAGGAACAGGAGGAGCAACAGGAGGAGCAACAGGAGGAACAGGAGGAGGAACAGGAGCAACAGGAGGAGGAACAGGAGGAACATCAGGAGCAACAGGAGGAGCAACAGGAGGAGCAGGAGGAGGAACAGGAGGAGCAACAGGAGGAGCAACAGGAGGAGCAACAGGAGCAACAGGAGGAACAGGAGGAGGAACAGCAGGAGCAACAGGAGGAGCAGCAGGAGGAACAGGAGGAACAGCAGGAGCAACAGGAGGAGGAACAGGAGCAACAGCAGGAGCAACAGGAGGAGGAACAGGAGCAACAGGAGGAGCAGCAGGAGGAACAGGAGCAACAGGAGGAGGAACAGGAGGAACAGCAGGAGCAACAGGAGGAGGAACAGGAGCAACAGGAGGAGCAGCAACAGGAGGAACAGCAGGAGCAACAGGAGGAGGAACAGGAGCAACAGGAGGAGCAGCAGGAGGAACAGGAGCAACAGGAGGAGGAACAGGAGGAGCAACAGGAGGAGGAACAACAGGAGCAACAGGAGGAACAGGAAGAGCAACAGGAGGAGGAACAGGAGCAACAGGAGGAGGAACAGGAGGAGCAACAGGAGCAACAGATCAGGTGTGTTTGTGTCTTAATGAGTCAGTAATTAATAATCTCACCATAATATCTGTCAGCTGACCGTCAGTCTGATTATCAGCAGTTTCCTTAATGTTGAGAAGAACTGTGATAATAGATGATGAGTTGAGACGCAGTTTCAGCAGTTTTTTAGTTACACTGTTGTCCCACTGCAGGAGCAACAGGAGGAGGAACAGCAGGAGCAACAGGAGGAGGAACAGCAGGAGCAACAGCAGGAACAGCAGGAGCAACAGGAGGAGGAACAGCAGGAGCAACAGGAGGAACAGCAGGAGCAACAGGAGGAACAGCAGGAGCAACAGGAGGAGGAACAGCAGGAGCAACAGGAGGAACAGCAGGAGCAACAGCAGGAGCAACAGGAGGAACAAGAGGAGCAACAGGAGGAGGAACAGGAGGAGCAACAGGAGGAACAGCATGAGCAACAGGAGGAGCAACAGGAGGAGGAGCAGCACAAGTGTATTTGGTTGTAGCAATGATATAGCCAAAACTCTCTGAAGAATCAACATGGCGACGAGGCAAATAGTTGGTTCTGTTTACTGCTGGAGTGACGAAGCATTAAATGCCTCGGACTCTGTTCACCTGTTTACTCAGCTGCGTAGTGATGGCCAGGACCAACACCAAAATGTTACAGTGGTCTTTGTTTTTCTCTCAATGTTCCATATCTCTCCTGATAATTATGCAACTTCCAATAATTCCTCCAGAACTTGTGTGCGTGTGTGTCTATTTATTAATAATAAATTACAATATCTGTTCTGCTGACCGTCAGTCTGTTTCTCAGCAGTTTCCTTCATGTTGAGGAGAACTGTGAAAAGTAGATGATCACTTTTAATGTAAAAACATTTGTTAGATGTCTGTCTGTGAATTCACACCACAGTGTTGCAGATGGAAAGCCTAAGTTCTATATCAATAAGCATAATTAATAATTACCCCTGATAAGCATTAATTATTATTGATAGTCAAATTTAATGCTGCATGAAACACTGCATATGGTGCCCCGTATGAGACAATGTACTGTTGGCAGTCATTCATAAATGTGCAGTATTAATTTGCTCATAATTTGCACAGAGCAAATTATTTGAGATTTATTTCTTGAACCCTTCAACCACAAGTCTTATCATTTAACCAGTCTACCAGTCTACTACAGGTGCAGATGTTGATGTGTACTTAAAAATGATTGCAGCATGGTGAGAATTGATTTATCAATCAAATTTACAACCCATTTCATGAACCTGAATATTTTAGGTTATTAACTGCCACTTTGAGCCATTTGCTATTGCTGCTATCAATCCAAGTTGAAAGTGCACTTTAGTAATTGGTAGCTGTTTGGACAACAATAAAAAAATAAGTTCATTTCAATCAGCGATGTGAATCTGTGGAACAGAATGAGCCTGGAGCTTCAGCAACGTCCAAGAATGATCCAGTTCAAAGGTACAAGGAGATCCATCCATCCATCCATCATCTGTACATATTCTATGTACGCCGCTTAATCCTCTGCAGGGTCGCGGGGGGGCTGGAGCCTATCCCAGCTGACTTAGGGCGAAGGCAGGGGACACCCTGGACAGGTCGCCAGTCCATCGCAGGGCGGTACAAGGAGATGATTCTCAAAAACTACAGGGATGATAGAAGGCCTTAAAAAAAATCACTGGGTGTTTTAAATAGATGTATGCCTGTTTGTGTGTATACATTTTAATATGATGTCAAATATAGGTTAATTAATGTAAGGCATATTAGAGCTTGTCAATGGAATAAACTTTGTAACATGCCTTTCTTTTTATTATATTTGTCAAATAATTAAACTTTTATTTTTGTTTTGTTTCCACATAAATTTGCATTAATTCGGTCATTTGTTCAAACTAAAATTAACAGAGACCAACTTCTGACAGGATAACATTTTGAAAAAAAGATATTATTGAACCTCCTGTACAGAACTTCTTTTTTTTCTTTTTATTTACATTTGCATCATAATTTGCAACCACACACTTTTAGTTGAGCACTCATAGCTTTATACAGAAAGATAAATCACAGTAGAAACGTATTTTTAAACTGACATTTGAAAAAGCAAAAGCAACAAAAAATCTCCAGCCTGCATCCAATCACAAACGTTGCAGTCACAGTTTAAAGTTTAATCTGAAATGTGTCACCAGGAGGCAAATGTACGATTACAGCGGACCCGACTTTACTGCTCGTCTAATGGATCTTGGTTTCGGAGGCACAATAGGAGGGGTCTGTTGGGAGGAAACACGATTTCAATTTCAAGTCATTTTCTCAGAGGCTTAAATACAAAAAGACTTCCTCTTGAAACCAAATCTAGAGGTGTTACATGTTACAACTCCAAACATAGCTGGTAACTGCTGCTAGCTAATAAGCTTAGATAACCAGTGCAGCGACCACACAATGCTATTAGCTGACTCTGACCAGACTGGGAGCTCTGAGCACAGTGGGAGTGTTGCTAGGGGCTAGCTGGTTAGCATGCTAACTTCAATATATATTTCTGCAACCCAATATAAATATTTCTATGACATAAGATCAAAAATTGTATTTCTTCACATTCAATTGATAGCTTTAGTTAATGCTAACTTTGGTAGCATGCTAGCTGTGTGATATACTGTATAAATAGCATGCATCAGCGGCTCTCTAAACTTCTTTTGACAAAATAATTCCCTAAACTGTCTAAACAGCAGGAAGGCAGACCTCACTCACTTATTTGTCTTCGTGCTTTATTGGTTCGTTTTGTTTCTCAATCGCTGATTATCAAAATGGGTGGCTCCCCCTAATGGAGGCCTGGAGTTATAACACACTTGCACGAAACACTGAAAAAATGTTGGGGAACTGGAGGTGTAATTCTTGGAAGGAAACGTCCATGTTTTTCTCTCAGGGAACTGATAAAATGGCTATTGGAGAAAATCTGTTGAAAGCAATAATACTGTAACAAAATAAATAATAAAATAAATTAAAATGTGAGAGGCAATTTGTTCCTTATCCTTATCAACAATAAATCTTTTTTTGCAAAGATAAAAACAGAAAATGTCCTCTAGGAAGAAATATATTTATTTGCAATTGACACTAGGAGGCGTATGTTTGCAATTAACAGAAAACAATATTAATAATGAATTTAAAGGTAAGATTTGGCTTCACTAAAAAACTAAAAAACAGGAGAGGTCAGCAGCAGCTGGTTCTGACTTTACAACCTGCCACAGAGGGACTGATGCAGCAGAATATTTGATTGTTTGAATATAATTAATTAACTTATCTGTGAATTAAAAATGTTTATAATCAGGTTGTTTCTGTCCTTTTTCTCAGCGTCAGTGTTCACACATTATACTTTATATTTGAGGTCTCCTCTGATCTGAGGTCAGTCAGCTCCTCCTGATAAAAGACTTGTGTCTGATGGAGAGCGACCTCTAGTGGCCTCTGTACAGATCACAGGTCAGCCTCGTTATGACAAAACATGAGGATCAGCCAGAATACAGGATTATTAATATTATGATTCTGTAATAAAACATGCAGTCAGTGTATTTAGATGGAATAAAATAATATAACCCTCCACCAGCTGTTTGTACAGATACATCTAAAAACATATATATAGTATGATGGAAATGTAATGTGTTCTCTGTAACTTTGTTGAAAAATGAAACTTTTATTCTTTCTAGATGAATTACACACAAAGTGAAATATTTCAAGACTTGTTTGTTTTCATTTTGACAATTATGGCTTACAGTTCCTGAAAGTCAAAATCCAACATCTCACAAATATTAGAATATGACATTAGACCAGTCAAAAACAGGATTTATCATACTTGAAATTAAACATTACACAACCACAGACAGACAGACAGACTCACCACTCTTTCCTTTTGTAGAAGTGTTGATTGTACCTCCTGCAAACAGTTTCAAACAGTGAGTCAAAGTTTAGTTGTGTTCCGTCTCACATCATCTACTTTTCACAGTTCTGCTCAACATGAAGGAAACTGCTGATAATCAGACTGACGGTCAGCTGACAGATATTATGGTGAGATTATTAATTACTGACTCATTAAGACACAAACACACCTGTTCCTCCTGCTGTTCCTCCTGTTGTTCCTCCTGCTGTTCCTCCTGTTGTTCCTCCTGCTCCTCACATTGCTTCTCCTGCTGTTCCTCCTCCCCCCCAATGAAAATGACACATGAAGCTCATGGACAGACAGACAGATTGATGTCTATAGACCTCTGTATTTATATCGTGAAGTTCTAATTCTAACCCCCTGCCAACTGTTTAGTTTTCACCAATAAAAAAGAATCTAAATGATATAAAAGTGCACAAGCTGTTGTTTTCCCCTTGTGTTCCGCTACGGGTTTTTGAGGGGTTTTTTTTCTCCCTTCTCTAAATTCCCTCCGATCGGGCCGACCTCCCTAGGCTACATTTTTTGAGACGTGTCCAAAACAAAGTAGAAAACGTCTTTATATTGAATGTGATGTGACCGAACTAACTGCATACTGATGAATGCAGCTGCCAACGTAGCTCCTCAGAGACTGAGCCGTTATTTTTCAAACTTTGACAATCTAACATGTAACAGTACATTAGCCCAGAGCTGAAGGGCTGTGACTGTTGGTAGTCATGGTTGATGTTGTTCAAATATGCCGAATTGTGATATTATGATGATTTAGCTAAGTTAGCCAACAGATGCTAACGTAAACAACTAACAGTGTGACAACAGGAAACATTCAGGTGGACTGATGAGCTGTAAATAGAGATGCAGAATCAAGCTGAGATACTTTGAATTTTAGTAAACCTATAGGAAATAATACGTTTAATTTCCAATATTTATCACTGAATTTATTGTAATCTTTCAATTCATTCATTGTTTACTGAGGTGATAACTATTTATAGGTGTAATTTGTGTGTAACTTACTTTGTGTAAATGTGTTACTTTTACTGTAGTTTTCAAATGCCTTAGGCCTCTTTTGAGACTTTGAAGTCAGCCTTCATGACAGACACATTTGTTCACTAGGTGTCACCACGTCACAAAAGGCTGCTTGGCTACATACACTTGTCAGTACACAGATACTGAGCACAAGTTCTGTTTGCTGTTTCTTGCAGGTCATGAATTAGGTGACGGGTGGAGCTGGCTGGCTGCAGACGAGGAAGCAGGGCAAGACATACTTGTGCACATATACTGATATGAGAATGCATATCTATTCAGACCTGTAATTCTTAGACTTTTTCACACAGCTATAGATAATTTTTTTCTTCAATTTTCTATTGATGGTTTCATAATGGCTGAGTCACTGTTAATACACATGAGTTCCAGCTCTGATGCTGCTACTGTCTGTGATATCTTGTTATTATTGTCCCTGTTTGTCCTTATCTCCCTGTCTCTGTCTCTTTGTCTCTCTCGCTCTTTCTCCCCCCTCCACCCAACTGGTGGAGGTTTTGGGTTCTTCCCGACAGTCTCGTCCCGCCCCTTGTCATGACATAACTTCTGCTGTGATTTGACACTATAATGAATAAAGACTGAGTGGTTGATTGCTATAGCTCTCAATTTTAGTCCTTGAGTTCATAGCTACGTGCTTTATTTGTTAACTGCTATCAAGGAATATGACTCTCCTTTGTAGTATGTGTAAGTGAAGACGCCGTGAGATTTGTGGACTTCTACGTGGTGTCCACTGATAATGTAGTGGGCTGGTCTGGACAGAAAATGCCAGGGCTGATTTTTTGTCCAAGTCCACCTCTGTCTCTGCCCAACATCTAACAAATGTCTTTTTTTAATCAAAAGTGATTTCTAACTGCTTCTGAACTGCTTCTCAACTCATCATCTATTATCACAGTTCTTCTCAACATGAAGGAAACTGCTGATAATCAGACTGACGGTCAGCTGACAGATATTATGGTGAGATTATTAATTACTGACTCATTAAGACACAAACACACCTGATCTGTTCCTCCTGTTGTTCCTCCTGTTGCTCCTCCTGTTCCTCCTCCTGTTCCTCCTCCTGTTGTTCCTCCTGTTGCTCCTCCTGTTGCTCCTCCTGTTCCTCCTCCTGTTGTTCCTCCTGTTGCTCCTCCTGTTCCTCCTCCTGTTCCTCCTGTTGCTCCTCCTGTTCCTCCTCCTGTTCCTCCTGTTCCTCCTGTTCCTCCTCCTGTTCCTCCTGTTCCTCCTCCTGTTCCTCCTGTTCCTCCTCCTGTTCCTCTTCCTGTTCCTCCTCCTGTTGCTCCTCCTGAGGATGTCAGCTCTGAGTGCTGTCTGGTCTGAAGCTGTAAAGGCTTCAGAAATAGAGCCACATGCAGTTTGTATCAGTGTGACAACAACATTATAACCCTCCTATAGTAGCTGAGTCTGTAAGTGTCCTCCAATCAGGAGACAGCAACACTAGAAAACAGGCGTGATGATGAACTAGATCAGCCAATCAGACGCACGTTGACATTCTGTAAATTCTTCACTTCCTCATCAATCGGTCCATTAGAATCTTAATTATACATTCATCTGATGGTTGAAAAATACCGTTTTAGATTTTTTCACAGAACAATTTGATGGATGGATTTACCTCGTGCTTCTGTAGTTCAGCATGAAGTTTTTTCACCTGCAAAGAGTTTCACAGAGTCAGAAAGGAAACAAGAACACGTGAAATTGCAGGAATGTAACCCTAGGAGAGCTTTGATTGTAAAAATGTTGCTTCAACAATAATAGAACAGAGATTCATTGTTCACCAGCTCAATAATACAACAATTAAACAAGAGAGCGTCCAGCAGAGCTGTGATAAACTAGATAACCACAACTTAAATAAAAAAACTAATTAAACTACTAAAAAAACTACTAAACTCCAGATGGAACAGACAGATGTACCTCCAGCTTCAGTTTTCTCAGCTGAAGAGTGTCCTGCAAAGAGTTCCAAACAGTGAAAGTCAGTCAAAGTTGAACAACAAACCCTGTGAGTAAACAAAAATGTGATTTTCAATAAAAGCTCAAAATGATGTTCTGTTAGTAATGTTGTGATGAGAAAAGTGTCAGAGCTCCAAACTAACTAGGACTGATCCTCTGAGGAGGATGAACGTCTGTGTAAAGTTTGTGGTGATCTATCAAATAACTGCTGAGATATTTCAGTGTTGGACCAACAAAGAACCTAAAGATCCAGATGACAGTAACAAAGACAAGAAGCTCAACATGGAGGCAGCAGGTGGATTCATTACCTGACTTACTGCTGCTGCAGGAGGTTCAGTGTTGTTGTCAATCAGTTCTTCAGCCACGTCGAAACACTCTGTCCACGGATCACCTTCTATTTTATTTTTGATTTCTTCAGTCAACTTTTCTTTTGCTGCAGTTGTCAGAATCTCTTTCAGAACATTTTCCTCCTCTTTCAGAATCACTTTGTAGTAATCAAGTTCTCTGTTATAACATTTGTATTTCACCCATTTAAATAAGGCAACTATAAGAAGGAGAGAGAGGATCCCGAAGCCGATTAACTGAAAAAAGATGCAAAAACATGACAATATCATCAGCATAGAAGATGAGAATCAGCTGTGGTTGTGTTAATTTAGTTCTGTTACTTCGACATCACAAGTTTATTGTCTCAGAAGTCATGAACCATCAAATCCTGTGCACATCGGGTATAACACATCATATTCAACAACAAAATGAGTGGCTGTATATCATCCATCCAATCAAACGTTCTCTGCTCATTAAATGAAGACAAGCTGAATTAAATAAAATGATCTCAAGATGAAAATGTTGATTTTCTCAATCAATCAGTTATCATCTGGAGAAAACAAACTTTACTTTTTTCAGTGAAACTCATCTCAAGATGATAAACGGGATAAAATGACATCATCAGCCAGTAGAGTTATTATACAGTTAACAGATAATACACAGTCTGATGTGATCAAGTTACAGTAAAACAGCAGAGAAACACAGTCTGTCATGATTTAAAGAAGGAAAAACTCACCAAGGAGAGGGTTCTAAGTTTAGCAATGAGTTTTCTTTCATCCAGTGTGATGTTCTCTTTGTCTTTGCAGGCAAAGTCTGGATGTTTTGAAGACTCTGTAGAGTTTGTAGCCTTCAGACAGCAAACGAACCAGTCTCCATCGATTAACACATACACACCCCACAGCAGACTGATGAATAATGCCTTCATAAGATGATAACACAAAACCCAGCAAAATTTGTCCTCGCCCATTTCTTTTTTCTTGTTCTTCTTCTTTGCTTTACATTTTCTTACACATTTGTATTTCAAGATCCTCTGAAAGGTATTGTCCGTCCAAAGTTGTAAAAAGAAAAGAACAAGAGTTGGCAGAAGCATGTATAACCCACACTCCCATCGCTGGTTTTCACAGGAGCACTCAAAATCCTTGTCAAGCACAACATTGTGAACAAAAATCACAATGACTGCAATGTACGGGCTGAGTTGTTTGAGAGCAAATTTTGGGAAGACGCCCTTCAGGCTTGGTGCCATGTTTGCATCTGCTGGTTGCTGCTGCTGGTCGCCTCTTTTCAACAGGAAGAGATGCACCTGTCCTGCTGCAACACGCCCAGCCTTCATTTCCTCTCTGCTGTACAACAACGCTCTGCATGCTTCATGAGATTAAACCACAACACGTTTCTACATATCAAAGGACATGCCGACCTCATCCTTCACAAAGAGGCTGTTGTAGATGGATGATCTTTACAGCAGAAATGTAGACATGTTGTAATTTAAAGTTTAAAAATGTTGTTTTTTCCTTTGGTGTCATTTCATAGTGAAAATGAAGATGAGATCACGTCACACAACAATGATGAAAAACTATACATTTCAGAACAGATGCAACAAAGATTTATTTAATTTCTTTTGAGCCACTGCTTTGTTTTAAAGATGAAGTGTGTGAAGATGGTACGAAGTAGAAAACTGCAGTGAAATTCACATGAAGCTCGTGAGAAAAAGAAACCACAGGTTGTTGTGGTTGTGCTGTGGGCTGAACGGTTCTTACAGACGTCTTACTGCAGCTCTGCAGCAACACTGTGTGCAAAACGTTTGTCTTTCTATTGTTTGTGCTCGGTGAACATCTGCTGCCTCATTCTGTGCACTTGGTCCAGTGAAATCCTGAGACACAATTCACAACAGAAAAACTAACAAGCTGAAGCGCCTGCAGGAGGACGTGTCTGCTGATGATGTCATTTCCTGCCGATGGATGCTTGTAGTCTTTATTTTATACATTAGAATAACTACAGTCGGCACTTTAAAGCTCCTCAGGTTTGTTTGACTCTTTAACTACAGCAACATGATTTTTAAGCTTCACACACACTGGACTTGAGTTTGTGCACAGGGCCGTCATCATGTTGAGACAAGAAACACCAGCTGCTGCTATTTAACAAGGCTGTCCACTGTATAATGGACATTATATATAGTCCTGAAATGATTCTGAAATATATTAAAGCTCTGCCTACTGCACTGTATTATTTGATTCTGTCATAATTACAATAGAAATATAAGTAATAACTTTGCCGTAATTACAGTAAAAGAATGTTTAATGTTTTTAGCCGTGATTGAAATGGATGTATTGAAGTTTAGAAGCTAAATGAAGGAAATGTTATATCAGTAGAGATAAATCAATGGATTATTAGCCAATGAACAGAGAGACACCTGAAAAATGTCCTAATAAGGACACGGTCGTCCCCCCTCAGTTGCTAAAGTGCCGTGTTGGTTTGTGACTTTTCTTTTCGCCCGCGCTCTTCAAAAAGTCTGTGCAAGTAGACGTTCAGACTCAAGGTGAGTCTCTTCACTGACAGCTCATGAAATCTCTTTTTAAATTCTCACTTTTAAAGCAACCTCTTGTAGGTTTAGGGATCTAAGGGTTTATAAAGGAGAGCTGGTCCACTGGCTCCTGGACACTCGGAACAGACTTTTGGCCTGGTGGTGCTCATGTAGCATCACCTCATGACTGAGAACATTACTGCCCTGAATATTTTGATTCTCAATTCTACAACTTTCCTTCTGAAAAGCAAAAAGGCCTCTCTCATAATATTATGATGTTAACAACAACTTAATAATCCCTAACAAAATAGTTAACAAACGATTGATTCAGCTTTATTGATTTCTGTTTCCTGTAAATCACAAACTGACTCATGGTTTGATATAAATGCAGCAGGTCAGACGTCTTCTCACGTCGTATCATCACTTCAGTCTTGTTGTGTTCAGCTGCTTCTCGTTGAGGCTTCTGACAGTGAGACGATGTTTCCACTCTGAGACAAAGACCAAGACAATACACTGTAAAAAGTCAGTTCAGAATGGTTTGATTTTGTTTTGTCCAACCCAGTAAAAACAAAAAGTCACTAAAATTCATGTTTTAAAAAGCCGTCTACAGCTGTTTATATGATGATGATATAAGAATTATAAGAATGATTGACGAGGCTTCGTTCTCACTAAAGATCAGAAGCTTCAGAAAGCATAATTAACTGTTCATGAACAAAATCTTAACGATGGTTCTGATGCGAAGAGAACCGAGACACGTCATGTCTATAAACAAGTGTCAACTGTTCACCAGGTTGTCTGCAGCTCCTGCTCTTCGCTGTAGCTGCTCGTCTTGTTCACGGACGTCTGGTCTAGAGGCTTCGATCAGCTCTGCAGCAGCGTTAAAACACTCGTCCCACTGATCACCACAGATCTTCTCTTTGACCTCTCTAGTCAGCTGGTCTTTTGCCAATTTCCTCAGAATCTCTTTCAGCACATTTTCCTCCTCCTCCAGAATCAGTTTGCCGTATAGTTTTCTCCTCCAACACTTCCTCGGTCCACATGACGACACCAGGGCCGGAACACAGACGATACCGAAGAGCAGAAAGGAGCCGATGGCCTGAAAGAGACAGAATATCGTCACCGTGTTCCTCTGCAGCCTGCAGGATGTAACGTTAGACGTCCCAGGTTCACATGTGAAGCAAACATGGAACATCGCGTTCATGTGTTATGTGATATATGAGCTCTCATCAGGAGCTGGTGTTAATACAGCTGACCACAGTCAAAGTCACACCGCTGGATATTATTAAGGACACATGGAGACATTTAGCTGTTTTAACTGAGACCACAACAGACATTTTAACCAACCATGATGTTTCTCTAACCCTAACCAGAGCATCAGCACAATGTTGTGATGAGAGAGAAAAAGAAAATTCAACCTCAACAAACAACTTAATTTGCAGAAACTTCCTCTGCTAACATTCATTGTTGAGACTGTCGTCTCTCATCTCCCACAGGTAAAAACCCATGAGTCAAGAAAAGACGACCAACTCACCCTGGACTTGTTCTTCTAACTCGCTCCTCTTCACTGATCCTCCCTGTGGATCTGCAGGGTATCTGTGCCTGTTGTTCAGAGAGATCATTCTGACAGCAGACGTACCAGCTTCCATCCACTAAAACCACGACAACCCAAAGCAGACCGATGAAAGCTGCCTTGACAATGTGACGGAAGAAAGAACCCCAAAAACTGAAGGTGTGAAGCCGACCGGCATCTGATATCAGAAATCTACAGACCGTCTGAAACGACCGGTCCGTCCAGAGGATGAAGAGGAATATGATGAACACCGGCAGAACCAGGTACAGATTGCAGTCAAAGACTTGTGGTTTGCAGGTGCATTCGAAGTCCCTGCCGAGCAGAAGAAAAATCCCAATTACTGCGATATAGATGCAGAATTTTCCACAAACCAAATCTGTTCGTACGCTCTCCATCTTTGATGCTCCGGCGGCGTCAGCTGACTGTCTGCTGCTCTGAACATATACCAACATGAAACCATCCATTTCCTGTTTTGATGGCACGGTTGACACAGATTGGTTTTTAGGTTTGGTCAGTTTCTGCTGATCAAAAAAAAAAATCACGTGTTAAAGTTGTTTGATTATTCAGCATGATGTCTGAAGTGAAACATGGAGGATCAGTGATGTTTATATCAGGTTCAGTTCCATCGATCTGGAAACTTGACCAGGACGAACTGAATCTGCTCGGAATTTAAATGAAACAGTTAAAGGTGCATCGAGAGACAAAAACTGAGGGAAGATCTTCAGGCTGTCGTCGTTGTGTTGAAGCCTGACTCTCACCTGAACAGGTGAAGCTTCAGTGGATGTTTCCTCACTAGTGAAACAAATGAAACATACATGGATTTGAGAAAAGCTGCAACGTACAGAAAGACTGATTTTAAATTGTTTTTGGTTTAGTGAGTTTTAAAACGGTGAGAGGACATTCACATGAAGCTGATGACAAAAAGGAAATTACTGGCATGAGAAAAAGGAACCGTGAGCGGCTGTGGTGAAGCTTTGTGCTGAACACTAGAGAAAACT
Organism: Acanthopagrus latus; assembly: GCF_904848185.1. Classification (NCBI taxonomy): domain Eukaryota; kingdom Metazoa; phylum Chordata; class Actinopteri; order Spariformes; family Sparidae; genus Acanthopagrus; species Acanthopagrus latus. Next base: position 867,396 of record NC_051045.1, on the reverse strand, counting down.
GAAGACTGCAGAGCTGGACGAGCTACAGACTGCTCCGTCTGCTGGTCTGATCAGATCTGAATAAATCATCTGCTGATTCAAGTCGCATTAACAAAAATAACTAATTAACTTCTGTAAAAAAACCTCCTGACACTATTCGGAGGGGCAAAGACAGATCCCACCTGACAGGTGGTACATACTGCATTCTTCATTAATTCTGCATGTGGCCATAAAGCCACATACTTTATATTTATTGTCTCAAAGGATAAGTGTGTTTCTGGATGCTAGAAGCTGAGTTGCTTTCACAGGAAGTCCACCAGAAGAATATTTCACTTGTAAATTTGTGACTGTGGTGGGAACAAAGCGTTGAGAAAAATGAGGAAGAGGAAGAAACTCTGACTTTGCTCCAGGGTGAATAAACAGGAAGAGTTGCCACTGTAACGGCCACATCGGTGCCATTCTGACATCCTGTTCCAGTGAAGGCTGCATGAAGCTGCTGAAACATGATTCAAAGAGTCATTTCGCTCTGAAACGATCTCAGTTAAATCCTTTTGTGATATACTACAAGTATAATAACAACAGCAACAATAACAACGATGATGATGATGATGATGATGGTAGAAGTAAAGCAGGACCAACCACATCCAGCAGAGGCTCCAGTAACATCAGTAACATGTATTAATGCAACATGAATGTGTACAGATAGAGAGAGAGGAGCTCAGTGCATCATGGGAAATCCCTATAGGTTCCATAGGAGAGCAGCTTGGCTGAATTCTCTGCCTCTCATTCTACTTCTGGAGCCTTTAGGAGCCACATTAACCTTCATCCTGCCAGCTGAGTGATGACACGGTACCGTACGGTACTGCCATGCATGGTGCCAGGATTCAAACCAGTAACCTTCAAATTACCATACGATCCGCTCCACCTCCTGAGCTGCAGCCACATATATTCTCTAATCTGAGTTCTTGTCCTGATCAAAGAGAACTGCGAGTCCTGACTGTGGAGCTGGAGGCCAGAAGAAGAAGCTACATCGTCAGATAATGTTCACAGCTCAGCACAGTTTAGAAGAAGATTACAGGTCATCCAGGAGTTTACGTGCTTAATACATGCACGCCTCAAGTTTATCTGCCTGATTAGTCTCATCTGGCCTGATGGATGAGTATAACTGTGTACTGCACTGTGAGTTGCATAATAATGAACATTTAATGGAGTGTTTTCTCATGATATTCCCAGAAGGGAACATATATAAAGAGAAATATTTGTAGTGACATTTTTTGAAAATGTCACTATGAATATTTTATAACTTTATATGTATGCAGTGAGTTTTCTTTGTTAACTTGTACAAAGTGAGATCAGTCTGATAAACAGAACTTGAGCCAACTCACTGCAGTTCTTACAGTACCAGTTAAATGTTCCAGTCTTTGTGACTGGATGTGACAGTCAGTGGTGTTAAAAGCTTCACTAACATCTGATAAAACTAGCACAGACCTGCATCAGATACAATGGAGAGATCTGTAGCAACATGAACCGATGCTGTTTCAGTGCTATGATGCACTTTACAACTGACTGGAGAGTCTCATATAAACTGTTGTTATGTAGAAACTCACACATCTGATTGGCTGATTGTTTGATTGACAAGGTGAAGGTCAGATATGGAGGGAGGTCAGACTTTGTGTTCTGTGTTCAGGGGACTTTAAATAATGAAAATAAAATAAAGACCATCTTCTGACAGGATCATAGTCTTTAAATATGTTTGTAATCTTTTTATTTTTCATTTGCATCATAATTTGCGATCACACACTTGATTAAGTTGAGCAGGTCTGAGAGCTGAGAGCTCGTCTCACAGTTTCCATCACCACAGAAACTTTGTGTTGAACTGACATTAGAGGAAGCAGAGCTCAGAGCTGCAGCTGCTGCAGAGGAGCTTCACTGTTCTCAGGTTAAACTTTATATTTGAGGTCTCCTCTGATCTGAGGTCAGTCAGCTCCTCCTGATAAAAGACTTGTGTCTGATGGAGAGCGACCTCTAGTGGCCTCTGCACAGATCACAGGTCAGCCTCGTTATGACAAAACATGAGGATCAGCCAGAATACAGGATTATTAATATGATGATTCTGTAATAAAACATGCAGTCAGTGTATTTAGATGGAATAAAACAGTGTGACTGTCCTCCAGCTGCTGTCTGTGGATGTAGCAGATCATCAGGAGACAGAAGGGAACGTTTGCCAGCCAGTCAAATCAATTCTGATTTACAGTCACAGACAGAATCACAGACAGACACACCTCTGCTGACTCTCAGCTGGTTGATGTTCATGTTCTTCCTCCTGCAAACAGTAAAAAAAGAATCTAGATGACATAAAAGTTCAAAAGCTGTTGTTCTAAATGAAACTGCGTCTCAACTCATCTATTATCACAGTTCTGCTCAACATGAAGGAAACTGCTGATAATCAGACTGACGGTCAGCTGACAGATATTATGGTGAGATTATTAATTACTGACACAAACACACCTGATCTGTTGCTCCTGTTCCTCCTCCTGTTGCTCCTCCTGTTCCTCCTCCTGTTGCTCCTGTTGCTCCTCCTGTTCCTCCTCCTGTTGCTCCTGTTCCTCCTCCTGTTGCTCCTCCTGTTCCTCCTCCTGTTCCTCCTGTTGCTCCTCCTGTTGCTCCTGTTGCTCCTGTTCCTCCTCCTGTTCCTCCTGTTGCTCCTCCTGTTCCTCCTGTTGCTCCTCCTGTTCCTCCTGTTCCTCCTGTTCCTCCTCCTGTTCCTCCTCCTGTTCCTCCTGTTGTTCCTCCTGTTGCTCCTCCTGTTCCTCCTCCTGTTGTTCCTCCTGTTGCTCCTCCTGTTCCTCCTCCTGTTGCTCCTGCTGTTCCTCCTGCTGTTCCTCCTGTTCCTCCTGCTGTTCCTCCTGTTCCTCCTGTTCCTCCTCCTGTTCCTCCTCCTGTTGCTCCTCCTGTTCCTCCTCCTGTTCCTCCTGTTCCTCCTGTTGCTCCTGTTCCTCCTCCTGTTCCTCCTCCTGTTCCTCCTGTTGCTCCTCCTGTTGCTCCTCCTGTTCCTCCTGTTGCTCCTCCTCCTGTTCCTCCTGTTGCTCCTCCTGTTCCTCCTCCTGTTCCTCCTGTTGCTCCTCCTGTTGCTCCTCCTGTTCCTCCTCCTGTTCCTCCTCCTGTTGTTCCTCCTGTTGCTCCTCCTGTTCCTCCTGCTGTTCCTCCTGCTGTTCCTCCTGTTCCTCCTGCTGTTCCTCCTGTTCCTCCTCCTGTTGCTCCTCCTGTTCCTCCTCCTGTTCCTCCTGTTGCTCCTCCTGTTGCTCCTCCTGTTGCTCCTCCTGTTCCTCCTGTTCCTCCTCCTGTTCCTCCTCCTGTTGCTCCTCCTGTTCCTGCTGTTGTTCCTCCTGTTCCTCCTCCTGCTGCTCCTCCTGTTCCTCCTGCTGCTCCTCCTGTTCCTCCTCCTGTTCCTCCTGTTCCTCCTCCTGTTGCTCCTCCTGTTGCTCCTCCTGTTGCTCCTCCTGTTCCTCCTCCTGTTCCTCCTCCTGTTGTTCCTCCTGTTCCTCCTCCTGTTCCTCCTGCTGTTCCTCCTGCTGTTCCTCCTGTTCCTCCTCCTGTTGCTCCTCCTGTTGCTCCTCCTGAGGATGTCGGCTCTGAAGTGTCCGGCTGTCTGGTCTGAAGCTGTAAAGGCTTCAGAAATAGAGCCACATGCAGTTTGTATCAGTGTGACAACAACATTATAACCCTCCTATAGTAGCTGAGTCTGTAAGTGTCCTCCAATCAGGAGACAGCAACACTAGAAAACAGGCGTGATGATGAACTAGATCAGCCAATCAGACGCACGTTGACATTCTGTAAATTCTTCACTTCCTCATCGATCTGTCCACCAAATTATTAACTATACATTCATCTGATGGCTGAAAAATACAGTTCAATTCAAGATGTTTTATTCCAAAGATCGTCAGAACACAGTTTAGTCTGAAACTCTGATCATGGACGGATGGATTTACCTCGTGCTTCTGTTCTTCAGCACGAAGTCTTTTCACCTGCAACACCAGCAACAATAGAACAGAAATTAATTGTTCACCAGCTCATTAATACAACAGCTAAACAAGAGAGTAAGTAATAAACCAAACAACACATTAAGTAACGATCTCTGGATGAATACATTCATAACATGTAACTTAAATTTAACTCAAAGACCAGACGGACAGATCGACTCACCTCTACTGACAGTTTTTCCAGTTGAACTTGAATCTTCTGTAAAAAGTTTCAAACAGTTAAAGTTTTTACAGTTAATGTTCTGATGACCAACTAATGTTTTGTGTCTGTCGAGCTGTTCAGTACAACACAGACATGTAAGTGCTGTGATGTAAACGTGCAGCTGTGTCTTGTTCACCTGCTCTGCTGCTGTTTCCACAAATCTCAGTGCAGCGTCGTTTTCAATCAGTTCGTCAGCAGCGTCGAAACAGTTTTCCCAGTTTCCACTATTTATTTTTTCCTTGATTTTTTCAGTCAGTATCTCCTTTGCTCCAGCTTTCAAAATGTCATTCAATACCGTTTCCTCTTTTTTCAAAATCCATTTATAAAATTGTATTTTTTCATCACAACAGATACACTTACAGCATTTAATCCGTCTACATAATGACAGAAACGCCGTCACTGAAAGGGCACAAAGGACGATATAGAGGCCGATCAGCTGAAAAAGAGGAAACAAAGAGGATTAAATCAAAGTAACATCACAGTAGGAAACACAAACTGATAACTTGTAGGAACAACAACTCACCAACGAGAGGCCTTTGAGTTCAGTGACGACTTTCCATTCCTCCAGTGTGATGTTCTTCTCTTGGTCTTTGCAGGCTAAGTCTGGATACTGTTCAGATTTATAATTCTGACAGCAAACGAACCAGTCTCCATCGATCAACACAGCTACAACCCACAGCAGGCCGAAGAAACTGGCCTTGATAATGGTATTCAACATAACCATGAGAAATCTGCGGTCTATGATGCGACATGTGTATTGACAGACTCTCTGAAAGTTCTTGTCCTTCCATAGTTGTAAAACAAATAAAATGAAAAATGGCAGAATCATGTATTCACTGCAGTGATCAAGTTGTTGGTTACAAGAACACTCCAGATCCCTGTCAAGCACACCGTTATAAACAAAAATCACAATGAATGCAACGAAGGTGCTGAGCTGTTTGAGAGGAAATTTGGAAAAGACGTCCTTCATCTCCATCGTCATGTTTGTGTGTGCTGAGAGCTGCTGGTCAACTCTGATCACAGTAACAGGAAGCAACGCTTTTATCTGAGCAGGAGACCAACGTTTGACCAACAGGATACGTCATGTCAGGAAACACTGACAGGTTGTTTTTAACTTGCAATCACTTAATAGAGAACGTAAATTGGCAAAACATTTCAGAACTGATGCAACAATGTTTTGCTGTAGTGAACATCTACAGGTGCATCTAAAAAAACACACAGTATCATGGAAAAGTTACATTTTTACCCCTTAATTTAGCTCAAAAGTGAAGTTGTCATTTATTATACATTACATTACATTGAGTAAAATATTTCAGGCCATTATCATGATTACATGTTGACAGCTCCTAAAAATAAAAAATCCAGTATCTCAAAATATTACAATATTACCTAAGACTGAGTCGGAATCAAAATAAGGATTTATAAAAGTAACATTTCTGTCAAATTGCTAAGTATGTTCATTTCTGTACTCAGTAGGGGCTCATTTTGCATGAATTACTGGCGTGGAGCCGATTTCTCTTCCTCATTACAATACATCATAGATTCTCTACGCAGTTCAGGTCAGCTGAGCTGGCTGGACCATCACACAGTAATACCACAGTCAGCAAACCAGTTCCTGGTAGTTTTGGCGCTGTGAGCAGGTCCAAGTCCTGCTGGAGATGAAATCAGCATCTCCGTACAGGATGGAGAATTTGATTTTCTTTTCCAGCAGGACTTGGACCTGCTCACAGCGCCAAAACTACTAGTGACTGGTTGCTGGTCAAGCCGGCTGGTGCCTGATGAAAACTAGCAGCACCAGGTACAGACTGCAGTCAAAGTCCCTGCTGAGCAGGAGAAAAATCCCAATTACTGCGATACAGATGCAGAATATTCCACAAACCAGATCTGCTCATACGCTCTCCATCTTTGTGGAACTGGCAGTGTCAGCTGACAGTCTGAACATGAAACCATGTGTTTCCTGTTTTTGAAGGCACTGCTGACACACTTTTTTTGTTTGGTTTGGTCCGTTTCTGCTTCCAATAAACAAAAAGAATCACGTGTTTAAGTTATTTGATTATTCAGCATAAAATCTGAAGTGAAACATGGAGGATTAGTGATGTTTATATCAGGTTCAGTTCCATCGATCTGTTCTGACGTGGAAACTCAAGCTGAACGAACTGAATCTGCTCTGAATAATAATTTGAATGAAACAATCGAAGGTGCATCGAGAGACAAAAACTGAGGGAAGATCTTCAGGCTGTCGTCGTTGTGGTGAAGCCTGACTCTCACCTGAACAGGTGAAGCTTCAGTGGATGTTTCCTCACTAGTGGGGTCAAATGAAACATACATGGATTTTGTGAACAGAGTTTAACTTGGATGAACTCTGACAGGTAAATCTGTGCTGTAAACAGAGGAAGCCATCTTCATCTTCATCATCATCATCATCATCAGCTGGTTAGCCAAGTGTCACCATCCAGTTTTATTGAAGCTCCTCTATCAGAGTTCAAACTGCTGCACATGAAACATGATGTCATCTTTCACAGAGCTGTTGTGATCAATAGACTCAAGGTTAAATGCAGAAATGTTGTAATAAAGTTTGAACATTCAGTTTTCTCATGAATGCACAGATCATCTTCAGCTACACATCGACACAACGTGTGAAAACCAACAGCTTTGGGAACAGCTGCAGCGTACAGAAAGACTGATTATAAACTGTTTTTGCTTGAGTGAGTTCTGAAACTGAGAGCAAATTCATGTGAAGATGGTGAATGTTGCGGTGAGAAGAGATTCACGTGAAGCTGACAACACAAAATGAACTGGCATGAGTAAAAGGAAGCATGAATGTTTGTGGTGAAGCTGCTGCAGAAAGCTGACAGACACATCAAGTATAAAAGAAACGCTCTCTCCTCATCGTGTTGGTGTGAACAGGTTCACGCTTTATAAATGTTGCAGACTTCATTCGTTCATCTCGATGTTTGAACTTCTGATGTGAACTTACAGACGCACCTAAAGAACAGCTCAAAGAAACTGTAATAACTGACAGTGGACAGATGATGAGAACGACAGATGACTGTGAGAACATTAATTATAAAAGAACATCTTTGATTCAGCGTCACAGATTGAGAAATGATGAAAATTGGCAAGATTGTTTGATGATTTTCTAAAAATTAGAGACTCCATAATCGTTGGCGTCACCATGAAGGAAGAGATGTCAGTCGTAATCATTACGAGTCAGGCTGCTTCTGTTTCATTCAGATCACTTTTAATTCCTCACAGCGCTCATTTGCTCAAACTTCACTTTTTGAGAGTCTCGAAGAAAAAAACTCTAAGAAGCCGAGCGTTGTGTGAATGTTCATATTTGGTTTATTTATAAGATTTCATATTTTTTGGCAGTTAAACATTCAGTTCCATCCAAATATCATCAACATGTTTGTATTTTCATCCCGTTTTTAATCAGAACTGGTCATGAAGCAGCAGCTTTACAAACCCACACCTGTCTGCTGCTTTCATCTCTATCCTACAAAACTAAACTACAACCAGAAACTTCAAATGGTTTCATTCAACTTTTTTTCATTCGGCAACTAACGATCGTCCTCTGAATTCTGTTACTGCATCTTCATAATCCTGCGTCCCAAACTACAGTAGAACTAGTATAAAAGTAAAAACAGCTGTGGAGCTAAACTCCACCAACCCAACAAGGAAACTGTACAAATAAATACACTGAGCAGAAACACGTCACCACAGAGAGCACCGGCCAGACCACGCAAACAGGAAGTGTAACAAAGATGGCCGCCGGACGAAGAGACGGACAGAGAAGAGAAAATAAAATGATCCACGTGACCAAGTGGAAAACATCAAACCAGCAAGAATCCACTTTACTGAAGACAGTTTTAATAAGAGGCTTATTTTTGTAGCTTTAAAGTTTTTGTTCAGTTTGCTTTGTTCGTTTTGTGCTGTGAAGCTTTTATCAGAACCTCTGGGTGTCCAGTAGAACCTTAACGAGCCGCTTACAGACGTCATGAAGAACTCTGGTGTTCTGCTGGTTCCTTCATGACAGTTACAGTTTGTGATGAACAACATTTTTAAAGTGAGAAACTTGTGTTGGTGAAATCATCTCATGTTAAATAAAGATTCAATTATCTTCAGGTTTTTGGAAGTTTGTAAACAAGCTAAATAAACTGTTTGATTTGTTTGATTTGAATTTCACTTTTAAACACTAAAATTTAATCATTTTCAATCTATAACTTTCCAACTTGATCAGCTGAGTCATTCATTGAACCAAATCGTTCATTTTGTGTCTCTCAGTTTGTTGTTTTTCCTCATCGGACTCTTTAAAAGTTTAAAAGTGTTTCAGCAGCCTGACGAGCTGCTGCCTGGGTTTGAGTCACATGAGAACCAACAGGAGTTTGAACTCGTGTCACCATTTAGACCAAATGTATTAAAGAATTCAACCTCCTGACAGTGAACATGTGAAATGTAAAAAAAATCCAGTAACTATATTTGTTACTTCTTCAGAGAACAAAGTAGAAAAAGTCACCAGACTCCCTTTAAGAAACGCTCAATTTTGAGACCTCCTGTCAGAAGAAACTGTATAAACTTTGAGAAAAGCTGCATCCAACAAATCCTGAACTGTTCAGGCCTTCTTGTTCATTCTGCAAAGTTAAAAATGAACATATTTATTACTTTGTGTAGAATATTTGCATATACAGCCAGGAAGTGAGATCCGGTCACTCGAGACTCATTTAGCACCAGGAGTGAACTGACGTTCAGCTATAATCCTGTTTATCTGTTCATCTGCCTGCAGCCTGATGTTAGTTAGAGTCAGTGGTTTTACAGACCGCCACTAAGATCACATTATAACTCCCACCCTGGATGCTTCACTCGTTAATTCAATATTATCAGCTAGAATTTCACCTTCACACACAAATAGGTCGATTATATACTTGTCCTAATATCGTCCTGTATGAAACAGACAGTCTGCAGACAGACTCAGCAGCTTCAGTAAAGATGGACCCAGTTTGTCCACATCTGCAGCTACACTGAACATAAACTCAGATTATATTTAAGTGTTTTCCTTTCAGCCCTGAGAAACAATTCATCATCAGTATTTACACGACAGTAAACTTCAAGAGGAAACACGTCAAGTGTTTCAGTTAAATCATCACAGAGTGACGGAGAGAATCTCCCTGATTCAAACAGGATCACAGTTTGTGTCTTTACTGAACCATAAGAAGCTCCAAGAGTGTTTTATTTCTGTCTCACATGCAGAAGCAGACGGCAGCTGAGGCGGATCATAACTTTAAATTATCTTTTAAAAGATCACAACTTCATTATCTGGATGAAAGAAGGTGTTAATGTTCTTGTGTTGTGGAGCTCCAGATTAAAACACTGCACGGTGCTGACGGTTACAGGTTGAAGGTCCAGTGTGCAGGAAGGAGAACATTCGTCTTCATGTTTCAGTGGGTGATTAAACTAAACTAAGAACGGAGGGAGCAGCTCCTCCTCCACAGTCGGCCATGTTGCACCGCCATGTTTCTACAGTAGCCCAGAACGGACAAACCAAAGACTGAATCACCATCCGGCTCCACTTTTAATCATTTTGTTTTCTAAATGTGAATGAAGCTGTGGGTAGATTTTGGTTTTGGATGATGTTCATGAAGTGATTTAAACTGGATGTTATTTAACTATCATTCCTATAAAACTGGAAACAGTATTTTTTTTCATTGAAGACATAATAATCCAGCTATTTGTCTCAGAAATGTAGAAGGAGGAAGTGCACTAAGTATTTCATTTATAATCTTCGTTATCATATAAAAACAAGCTGTGATGTGTTTGGTGGAGACGCTCTCAGCTGCTGCTTCGCTGCACTTTGAATCATGGAAATCAGACACATGATTTATAAACTTTTAAAACTTTAGACAGCGTCTGTACAGTTCACAGACTCTGCTGTCGGTCCACGTTCACCTCCATCAGAAATGTCCATGAAGAACACGAGTCGTCCGCTACACTCCGCTGTTCTCCTTTATCCAGCGGCGGAACTTGGTGACTCGGGTGTAGACGCCCGGTTTGTTCCTGCGAGCGCAGCCGTCGCCCCAGCTCACCACGCCGGCCAGGAAGACCCGCCCACTGGGGCCAGTGACGGACAGCGGCCCGCCGGAGTCGCCCTGAGGGAGTCAGAGAGGAGAGTCAGAGGTGGCACTGAGCAGAACAGCA